>NC_141687.1:378839713-379275889 GCF_964263255.1 Lissotriton vulgaris
CGGGCTAGCACTGCAATGCTCGACGGGCCCCTGTCAATGAGGCCTTTTTACCAGAGTTCTTTTCATAAGCCATTTGGCGAAGTGTGGATCTAAATGTAGATTGGTGTTTAAGTGCAAGAAATGAGAGGTTAAAATTAGGGTAAGATGTACTTCTCAGGAAAAGCTTTAATAAACTGGTCCATCTGCCTATATTAAAAAACGTGATGCTAAGAAGCACTTTCATTTCTTTGAATGCATGGGACACAACTGTGATTAAAAACACAAGGCAAAGCATGCACAGGAAGAGTGACTTTGCCAATGTTCCGCAAATTCTCACCATTATCACTTCGACCCTTCGTGCTCCAGTATGTATCAACAATATAGGATTTCCCTATGGAGTGCCAAATTCTCCCTCCAAATGTGACCTGATTGGAATCACTCAAGCCTACAGATATAGTGTCACCCATGCATAGCTTGACTGCCAATATTGTGGCTCCTTTAAGCCTCGATAATACCCACTTTAACATCGTTAGCTTCAATACACTTGCCTAGCTATAAAATCTCAACACAATAAGCTAGCTGATCTGGTCCATTGTGTACTGGTAATGATTCCTTAGTCCCCACAATACCATATAGTGTAGCTAATGAGCTTGAAGGCAATTTGTATCTCCCAGAGTGTTCCCCAAAACGTTTCCCGCCACCTCTGGCCTTGGTGTTTTCTTGGAACATGGCTGGCCTTAGGTCCACGTTGATGAAACCTCTTTGGAGTGAATTTATCAATAATTACCATATATATCTATTCCAAGAAACCTGGGCTACTGAACCTTTATTTAAAGTTGGGTACTGATCATATTCAAGTAAATCTGAGTAAGTTTGGGAGGCTTATGGGTGGCCTAATAATGTGGGTGAAGTCATCCCTAAACTGTAAGATTCATCTACTAGCAGTTGACTGCTCGGATATATTAGGTATTGAAATAAGTAGGGGAAGAGACTACAGTGTGATGCTTTTTTAAATCTACGGACGTGGGATAAAGGACGGATGTGCTTATGGGACTACACAATCACTAGAAGCACATTTGCTTCGGATACAACACAATCTGATCCTTGCTGGAGACTTCAACACCATGTTTGACCCCCTTGGCACGAATGACATCGAAATCACAGCTGTGGAAGATGAAACTTGGACTATCCCCCAGTTGAAGCTTGCCCCAATCAAAAAATGGACCCAAGCCGCCCTTCAAATGAAGTGCTCCTCATTGAACTGGGCATTCGGCCACAAACGGGCGCATAAAATCTGTACATTTATAAAAAATCTGTCCAAAAGCCGTACTGAATATAACTTGGTTTACATGAGATTGTGGTCCCGAGTCGAGGATATATGGTCGTGAAAGCGTGGAGAGTGACAATAACCCTTTGTGCCTCTCAATGCTTGCGTTGTTTGACAAGCATACAGTTGCCCCTTCAACTCTAACTAACACTAGTGAGGTTGTACACACATCAGGCAGACGTCGCCGCTAAAATGGCGCCAGGTTAGTATGAAACCAGAAATCCAGTCAAACATTAGCAAAGATGTAAATGCGACTTTGACCACGATTTCAAATAGTAATGAAAAGAAAGGTGACCTATTGGATTTTAGTGAGTTGCATAGAGTGTTTTTCAGGACATAGCAGCTTATTCTTTAATTTCCCTCACCTCCACTAAGAAATTCCCCCCAGAAAGGTAACAGATGGTGCAATAGGGAGTGTTGGTACTTAAGGCGCCCGCTGGCCAGGGCAAACAAGATGAAATATCCATCAATGATTTTGGCAACCAAAAAGGAGCATGGTTAAAGGTAAGAAGGAGTAGGATAATATTAGATGGCCGGAGCTAGCAGATGTGTATTTATCCACGGACTGTTTGCGCTTTTGGAAGCTGGTCGCTAGTAGTGGCGCAAACTCCCTGGAGTTTGAACCGCAAAACTACTTGCCATCTTCCAAATGGTTTACTCACTTTTCAGCCCACCATGAGGCGGTAGTGGCCACTACTGAGGGCGCCGTGATGTGTAGCAGCCTCCATCATTTTAGCATTTAATAGAGAGGACTCAATCGACTCCCTGTCAATCTTTGCAAGAGGCTGGGCTACAGGCCCAGACAGCCTACCTGTACACATGAAATTGACACCTGGGCCAACTATATATTAGCCCCATCCAATGCAATTACATTGGGTGCTTCTATCCCAGAATCGTGGCAGGGAGCCGAGGTGATAACGTACACAAAAAAGAGCTATTAGTCTTTACCTGTGAATTATCGACCCATCATTCTCATTGACTGTATACAAAAGGTTTTCTTCCGTATGACCTGGTAAAAATCCAACTTTGGATCTCTGAAAATGATATCATAAGCCTGCTAAAATTGGGGTTCAGAGTTAAAACTTCTACGATAGACCAGGTCTTTCAGTTTGCATTAATCTTTTGGAAGACTGTGTTGATCGGCAGGGGCAACTTGTATGTTGCCTCTGTCGATCTAAAATCCACCTTCGACCGGTTTTGAAGGTGATAGGCTTGCCTCACGATGCTTTATCCCTACTGATTAGGCTGCATGAGAAAAGATTGGGGTCACTGGGCCAATTGACCAATAAGATTCCGGTGTCGAAAGGTGTTCAGCAAGGGTGTGTATTGACCCCTACCCTTATTTCTTTTTATTTAAGTGGTCTGGTAGATCGTCTCTCTGATTGTCAAGCGGTTGTTCCCATCATAGCCAACACCAAGATCCCGATATTGTTATTTGTAGACAGAACTCTTCTAGTATCAAAAACTCTGATTGGTCTGCAAAAACATCTTAATACATTTGGTGTCTTTTGCCAGGACCTTGGCTTACAAAACAATGTTGATAAAACGAAATTTATGATATTTAGTAACCATAAAATGGTTAAGACCAGTCTAATGTTAGGGGACAAGACTCTATAGAGGGCGTTGTTTTGGTTATTTGGGTATCTCAAACCGTTCGTCCAACATGTCATGATGTCCACACATTAATAAGGCTTGTTTGAAACATAGGCAGACCGTTGGTGCCATTCTAATGAACATCATGTACCCTATACAAAGCCTATAGCACCAGCCATAGAGGTAAATAAGGCAAAATCCCTTGGTGCTGCGTTTTATGGCGTTGAGTTGTGGGGATTCATTGACGACTCCGTCCTGGAGCGATCAGAGCATAGGTTCTTAAGATCAGTATGTTCCCTCTCGCCAGGCACTCTGCGATATCCTTTATTTTTGGATGTGGGGGTTAAGAAGGTAGCCCTTAAGGTATCCTTATGCCCTTTGCTATGCTGTCGAAGATTATGGGCTACCCCAGAGTTGGCACACTATGTTGCTGCCCCACAAGACATCATCAAGGCAGATAGATTTAACAAAATCCCCTGGTTCAGATTGTTTAAAAAACGTTTGGCTTCCTTTCGCCTGGCGGACTTGTGGCACTTTCCCACTGTAGTCCAAATTTCATCTAAGGGGACATTGAAAAAACAGTACTGGGCATTCACATTACACAGGAAAGAGCAAAAGGTTTCAGGTACTTCTCTTATAGGGAACTTTTTGAAGTACTGGGATCTGATCAAAGTTCGCTAGATAGGAAATTATGCCACAAATGTAGAATACGGACGCTCCCCTTAAAGTCGTTTACTGCAAAATAGTCGGGATCCGACTTTGTAATTGCCCTTTTTCCACGTACTTAAATTGAGTCCCTGCTGCACGTATTGTTTGCCTGCCCAGCATGTTCCAAGCCCTGAATTGCATTGCTGGTACCCATTTGCAAACATCTGGGCACATCCAGCCATTATACTGCTTTAAGGTTACTGAGAACGGATTCCTCCTCATTAGGTGCCTATGCAGTAGCAAAGTTCCTGGATTTGATGTGGGCGAAAAGATGAATTGCCATTAAATGTTAATTCGTTTTTATCGATTTTAATATTGTGACATATTGGAACGTGGCTTTTAATTATTCCAGAAGCCTGTCTCACTTTTAATTGCACATGTGCAATTTTTTGCACAAATGTATGCTTTCAACAGACATAATGCTACTATTTGTGACACTTCCTCACCTACAATCAGCTGTATTTTATAATTTTATATTTATTGTATTTTCCTGAAAACTTTTATGGCTTTCCTGAAGCAAAGTTATATTTGAATTGACAATATTTTTGTACATGATGTTTAGCACAATATTTATGTCAGCCAACATTAGTGCAGACAAAATTATGACAGACAAGAAACAACCCATGTTTCTGGTTCTGTTACATGTTTCTCTCAGCATCAAAACTCCATCTACGGGAGCAGCAATTTTTCCTGTCTGGTTCTCCGAACTTCTGGGACGGCATAAGATGCAGACAGGTGAGACACACTCCTAAATGAACACCTGCTCCTTCAGGGTCACTTTCAGGGCCCCTTCACACCTTAAAGACTCTTTTCGGCCCACCGAGCACCCACGACTGGGGATACTAGATGACTCCATGTCAATGGACACCTTGATCTCATTGCATTGTTTTCAGTTCGCACATCAGTACATTCTGTTAGCTTTAGTTTGAAACAATGATTTATGAGATGGAGTTCTGAAGACAGGAACAGTTTTGTCCTGGTCCTGGTCACATGGAGTTATCTGGTAGCTCCATTCATAGCTGCCAAGTTTTCCAGGTCCATGTGTGATTAGCAACCTGTAAATCGCTCTCCTCATTTATTCTCAGGTTTCGTAAAAATGTCTTTTTAGCTCAAAAGGATATTAACAATACAGCTCGAGAATGTACAAAATATTTTGCCTGTATGAGCAAATCGTTCATACTTTCGTAAAGCTTGATATGTAAATACCATATACTTCACCCGCATTCACACTGTTACTACTGCCATCTCCATTTGAGTTCAGTTTTTTCCTTTGTATCTTGGGACTTGCAGTCTTGGTTTTATAATGTGATAAGCAAGACTACAAGACCCAAGGATGCGAAACCATTTTCCAGGCTGGGAGAATGCCACACCACAACAGCTGAACCCCGACACTACAGACCAGTAACAAATGTACCTTGCCTGGGCAAACTGATATAAAGAGCAGCATTCTCCCAGATGTCATAAGTCATTGAAGATAGTGCCATGCTTTCAGACTTCCAAACGGGATTCTGTCAAGTAAAAGGCCCAGAATTTGCCCTTACTGCCATTTAGGATGAGCTTAAGGACACAGTTGACGGGGACGGGGTCGCTGCACTACTTCTTCTGGACCTCTTGCTTGGTTACCATAAAAACTCTGCAATGCGTCTTCCCCCACCTGGGATTCCTACACAGGGTCCAGGCTACCATCTCACTTATTTTGTCCAAACTCGATTATGTCAATAGCCTCTACCACGGTTCACCATTAACAACTTTGAAAAGACTACAATGGATTCAGAACTCTGCTGCCAGACTACATTTAGATATAAAGCCACAAGCCCACATCTCCCCTGCCTTGAGAGCCCTACATTGGTTACCGGTTGCCAGAAGATCCGCATTCGAGCTACTTTCTATCGCCCACAAAGCTATACATCGAACAGGACCGCTGTTCATCAGGAATAGAATCACCAAATGCATTCAACAAAGGAACCATCCACCTTAGAGGGTGCACCTCACCTCAAAATACCACCATACAAGAAATTCTGACTCATCTCAAACCTCATTTTACTTTATTTATTTATTTATTTATTTTTGGTTTTTATAGCGCACAAAGTTGACTCGTTAGGGTATCAGAGCGCTTTATAGGATTAACACGTTGTATACAAAAGACTTAGGAGGGGGGGTGGAAACATTTGGAATAAAAACAGGTAAATACATTTTACAAGAAACAAGAGGTCCCAGATCCCAGGGTGGGATGCCCGGAGGTGCCGGGTGGATAGCATCTGGATAATCCAAGGTGTGGAAGTAATAGGAAGTAGAACAAAGACGCTGAGGTGATTGTAATGCAAGAGTTAGGAGAGGAATTTGCGCATTAGTAAGGTCTTGGCCTCCTTTTTAAAGCGTGCCAGAGATAGAATTCTTCTAATGGCGACCGGGAATGAGTTCCATATTCTTGGTGCGGCCCTAGAGAAGGCCCGATTGTATGTTTTGTTGTCTTCGCAAGCGTGCTGGTTGGAGCAAGAGGCCTCTGGTGGACCAGGAGTTTCTGGCTCCTCGGATACCACGAGTTTCTGGGCGAGAAATGCAGGGGAATCAGAGTATAGAGCCTTGTGAGTGATACAAGCCAGTTTAAGTTGGATTCTGGCCTTGAGAGGAAGCCAGTTCAGAGCTTTCAGGTGTGGTGAGATGTGGTTGAATTTCTTTGAACCTGTTAGAAGTCTGATGGCAGCGTTGAGGCAGGCTTTTAATGGGGCCAGGGAGATCTTGGGTAGACCCGAGAGGGTAAAGCATCCATATTCCAGTCTAGAGATGACTAATGCCTGGATTGCCATTTTTAAGTCGGGAGTGTCAAGGAAAGGTTGCAGATTTCTTAGGTAGCTCAGATGAAATCTGGCTGTTTTGGCCATCGAGTTGATGTGGCCATGCATATTCAAGCTACAGTCTAGGGTAATTTCAAGGGATTTGGCAGAGTCCACTATGATTGGTGGGCAGTTTAAAGCTGTGATCGCCTTAATCCATTCCTGAATGTCAGGGTTGGTTTTGGGTGGGGAGATTAGAAGAAATTCAGTTTTTTTGCATTAAGTTTGAGCTGGTTAGAGGTGAGCCATTAGAGAGTCAACTTCTAGGCCTCATTCGGGGAAAGAATCTCCTCAGGAGAAGAGATTTTGATGTAGAGTGTTATCAACATACATGTGGTAGGAAATATTGGCGGTGCGTAGTACATCTGCTAGTGGTTCGAGATAAAGATTGAAGAGGGTAGGGGACAGGCTTGATCCTTGGGGGATTCCAACCGTGATCAGAGAGGGAGCGGACAAGTTACGGTTGAGCGGTTCTGGAGGAAGGACCTAAACCATTCAAGAATGGGGCCATCCAGTCCCATCCTGAGTTTGAGGTGTTTAACACCTTGACTGCTACAGTAATTCCCCTCCTGTGCTGCAGATCCTTGAATCCCATTATTCATGACGAGCTCAGCTCGTCATAAGCACAAGACCAGTGTACTGCATGAGCAGCGAAGGGGTTAAGGAGTGTTTTGTGCTTGACTGTATCGAAAGCCGAAGATAGATCTAGGAGGATTAGGACTCAGGTTTTGCCTTGGTCAAGGGCTTGAAGGGCATCATCACGATGTGGAGAATGGTGGTTTCAGTGCTGTGCCCAGGCCTGAGCCTGGATTGGAATTCGTCTAGTAGGTGGAAGTTGGTAATGTGTTGGCTCAACTGCTGTTGCACACATTTCTCCAGAACTTTAGCTAGGAGTGGGATATTAGATATAGGTCTAAAGTTGTAAAGGGAAGCAGGATTCAGCGTAGGATTTTTTAAGATGGGGATGACGTGCCCGGCTTTAAGAGAGTCGGATATCAACCCCTGTAGAAGGGAGGCGTTGATTATTGCAGTTCAACTAGGAATGATCGATTGAGAGGTGGCAGCTAAACAGTTATAGGGGAGTGGGTCATTAAAGTGGTTGTTCGGGTTTAAGGAGGATAGAATTTGCGAAACGGAATGTTCGTCATGAACTTTGAAGTTGGACCAGTGAGCTTGGTTTTTGGGTGATGTCTGGGGGGCAGCGTGGAGAGATGAGCCAGATCCGGAGGGGGTTGGGAGTAGGTGACATATCTGATTTCATTTCCTAGGGCAGTGATTTTGTCAGAGAAGGAGAAAAATTCCTCGCATGATATTAGACAGTAATCTCCTGAGGCGGAAGCTGGGAGAACGATCGCTTGCAGTTCTTAATATTTGAGTGTGATATTGTGCTTTTAACTTACCGATTCCTCTCTCCCTGGGCACTTATTATTCGTTTAACACTCACTGTTAGGCCACGCCCCCCACCAAAGGTTACTTAAACGCGCTGAATACAAGCGCGAGCCTGAGACAGTAATCTCCTGAGGCGGAAGCCGGGAGAACGATCGCTTGCAGTTCTTAATATTTGAGTGTGATATTGTGCTTTTAACTTACCGATTCCTCTCTCCCTGGGCACTTATTATTTGTTTAACACTCACTGGGCATCCCCCACGCAGCGGATTTTAACGCTGCCGCAGGCTTCAAAAATATCTTGCTGCCATTCCCTGGGAACCCCCAGGCCACGCCCACTATTGTTAGGCCCCGCCCCCCGCCAAAGGTTACTCGCGCTGAATACAAGCGCGAGCCTGAGACAGTAATCTCCTGAGGCGGTAGCCGGGAAAGCGATCGCTTGCAGTTCTTAATATTTGAGTGTGATATTGTGCTTTTAACTTACCGATTCCTCTCTCCCTGGGCACTTATTATTTGTTTAACACTCACTGGGCATCCCCCGTGCAGCGGATTGTAACGCTGCCGGGGGCTACAAAATTATCTTGCCGCAATTCCCTGGGAACCCCCAGGCCATGCCCACTATTGTTAGGCCACGCCCCCGACAAAGGTTACTTAAACACGCTGAATACAAGCGCGAGCCTGAGACAGTAATCTCCTGAGGCGGAAGCCGGGAGAACGCTTGCTTCTAGTTCTTAATATTTGAGTGTGATATTGTGCTTTTAACTTACCGATTCCTCTCTCCCTGGGCACTTATTATTTGTTTAACACTCACTGGGCATCCCCCGCGCAGCGGATTTTAACGCTGCCGCGGGCTACAAAAATATCTTGCCACCATTCCCTGGGAACCCCCATGCCACGGCCCCTATTGTTAGGCCACGCCCCAGCCAAAGTTTACTTAAACGCGCTGAATACAAGCGCGAGCCTGAGACAGTAATCTCCTGAGGCGGAAGCCGGGAGAACGATCGCTTGCAGTTCTTAATATTTGAGTGTGATATTGTGCTTTTAACTTACCGATTCCTCTCTCCCATGGCACTTAATATTTGTTTAAAACTCACTGGGCATCCCCCGCGCAGCGGATTTTAACGCTGCCGCGGGCTACAAAAATATCTTGCCGCCATTCCCTGCGAACCCCCAGGCCACGCCCACTATTGTTAGGCCACGGCCCCCACACGTCTCCTCTCGCCTATAAACCATGTGCACCTACCGGACGCGCAGCGGACGAGCGCAGCGGGCGCGCCTAAGGCAAGCCCGTCTGCGCCCGTCCACGCCGGGACTGGGCCCAGGGCCACCCCTCGGCCCACTCGTCCCTCAGACCCCCATAGCCCCTGCCTTGATCAAATATACCTCCTCTCAACTTCTAGAACTTAATCCTTCAGCCAACCTACCGCACTCTATACCACAATTTTTATATATACGGACCCTCTGATAGGTCCTTTCAAATGCCCTGCTTGCATTAACCATACTCTCCCTGCTACTACCCCTAAACAGGTTCTAGCAGCACTCATGAATGTACGCTCACTCCCAAAACACAAACTCGACATCCTAGAGTTCATTGTGTCACACAATCTCGATATATTGTTTATGACCGAGACTTGGGGTGACAACTCCTCTGGCCCTGACTTCGAAGCAGCCCTCCCTGAAAACTACTGCGTTCACAGATTAGATAGAACCAAAAAAAAGGGTGGCAGTATAGCTATCATTTACAGAAACCGCTATAAAGTCAAAACCACTGCTCTTAATTACAGAGACTGTGAAGCTTTGTCCTTCTCTATTAGCCTCTCCGGCAACCAGTCATTCACAGGCACTTTGCTCTACCGCCCTCCTGGCCCTAGATCTAATTTCCTTAGCAGCCTCAACAACTTAGTCGAAGTTACAGCTGGAGCTCCTCAATACACCATATTAGGAGACTTCAATATTCATTTAGAATCCCTAATCGACAACGATACCATTGCCCTCATCAGTGATTTTTTAGCTGTAGGACTTCATCAAATTGTCACGCAGCCTACCCACAAAGCAGGACACACCCTTGATGGGATATTCACCAACAACCCTGACATTCTGATTTCCTCTCCTATTCCCCTTATTTGGACAGATCACTCAGCAGTCTGTTTTTCTATTAAAACCAAGTCCCCTCCTTCTGAAATTGGACCATCTTCCCCTATCTCAACACGAGACTGGAAAAACATCGATATCTCTCATCTTGCCTCTATGCTGACTGCTGGCATCAATACGACGGGACCGGATCCGTCACTAGCTTCTAGTAACTATCTCAACATCTTGGACACGGCATGCTCCAAACTGGCACCTCCCAAAACCTCTCATCGCAATAGAAAATCTCCTTCCGCCCCATGGTTCTCTGAATCCCTACGTCTACAATGACAACACTGCAGAAATCTGGAAAGACACTGGCGCAGGCACTACAACCCTATTTACAAAATTTCATATAAAAGCGCCCTGTCCAAATACAAAGACCTCATCGCCTCAGAAAAGACGACTTACTATACTTTCCAAATTAATCAGGCTCAAAACTCCGCAAGAAAATTGTTTCAGGTGGTTAATCATCTCTCAAACCCCCCTATTCCCCCTTCCCACACGCCTCAACCCCTCTGCAACTCCCTTGCAGATTTCTTTATGGACAAAGTCACTTCTATTTTTTCAGTTAATAGTGAGCATCACTAATTGTTGGGTGTGTGGTCTTATGCCACATACTACAGATAGAGGTGTTTCCTATTTGGTCCTGCCATATGTGGCCTTTGTGCTACTACGTGTGTAAGGAGACCTGTCCCGAGAGAGTTGCTAAGTAATAGGATTATGCTCCAGCAACATCTTGATGATCTGATGAATATAGACCTGGATTCAGATTGACATGAGTTTAGGTTATTGCCTATGTAAGGGCAAAAGGAGGGGCTGAGGTTCAGTGAATTCTGAACCCTTGGGTTCCATTTTGTGCATGGCAGCTATTTTGTGGTTTCCCTCTCATAGGCCGATGACTTTAGCTGACTTTTAGATGACCTGAGTGAACTGACCCTGTTGCCTGAAGCTGACCTTGTTAGGCCAGTTCCTTGCCCAGTAGCTGATCAAGATTAAGGATCAAAGCACAGGAGATTGTAAAGTTTGGTATGCACATACATACCCCTTATCCTACTTCTCATCTGTTTCTGCTCCTTCTTTTATGACCTGTTTACGATATGGGTTGTGGTCTTTTATTATGGGTTTGTCCGGCTTGTGTGAGAAGGAATGTTGGGCTTTTTGCATGCTTGCAAAAGCTA
Source organism: Lissotriton vulgaris (assembly GCF_964263255.1). Taxonomy (NCBI): domain Eukaryota; kingdom Metazoa; phylum Chordata; class Amphibia; order Caudata; family Salamandridae; genus Lissotriton; species Lissotriton vulgaris. The sequence goes on from NC_141687.1 coordinate 378,850,849, forward strand.
GGACTGCCCCTTTCATTTATGCTGAGTTTTGTATTCCTAAGCATATATAAGGCCTCTGTTCTCTGTATTCCTCAGACTACCTCATTCAGTTGTTACGGCTTCTGTGTGACGTGGCCTCACTTCATTAAGTTTAATAAAGATGTCTTTTCATATTTCAGCTTCTGTGCCAAGTTCTTCTTTCTATTAGTAAGTATTCCCTGAGAATGAAGATTTCAGTTCTTCATCAGCCACCATGTCATCTGACAGCCATGTCTCTGTCAGATCAAGGACATCGGGAGATTTATCGTGTAGCAGGCCATAGACATCTAGATAGTGCTTAGCTAGTGTGCGACAGTTAAGGCTAACATCAGACAGAACATCAAACTGTTTAGCCTTAGCAATTACTAACATGAACACAGGAGCAATTTCCGTTGCAAAAAGACAAATACCAAAATGTGTAGACACTTCCTGGAGCTGAACCATACGGCTGACTCACTATCATGGCTAGTATTGGAATCCTCCCCCAAGAAATCCTAGCAGAACCTATTCCTGAAGGAACAAAGGTGGATACACCGACTAGCAATGGACAGCCAGGGGTTGAATGAGGATATTCCCTGGAGCGCACTCTGAGGGCTGTGTTAGCCCTTTTCCTGATAGCCCAGTAAAATATCCTCACAATACGTTACATCCCCACACCTCTATCAGTGAACAGCGGTCACCCACAAAGGAGCCTCTATTTATTTATTTATTTATTGTGGGTAGCACCTGCCAACCCGAGAGAATTAATTATTACACAGAGAGTGAGCTTTCCCTTGATAGGCCTGACTATAAAACGGATATTGGGTGTCTTTAGATAAAACACTGAGGAAGGATACCTGGTACCTATATTGCCTTGGCCTCTTTTATTATGTCCCTGCGATTCTGTTCCAGGTTTACATTATATACTACACACACGGGGTAATCCTATGCCCAACCACTTGAGTGAAAGTCTTAGACTCTTCTCTGCAATGGCCGCCCCACTCGCAACCTTTGGCACATGACTTATGAGCGACACGCGCGGGCCCCGGATCTGAACACTGCCACGCCCACTTGTCTTTATCAGCATGGCCGCCCTGCCGGCTCTTCACTATCCGGGCCCGGCGGTGAGGGGAAGGCATTTACGCACGGACACAGGTGGAAGAAGTAAGTGACTTTCATGTTAACTCAGTGGGGAGTGTGCTCCACGTGTCCCGTTTTATTGAGGACCTCCTGGAGCCGCTCCATAATACCGCGCACACAGTCACGCTTTGGCTGAGATTGAAAGCCTTTCTAACTACCTAGCTCCACCTATTTAGCTATCACCCGACTGTGTTTTCAGCTAATTCTAATCAGGGGTACCGCTCGCACTACTTCTGGACCTGCAGTCTTAACTGGCTTTCGCGAATACAGTCGCGCAGTGGGCTTGATTGGAAGGCCAACTTACATTACTATCACCCGACTGAGGCTTCAGCCAAAATTCAACTAGGGGACCACTTGCATTACTTCTGGGCCTGCCGACTTCACTGGCTACACCAGGCGGCATTTCATTAATAGCATCCACCGGTCCCACTAAGACGAGCATCGTACATTCAGCATAGCAGGTATTCTTCGCACCGCAATATGACGCAGTGAAGGAGCGCCATAGTGCAAGATCCACCTTTAACCTTCATTCAATAGGGTTGTTCAGTAAACTCCTCCTACATAGGATTAACCCGGGCCCTATCGATAGTGGCTTAATACCCACTAACTATTTGATACAGCTTAGAGGTTCACTACACCTGTCTACCTCTCCCCAGCCCAAACTACATTGGTTCCACCCCTGATGTCTGACCCGCTGGGCACTGTTGACGCACATAAACTCTGAGCTTTAGGTCAGTCCAGCTGTACATTGGTTTTACTGGATATTGTGATATCCTTTACTGAGCGAATGCTGCTGTTTCAAAATGTTTTTATTGTTTTCTTGATACTCATGTAATAGGCAAGTTACCTGTTGCGCTCTCCGATGAGAGTATCCACTTTGTTTTTATGCACATACTAGCTGCACCTTCACTAGTTTGTCACCACTTCACTGTGTGCTCAAGGTCACTATGAGGAGTGTTTTTTTGCCACGTACCTGTTATAATGGTCTCATTTGTCTCCCAATTTAGGCATGAGAAAGTGTGAAACAGGTAGTACAACTGTGTGTCTTGTCAAACTGATACTTACGTAGGTCATGTTTTGTAGACAGTAGTTCTGTTTTAATTTTAGGTCCTGAAGAATCGCATGTCAATGAACGTATAGCGAGAAACATGTTGACCATACCTTCCACACCTTAGTACTGTCTCGTACGTGGAAACCTAAGTTCCAGCGAGTACAGTCTAATCCTTATTTTAATTGAGGCAAAGGACCACCTGAATAAAGTTGTTTCCGGTACCTCTTGCTTCATTTTATTTTCACTAACACTGTCTACACTGTCCTGGCCCCACACCCCCACTTCACCCATAGGCAGTTGGATAAAAGATCTCCGCCAAAGAGCCCCTCCTAGAGGTGTTGCCCATTGGGAATTGCACCGCCTGCCCAACTAGAGCATTGCCTATGATGAAGCATGACACCCGCAAGGGTGTGTGAGGCCATTATATCCAACGTAATGGATACCCTGGGGTAGATTTCCAACAAGCACTCCATTCTGCACCTCAGTGACTGTATAACACTCCAGGAACAGCCCAGTCTTCCTTTGTGTCTCTCATTGCCTTGGGCACTGACTGTGGCCGGACCTTCCACTCACCGTTGAGTGGTAATCCGAGCCCTTTGGATCACAACAATCCCCTCTCTCTCCCCTCCATTTTCTTAAACTTACAGGTTACACACAGATCCCTGCAGGAGGTGCAATGACTTTGGGATCTATCCCACTATGATTGAAACTTGTAAGATTGGAACCTGTGACCTACTTATTTACTCACACATTTCTCCAGTAGGTGCATTAACAGTTGAGCATTCTTAATGGGATTACAGTCTGTGTATATATCAAAAAAGAAGGACTTGGAGCGCATCAAGGTCCAGCATACATGCTCCAGGTACTTAGACAAGGTACGAAGGGTATGCAATTCCTAGTGAAATGTGTTTGTCAGCTCAGGTCAGTTTTGTTCCACAGAGTACACTGGAAGCGTGACTCTGCAGGAACAAATGCCCTCACACACCTAGATAGGTCTCATGCTTCATCATTGGGCTTTTGCTCCACGTCGGGCTAGCACTGCAATGCTCGACGGGCCCCTGTCAATGAGGCCTTTTTACCAGAGTTCTTTTCATAAGCCATTTGGCGAAGTGTGGATCTAAATGTAGATTGGTGTTTAAGTGCAAGAAATGAGAGGTTAAAATTAGGGTAAGATGTACTTCTCAGGAAAAGCTTTAATAAACTGGTCCATCTGCCTATATTAAAAAACGTGATGCTAAGAAGCACTTTCATTTCTTTGAATGCATGGGACACAACTGTGATTAAAAACACAAGGCAAAGCATGCACAGGAAGAGTGACTTTGCCAATGTTCCGCAAATTCTCACCATTATCACTTCGACCCTTCGTGCTCCAGTATGTATCAACAATATAGGATTTCCCTATGGAGTGCCAAATTCTCCCTCCAAATGTGACCTGATTGGAATCACTCAAGCCTACAGATATAGTGTCACCCATGCATAGCTTGACTGCCAATATTGTGGCTCCTTTAAGCCTCGATAATACCCACTTTAACATCGTTAGCTTCAATACACTTGCCTAGCTATAAAATCTCAACACAATAAGCTAGCTGATCTGGTCCATTGTGTACTGGTAATGATTCCTTAGTCCCCACAATACCATATAGTGGAGCTAATGAGCTTGAAGGCAATTTGTATCTCCCAGAGTGTTCCCCAAAACGTTTCCCGCCACCTCTGGCCTTGGTGTTTTCTTGGAACATGGCTGGCCTTAGGTCCACGTTGATGAAACCTCTTTGGAGTGAATTTATCAATAATTACCATATATATCTATTCCAAGAAACCTGGGCTACTGAACCTTTATTTAAAGTTGGGTACTGATCATATTCAAGTAAATCTGAGTAAGTTTGGGAGGCTTATGGGTGGCCTAATAATGTGGGTGAAGTCATCCCTAAACTGTAAGATTCATCTACTAGCAGTTGACTGCTCGGATATATTAGGTATTGAAATAAGTAGGGGAAGAGACTACAGTGTGATGCTTTTTTAAATCTACGGACGTGGGATAAAGGACGGATGTGCTTATGGGACTACACAATCACTAGAAGCACATTTGCTTCGGATACAACACAATCTGATCCTTGCTGGAGACTTCAACACCATGTTTGACCCCCTTGGCACGAATGACATCGAAATCACAGCTGTGGAAGATGAAACTTGGACTATCCCCCAGTTGAAGCTTGCCCCAATCAAAAAATGGACCCAAGCCGCCCTTCAAATGAAGTGCTCCTCATTGAACTGGGCATTCGGCCACAAACGGGCGCATAAAATCTGTACATTTATAAAAAATCTGTCCAAAAGCCGTACTGAATATAACTTGGTTTACATGAGATTGTGGTCCCGAGTCGAGGATATATGGTCGTGAAAGCGTGGAGAGTGACAATAACCCTTTGTGCCTCTCAATGCTTGCGTTGTTTGACAAGCATACAGTTGCCCCTTCAACTCTAACTAACACTAGTGAGGTTGTACACACATCAGGCAGACGTCGCCGCTAAAATGGCGCCAGGTTAGTATGAAACCAGAAATCCAGTCAAACATTAGCAAAGATGTAAATGCGACTTTGACCACGATTTCAAATAGTAATGAAAAGAAAGGTGACCTATTGGATTTTAGTGAGTTGCATAGAGTGTTTTTCAGGACATAGCAGCTTATTCTTTAATTTCCCTCACCTCCACTAAGAAATTCCCCCCAGAAAGGTAACAGATGGTGCAATAGGGAGTGTTGGTACTTAAGGCGCCCGCTGGCCAGGGCAAACAAGATGAAATATCCATCAATGATTTTGGCAACCAAAAAGGAGCATGGTTAAAGGTAAGAAGGAGTAGGATAATATTAGATGGCCGGAGCTAGCAGATGTGTATTTATCCACGGACTGTTTGCGCTTTTGGAAGCTGGTCGCTAGTAGTGGCGCAAACTCCCTGGAGTTTGAACCGCAAAACTACTTGCCATCTTCCAAATGGTTTACTCACTTTTCAGCCCACCATGAGGCGGTAGTGGCCACTACTGAGGGCGCCGTGATGTGTAGCAGCCTCCATCATTTTAGCATTTAATAGAGAGGACTCAATCGACTCCCTGTCAATCTTTGCAAGAGGCTGGGCTACAGGCCCAGACAGCCTACCTGTACACATGAAATTGACACCTGGGCCAACTATATATTAGCCCCATCCAATGCAATTACATTGGGTGCTTCTATCCCAGAATCGTGGCAGGGAGCCGAGGTGATAACGTACACAAAAAAGAGCTATTAGTCTTTACCTGTGAATTATCGACCCATCATTCTCATTGACTGTATACAAAAGGTTTTCTTCCGTATGACCTGGTAAAAATCCAACTTTGGATCTCTGAAAATGATATCATAAGCCTGCTAAAATTGGGGTTCAGAGTTAAAACTTCTACGATAGACCAGGTCTTTCAGTTTGCATTAATCTTTTGGAAGACTGTGTTGATCGGCAGGGGCAACTTGTATGTTGCCTCTGTCGATCTAAAATCCACCTTCGACCGGTTTTGAAGGTGATAGGCTTGCCTCACGATGCTTTATCCCTACTGATTAGGCTGCATGAGAAAAGATTGGGGTCACTGGGCCAATTGACCAATAAGATTCCGGTGTCGAAAGGTGTTCAGCAAGGGTGTGTATTGACCCCTACCCTTATTTCTTTTTATTTAAGTGGTCTGGTAGATCGTCTCTCTGATTGTCAAGCGGTTGTTCCCATCATAGCCAACACCAAGATCCCGATATTGTTATTTGTAGACAGAACTCTTCTAGTATCAAAAACTCTGATTGGTCTGCAAAAACATCTTAATACATTTGGTGTCTTTTGCCAGGACCTTGGCTTACAAAACAATGTTGATAAAACGAAATTTATGATATTTAGTAACCATAAAATGGTTAAGACCAGTCTAATGTTAGGGGACAAGACTCTATAGAGGGCGTTGTTTTGGTTATTTGGGTATCTCAAACCGTTCGTCCAACATGTCATGATGTCCACACATTAATAAGGCTTGTTTGAAACATAGGCAGACCGTTGGTGCCATTCTAATGAACATCATGTACCCTATACAAAGCCTATAGCACCAGCCATAGAGGTAAATAAGGCAAAATCCCTTGGTGCTGCGTTTTATGGCGTTGAGTTGTGGGGATTCATTGACGACTCCGTCCTGGAGCGATCAGAGCATAGGTTCTTAAGATCAGTATGTTCCCTCTCGCCAGGCACTCTGCGATATCCTTTATTTTTGGATGTGGGGGTTAAGAAGGTAGCCCTTAAGGTATCCTTATGCCCTTTGCTATGCTGTCGAAGATTATGGGCTACCCCAGAGTTGGCACACTATGTTGCTGCCCCACAAGACATCATCAAGGCAGATAGATTTAACAAAATCCCCTGGTTCAGATTGTTTAAAAAACGTTTGGCTTCCTTTCGCCTGGCGGACTTGTGGCACTTTCCCACTGTAGTCCAAATTTCATCTAAGGGGACATTGAAAAAACAGTACTGGGCATTCACATTACACAGGAAAGAGCAAAAGGTTTCAGGTACTTCTCTTATAGGGAACTTTTTGAAGTACTGGGATCTGATCAAAGTTCGCTAGATAGGAAATTATGCCACAAATGTAGAATACGGACGCTCCCCTTAAAGTCGTTTACTGCAAAATAGTCGGGATCCGACTTTGTAATTGCCCTTTTTCCACGTACTTAAATTGAGTCCCTGCTGCACGTATTGTTTGCCTGCCCAGCATGTTCCAAGCCCTGAATTGCATTGCTGGCACCCATTTGCAAACATCTGGGCACATCCAGCCATTATACTGCTTTAAGGTTACTGAGAACGGATTCCTCCTCATTAGGTGCCTATGCAGTAGCAAAGTTCCTGGATTTGATGTGGGCGAAAAGATGAATTGCCATTAAATGTTAATTCGTTTTTATCGATTTTAATATTGTGACATATTGGAACGTGGCTTTTAATTATTCCAGAAGCCTGTCTCACTTTTAATTGCACATGTGCAATTTTTTGCACAAATGTATGCTTTCAACAGACATAATGCTACTATTTGTGACACTTCCTCACCTACAATCAGCTGTATTTTATAATTTTATATTTATTGTATTTTCCTGAAAACTTTTATGGCTTTCCTGAAGCAAAGTTATATTTGAATTGACAATATTTTTGTACATGATGTTTAGCACAATATTTATGTCAGCCAACATTAGTGCAGACAAAATTATGACAGACAAGAAACAACCCATGTTTCTGGTTCTGTTACATGTTTCTCTCAGCATCAAAACTCCATCTACGGGAGCAGCAATTTTTCCTGTCTGGTTCTCCGAACTTCTGGGACGGCATAAGATGCAGACAGGTGAGACACACTCCTAAATGAACACCTGCTCCTTCAGGGTCACTTTCAGGGCCCCTTCACACCTTAAAGACTCTTTTCGGCCCACCGAGCACCCACGACTGGGGATACTAGATGACTCCATGTCAATGGACACCTTGATCTCATTGCATTGTTTTCAGTTCGCACATCAGTACATTCTGTTAGCTTTAGTTTGAAACAATGATTTATGAGATGGAGTTCTGAAGACAGGAACAGTTTTGTCCTGGTCCTGGTCACATGGAGTTATCTGGTAGCTCCATTCATAGCTGCCAAGTTTTCCAGGTCCATGTGTGATTAGCAACCTGTAAATCGCTCTCCTCATTTATTCTCAGGTTTCGTAAAAATGTCTTTTTAGCTCAAAAGGATATTAACAATACAGCTCGAGAATGTACAAAATATTTTGCCTGTATGAGCAAATCGTTCATACTTTCGTAAAGCTTGATATGTAAATACCATATACTTCACCCGCATTCACACTGTTACTACTGCCATCTCCATTTGAGTTCAGTTTTTTCCTTTGTATCTTGGGACTTGCAGTCTTGGTTTTATAATGTGATAAGCAAGACTACAAGACCCAAGGATGCGAAACCATTTTCCAGGCTGGGAGAATGCCACACCACAACAGCTGAACCCCGACACTACAGACCAGTAACAAATGTACCTTGCCTGGGCAAACTGATATAAAGAGCAGCATTCTCCCAGATGTCATAAGTCATTGAAGATAGTGCCATGCTTTCAGACTTCCAAACGGGATTCTGTCAAGTAAAAGGCCCAGAATTTGCCCTTACTGCCATTTAGGATGAGCTTAAGGACACAGTTGACGGGGACGGGGTCGCTGCACTACTTCTTCTGGACCTCTTGCTTGGTTACCATAAAAACTCTGCAATGCGTCTTCCCCCACCTGGGATTCCTACACAGGGTCCAGGCTACCATCTCACTTATTTTGTCCAAACTCGATTATGTCAATAGCCTCTACCACGGTTCACCATTAACAACTTTGAAAAGACTACAATGGATTCAGAACTCTGCTGCCAGACTACATTTAGATATAAAGCCACAAGCCCACATCTCCCCTGCCTTGAGAGCCCTACATTGGTTACCGGTTGCCAGAAGATCCGCATTCGAGCTACTTTCTATCGCCCACAAAGCTATACATCGAACAGGACCGCTGTTCATCAGGAATAGAATCACCAAATGCATTCAACAAAGGAACCATCCACCTTAGAGGGTGCACCTCACCTCAAAATACCACCATACAAGAAATTCTGACTCATCTCAAACCTCATTTTACTTTATTTATTTATTTATTTATTTTTGGTTTTTATAGCGCACAAAGTTGACTCGTTAGGGTATCAGAGCGCTTTATAGGATTAACACGTTGTATACAAAAGACTTAGGAGGGGGGGTGGAAACATTTGGAATAAAAACAGGTAAATACATTTTACAAGAAACAAGAGGTCCCAGATCCCAGGGTGGGATGCCCGGAGGTGCCGGGTGGATAGCATCTGGATAATCCAAGGTGTGGAAGTAATAGGAAGTAGAACAAAGACGCTGAGGTGATTGTAATGCAAGAGTTAGGAGAGGAATTTGCGCATTAGTAAGGTCTTGGCCTCCTTTTTAAAGCGTGCCAGAGATAGAATTCTTCTAATGGCGACCGGGAATGAGTTCCATATTCTTGGTGCGGCCCTAGAGAAGGCCCGATTGTATGTTTTGTTGTCTTCGCAAGCGTGCTGGTTGGAGCAAGAGGCCTCTGGTGGACCAGGAGTTTCTGGCTCCTCGGATACCACGAGTTTCTGGGCGAGAAATGCAGGGGAATCAGAGTATAGAGCCTTGTGAGTGATACAAGCCAGTTTAAGTTGGATTCTGGCCTTGAGAGGAAGCCAGTTCAGAGCTTTCAGGTGTGGTGAGATGTGGTTGAATTTCTTTGAACCTGTTAGAAGTCTGATGGCAGCGTTGAGGCAGGCTTTTAATGGGGCCAGGGAGATCTTGGGTAGACCCGAGAGGGTAAAGCATCCATATTCCAGTCTAGAGATGACTAATGCCTGGATTGCCATTTTTAAGTCGGGAGTGTCAAGGAAAGGTTGCAGATTTCTTAGGTAGCTCAGATGAAATCTGGCTGTTTTGGCCATCGAGTTGATGTGGCCATGCATATTCAAGCTACAGTCTAGGGTAATTTCAAGGGATTTGGCAGAGTCCACTATGATTGGTGGGCAGTTTAAAGCTGTGATCGCCTTAATCCATTCCTGAATGTCAGGGTTGGTTTTGGGTGGGGAGATTAGAAGAAATTCAGTTTTTTTGCATTAAGTTTGAGCTGGTTAGAGGTGAGCCATTAGAGAGTCAACTTCTAGGCCTCATTCGGGGAAAGAATCTCCTCAGGAGAAGAGATTTTGATGTAGAGTGTTATCAACATACATGTGGTAGGAAATATTGGCGGTGCGTAGTACATCTGCTAGTGGTTCGAGATAAAGATTGAAGAGGGTAGGGGACAGGCTTGATCCTTGGGGGATTCCAACCGTGATCAGAGAGGGAGCGGACAAGTTACGGTTGAGCGGTTCTGGAGGAAGGACCTAAACCATTCAAGAATGGGGCCATCCAGTCCCATCCTGAGTTTGAGGTGTTTAACACCTTGACTGCTACAGTAATTCCCCTCCTGTGCTGCAGATCCTTGAATCCCATTATTCATGACGAGCTCAGCTCGTCATAAGCACAAGACCAGTGTAGTGCATGAGCAGCGAAGGGGTTAAGGAGTGTTTTGTGCTTGACTGTATCGAAAGCCGAAGATAGATCTAGGAGGATTAGGACTCAGGTTTTGCCTTGGTCAAGGGCTTGAAGGGCATCATCACGATGTGGAGAATGGTGGTTTCAGTGCTGTGCCCAGGCCTGAGCCTGGATTGGAATTCGTCTAGTAGGTGGAAGTTGGTAATGTGTTGGCTCAACTGCTGTTGCACACATTTCTCCAGAACTTTAGCTAGGAGTGGGATATTAGATATAGGTCTAAAGTTGTAAAGGGAAGCAGGATTCAGCGTAGGATTTTTTAAGATGGGGATGACGTGCCCGGCTTTAAGAGAGTCGGATATCAACCCCTGTAGAAGGGAGGCGTTGATTATTGCAGTTCAACTAGGAATGATCGATTGAGAGGTGGCAGCTAAACAGTTATAGGGGAGTGGGTCATTAAAGTGGTTGTTCGGGTTTAAGGAGGATAGAATTTGCGAAACGGAATGTTCGTCATGAACTTTGAAGTTGGACCAGTGAGCTTGGTTTTTGGGTGATGTCTGGGGGGCAGCGTGGAGAGATGAGCCAGATCCGGAGGGGGTTGGGAGTAGGTGACATATCTGATTTCATTTCCTAGGGCAGTGATTTTGTCAGAGAAGGAGAAAAATTCCTCGCATGATATTAGACAGTAATCTCCTGAGGCGGAAGCTGGGAGAACGATCGCTTGCAGTTCTTAATATTTGAGTGTGATATTGTGCTTTTAACTTACCGATTCCTCTCTCCCTGGGCACTTATTATTCGTTTAACACTCACTGTTAGGCCACGCCCCCCACCAAAGGTTACTTAAACGCGCTGAATACAAGCGCGAGCCTGAGACAGTAATCTCCTGAGGCGGAAGCCGGGAGAACGATCGCTTGCAGTTCTTAATATTTGAGTGTGATATTGTGCTTTTAACTTACCGATTCCTCTCTCCCTGGGCACTTATTATTTGTTTAACACTCACTGGGCATCCCCCACGCAGCGGATTTTAACGCTGCCGCAGGCTTCAAAAATATCTTGCCGCCATTCCCTGGGAACCCCCAGGCCACGCCCACTATTGTTAGGCCCCGCCCCCCGCCAAAGGTTACTCGCGCTGAATACAAGCGCGAGCCTGAGACAGTAATCTCCTGAGGCGGTAGCCGGGAAAGCGATCGCTTGCAGTTCTTAATATTTGAGTGTGATATTGTGCTTTTAACTTACCGATTCCTCTCTCCCTGGGCACTTATTATTTGTTTAACACTCACTGGGCATCCCCCGTGCAGCGGATTGTAACGCTGCCGGGGGCTACAAAATTATCTTGCCGCAATTCCCTGGGAACCCCCAGGCCATGCCCACTATTGTTAGGCCACGCCCCCGACAAAGGTTACTTAAACACGCTGAATACAAGCGCGAGCCTGAGACAGTAATCTCCTGAGGCGGAAGCCGGGAGAACGCTTGCTTCTAGTTCTTAATATTTGAGTGTGATATTGTGCTTTTAACTTACCGATTCCTCTCTCCCTGGGCACTTATTATTTGTTTAACACTCACTGGGCATCCCCCGCGCAGCGGATTTTAACGCTGCCGCGGGCTACAAAAATATCTTGCCACCATTCCCTGGGAACCCCCATGCCACGGCCCCTATTGTTAGGCCACGCCCCAGCCAAAGTTTACTTAAACGCGCTGAATACAAGCGCGAGCCTGAGACAGTAATCTCCTGAGGCGGAAGCCGGGAGAACGATCGCTTGCAGTTCTTAATATTTGAGTGTGATATTGTGCTTTTAACTTACCGATTCCTCTCTCCCATGGCACTTAATATTTGTTTAAAACTCACTGGGCATCCCCCGCGCAGCGGATTTTAACGCTGCCGCGGGCTACAAAAATATCTTGCCGCCATTCCCTGCGAACCCCCAGGCCACGCCCACTATTGTTAGGCCACGGCCCCCACACGTCTCCTCTCGCCTATAAACCATGTGCACCTACCGGACGCGCAGCGGACGAGCGCAGCGGGCGCGCCTAAGGCAAGCCCGTCTGCGCCCGTCCACGCCGGGACTGGGCCCAGGGCCACCCCTCGGCCCACTCGTCCCTCAGACCCCCATAGCCCCTGCCTTGATCAAATATACCTCCTCTCAACTTCTAGAACTTAATCCTTCAGCCAACCTACCGCACTCTATACCACAATTTTTATATATACGGACCCTCTGATAGGTCCTTTCAAATGCCCTGCTTGCATTAACCATACTCTCCCTGCTACTACCCCTAAACAGGTTCTAGCAGCACTCATGAATGTACGCTCACTCCCAAAACACAAACTCGACATCCTAGAGTTCATTGTGTCACACAATCTCGATATATTGTTTATGACCGAGACTTGGGGTGACAACTCCTCTGGCCCTGACTTCGAAGCAGCCCTCCCTGAAAACTACTGCGTTCACAGATTAGATAGAACCAAAAAAAAGGGTGGCAGTATAGCTATCATTTACAGAAACCGCTATAAAGTCAAAACCACTGCTCTTAATTACAGAGACTGTGAAGCTTTGTCCTTCTCTATTAGCCTCTCCGGCAACCAGTCATTCACAGGCACTTTGCTCTACCGCCCTCCTGGCCCTAGATCTAATTTCCTTAGCAGCCTCAACAACTTAGTCGAAGTTACAGCTGGAGCTCCTCAATACACCATATTAGGAGACTTCAATATTCATTTAGAATCCCTAATCGACAACGATACCATTGCCCTCATCAGTGATTTTTTAGCTGTAGGACTTCATCAAATTGTCACGCAGCCTACCCACAAAGCAGGACACACCCTTGATGGGATATTCACCAACAACCCTGACATTCTGATTTCCTCTCCTATTCCCCTTATTTGGACAGATCACTCAGCAGTCTGTTTTTCTATTAAAACCAAGTCCCCTCCTTCTGAAATTGGACCATCTTCCCCTATCTCAACACGAGACTGGAAAAACATCGATATCTCTCATCTTGCCTCTATGCTGACTGCTGGCATCAATACGACGGGACCGGATCCGTCACTAGCTTCTAGTAACTATCTCAACATCTTGGACACGGCATGCTCCAAACTGGCACCTCCCAAAACCTCTCATCGCAATAGAAAATCTCCTTCCGCCCCATGGTTCTCTGAATCCCTACGTCTACAATGACAACACTGCAGAAATCTGGAAAGACACTGGCGCAGGCACTACAACCCTATTTACAAAATTTCATATAAAAGCGCCCTGTCCAAATACAAAGACCTCATCGCCTCAGAAAAGACGACTTACTATACTTTCCAAATTAATCAGGCTCAAAACTCCGCAAGAAAATTGTTTCAGGTGGTTAATCATCTCTCAAACCCCCCTATTCCCCCTTCCCACACGCCTCAACCCCTCTGCAACTCCCTTGCAGATTTCTTTATGGACAAAGTCACTTCTATTTTTTCAGCTTTTCTTCACGAACCTTCCTCAACCATCACAGATAAACAATCTCCAGCCATCACCGCTCCCTCTTTCTGCAACTTCAAATCAGTCTCTGAGGAACAAGTCTCTCGTCTAATCTCCAGCACCAAATCAGGATCACCCCTGGACCCATGTCCTCCTTCCATCCTCAACCTCATCCCTGATGCCATCTCCCCGCTTTGACCAATATTTGTAACACTATGTTCACTACTGGCTCATATCCCACAGTTTGGAAAAAGACCATCATCAAGCCACTCTTGAAAAAACCGAGCCTTGATCCCGCTTCCCCATCCAGCTACAGACCAATTGCATGTCTTCCTTTCCCTGCAAAAATATTTGAAAAAGTAATGAATATACAGTTTTCCAAATTCATTGATGAAAATAACTTGCTGGACGACACTCAATTTGGATTTAGGCAGGTACACGGAACCGAGACAGCCCTAATAAAAGCAGCTGATGAAATAAGAATGACATTAGACAAAGGCGGCGCAGCAGTATTAATACTACTTGATCTATCTGCGGCATTCGACACGGTCGATCATGCCACTCTGATCGACCGTGTCTCAGCAATCGGTCATCTAGAACAATGCCAAAGAACTTCTCGACTCCTTTCTGGCCAACTGCTCACAGGCTGTAAAACTGGGCCCTTTCTTCTCCCACACGTTCTCCCTTCCATGTGGAGTACCACAGGGCTCCTCGCTAAGTCTGACCCTGTTTAATATCTATGTTTCGGACATAGCGAGGGTGATCAAGTCCTACGGCATTAGTCTCACAACCTATGCCGACGACACCCAGCTGGTTCTATCTGTACATCATGATGGACCTACAGTTGCAGCAAACTTTCAAGAGGGAATGCTTGCCATCAGCTCCTGGATGTCTTCAAACTGTCTAAAACTGAACTCTGAAAAGACAGAGGTTATGTTATGTTATGTTATGTTATGTTATGCAGGGGTTTTGTATAGCGTGCGGCTACTCGGAAGAGTGTCCCGACGCTTTGGATTGCACACTAATCTCATAACACAACAGGGAAAATAAAATAAGAAACAGAGATAAAAGAGACCAAGTAGGGACCAAAACTAAGAAGAAAAGAGCCAAGTTTTAAGCCCTTTCCGAAAGGCCAACAAATTAGGAATGCTGCGCAGGGACACAGGCAGTTTATTCCATAACTGAGGCGCTAGTAGTTTAAAAGAGCGGCCTCCGAGGCGGGCTCTCTTCACACGAGGAACCGTCGCAAGAAACAGGGCTTCAGACCTGAGCGACCTGGCAGGCAAATAAAAGGCCAGCCTCTTCTGCAGGTATTTTGCTCCGGAGGCGTGCAAGGCTTTGTGTGCCAGAGTAAGAGTTTTAAAAATTATCCGCTTCCGGTAATGACATTCGGGAAATTGGAACCTGCCTGGTCCCCCCTCTGATGGCCCAATGAGATGGGACCTCCACCAGAACCTGTCACTAAGGTTCGCAACCTCGGAGTCATGTTCGATGACAGACTGCTCTTCCACCACCACGTCAACTCGGTAGTCTCCACCTCCTTCTGCACTCTGAAGAAGATCAAGAAGCTTCTTCCCTACCTCCCCACTTCAGCTGGTAAAACTCTGATCAGCACCCTCGTTTTTGCCAGAACGGACTACTGTAATGCCCTCCTTCTCAATGCACAGGAAAAAGTTCTTAACAGGCTTCAGTTAGTGCAAAACGCCTTAGCCAGAATCTTACTGGGCATTCCCAAGTTCACCTCCATCACTCCTTACATTCGACAGCTTCATTGGCTTCCTGTCAGGAGCCGTACAAAATGTAAGGCACTGTGCATTGCCTACAAAGCCATCAACAACTCTGGCCCGCAGTTTCTCAAAGATGCCCTCCGTCCTCTCGAAAACCCCAGAACCCTTCGCTCATCCTCAGCTCATTTGCTCAATGTCCAACGCACAAGGAAAGCTAACTGGGGTGACAGATGCTTTGTGATCTCCACGGCCGAGCTATGGAATTCACTTCCTCTTACCATCAAAATTGCCCCCACTCTCCTTAGCTTTAGGAAGAAAACCTAGCTGTTCTCACATTAAGATCTGCTATAGTCATCATCTGATCAGTTAAGCGCCAAGACACCCCCGGGTATTTGTGCGCTATAAAAATTGCCAAAACATAAACATAACAGAGATTTAGGGATTTCTTTCGAGGTTTTTGCCAGTTTGTTAGCTTGGTGTTTGACCATTTTGAAGAGCTTGCGAAGTCTGTTCTTGCCGTTCCTCAGTTCTGTTCTGAAGAATTCTATTTTTGAGTTGAGGATGTTCCTGTTATAGGCATTTCTGGCCTGGCAGGTAAGTTTTAATTGGGCGGCTGAAGGGTGCTGTCTCCTGGTCCGTTCTGTCTGCTGGAGGGATCTCCTCTCATTGTTGAGTGATCCATTGAACCATGGGTTCCTGGCTTTGATCTGGGTTCTTTTTAGTTTTAGCCCAGAAAGATCATCAAGAATTTTAGATATAGTCATGGAATAATGTTCAGTGAGGTTGTTGTTCGTTGTGATATGAGTTGGGGGGTCAGTCTGACAGTGAGAGGCCAGTTTCCCGTGATCAAGGTTCTGGTGTCTCTAACCCAACATTTTGGAAACACAAGTTGCGGTGCCCTTGTGTTGTGGGTACAAAAAGTGATATTGGAGGGGGTGGATCTGCACACCGTTTGTAAACAAACAAATAGAAATTCTTTTTGCCACCTTCGGTAGTCTTTACGTGCACTCTAGTGTGTAGGGTGTGTGCCCAACTCCCTATAAAGTAACAAATGTGTAATTATGAGCCCAAGGAAAACCTAGGACTGCTAGAGGCACAGCTATTGGGCCAGAGGCCTTTAAAGATTCAAAGTATATATGTAAGTCTCTAGTTCTGCTATGTTAACAAATCACATTTATTTTTATTTTTTGCATTATCTTCAAAATCATGAAACAAAGAGATACATTATTTCGCATCTATGTATTGCGCATGCATGACTAATTGAAAATATTCACTTGTCATATTCCCAAATCACATATTTTTGGCATTCAAGAAAAAATAAAAAATCTCATATATTTGAATACACAAAATTAATGTCCAGAATCCCAATGCATTTCGGGTTACAAAATCAACCCTTTGTCAGGGGATTAATAGTGTGTAGATGAAGATTCAAGTCTCTTGCAAATGTCAACGTCCTGTAGTGCTGGTTATACGGGATCTATAAGACAGCAACGAAGAAAGATTGTTTCCAATACTCACATTGGTAATACAATATTCCATATACAAAAGGCTCGGGAGTGCCACTGGGAGGGAGTCCCTTAGAAAAGGAAACTTGCCGTTAAGAAGTAACCAATACAACCTTCCAGTGAGGAAAGAAGAATGGTGCAATTTGTAAGTGATAATAATGTGGGACCGAGTTGGATTAGGTGAATTGGGTGCAAAAGTTAAAAGTGCCCCAGAAGAGTGGGAACTCGTGATAAAAGTGAAGAGTTGACCGTGAAGCCCCAAACAAGATTCAAAATAAAAGGCTATATGGTGCATGCAAACATACTTGTGTTCTCAATGTAATGCGTCCAAATCGTATTTTCCAAGGTACTTATTTGAAATAGCACTCGTGACAATCCTTAAACCTAAACGAAAAACGGGCCGGAATGAGTTTCATAAAGATGTAAAGTGTCGAGAAATCACCGTGCACTGAGAGCTGTGAATGCCGCTTACCGCCTGCGATACCAAAAGGTCAAGCCGCTACAAACCGCTGGGTCGTGAACAACCTGTAATAATATACCATAGGTGTAACGTAAACACCCCAACAATATAGGCATGAAGGAATAGATTTTACATGTCGGACAGTAGTCCGTACACCAACCTGAAACTGTCGACGCCGACACCCTGATTCTCTCGGTAGACGCGAGTCCGCCCATCAAGTCACATGGTGCGGAACTTGCCGGTATCTAAAGAACAGACCTGAAAACAGAAAGAGGACTTTCTGTTGTGGAAAAAAACACAGCCTATGTTGTCTATAGCGCTAATGTAAACTGAATAACAAACCAAGCAAAATCTCAGGGTGAATGCTGAAAACGCTAATAGCCCGAAGTGTGGGAAAGTTCCTAAAGGATAAGAGCAAAGCCTTAGTAAAAATAATAAAAATATAACTCCAATGTGTTGTGGGTGCCCCGTAAAAGGAAGGTGATAGCGTGGTGGTCAGACCAGTCGTATGGGTCTACACAGATATACTTGACCGCTGATTCCTTAGCGATGATCCAGTCTAGAGTGGAGCTTTTTACGAGTGTGTTGGGAGTGTGCAGGCTTGGGTAAGGGCTTGGTCAGGGCAGGAGATGTTTGATGGCGTTGACCTGAGGGTCCTTGAGGTCGTTCCAGTGCAGATTGAAGTCACCAAGGAAAATGTCTTCAGAGTTGGGGGAAACCTTGGCTGTGATGATTTCCATGAGGTGGTCAGCGAAGATGTCATTCAAGCCTGGGTGGTGGTAAAAGATGTGCTGTCTACAAAGTTGGGTGGCATTGCTGCATATGGAAAGTGCAAGGTATTCGCAGGAGTCTGTGGGATCTGCCAGAAGTTCAGTTACGAGGAGTTTAGAATGGTAGATGCAGGCACTGCCTCCCCCTTTATTTTTAGATTGCCTGCCAGCCTTGCGATGTTATATTTGGGAGGGACTAAGAGGACTAGGCCGGGAGATGAGGATTCATTGAGCCAAGATTCGGTCAGGATTGCTAAGTCAGAATTTTGTCTCAGGATGAGATCGGCGATGTCAGCGGCATACTTTACTGCTGAGCGGTAGTTAATTAGGAGGCCAGACAGAGGGGGGTCGGGTGAGTGTCGTGAGTTGGGGCGGAAAAGGTGCAAGAGCTAGGTTGCTATCAACAACTCCTCTGTTCGTCACTCAAGTCTAGTAGACTTGGGGTTACCGGGCAGATTTGTAAGTGAGGAGTAGGGCTAGAACTTCCTCCTCCATGGGGTCTAGTTGACTTGGGGTAGGGGTAGATTTGTAATTAAGGAGGAGGGCCAGAATTTCCTTCTCTGAGAGGTGGCAAGGTTGCTTGCGAGGGCGAAGGTGTCTCAGGGATAGCGGTAACGGGTGATGGAGGGGCTCGGTGAAAGAGGGGAGTAGAGTTCTGTGGGAGCTTGAAATTCGAGAAGGAGAATTTGTTGAGGTGAAGGAGGTTATTTTGTTCCAGAATGGAGTTATGGATGCTCTGAGTTAGTTTGGCTTCTCTGTGGTGCAGAGTTTCAATATCCATATAAGAGAGAAGAGCTTGCGGGCATGAGGTCAATGGTTTGGGAGCGATTCTTTAGGTAGCGTGGCAGTGGGGCTGGGTCGACCTGTGTTGTAAACTCTTAGAGAAGTTGCAAAATCCTTATAAAAGGGAAGAGCTTGTGGGCAGGAGGTCAGTGGTTTGGGAACAATTCTGTTGGCAAGCGCTGGTAGCATAGTAGCAGGGCTAGGTCGACGTCTGTGGTGAAACCTTAGAGGAGTGGTTTGTGAGTGGCTAGGCACGCTTGGCGGATTGGTCAAGGGATGGAGCGGAGGGAGTGTGGAGAGATGAGGGTCGTGCACATGTTTTTTGAGGAGGGTAAAGAGATCCACAGATTTATTGAGGTCTTTGGTTAGAGCTTGGATCAGGACGATGCTGTTTTTGTATAAGGTAATGGTAAGGTTAGCTCGCAGGTTTGAGGATTGTGTGATCGTGATGAGGTAATTATTGACGGTGCCCTAGTCCGTGCTATATCGTAGGTCAGAGATCAGGGTCTAGGGGGTCTTTTCAGGATGGAGTGTTTGAAGGTTTTAGCAGCGGTTTTAGAGAGATTAGGAGGATAAACAAAGTTGTAGAAGTTGATATCAAAGAAGAGGGTTTTAAGTGTACGGGTTCTATAGGCGCTCTAGCAGAGTAAACGAAATTCGTACTTTTCAATAGTAATGGTGCAGGTAGGGAGGGGAGACCCTTAAAAAAAACCTCAATTAGAGCGCAACAAATACACTCTTACAACATAAGTACAAAATCCTGCGCACTCAAAAAGAATCACAACATCAATGTGTCAATAAATTCGAATTAGCACAAAAAGAAATTCTTGTCCAGCGTCGTTTTTCATTGGAGGTTCGTGTGTCTCTCCTTTTATTTGGTCATCAGATAGGACAATTTATATACAGCCAGCCGACATGTGTTTCGTTGTAGGACTGTAAATAAACAGAAACTACAACTCTTCAGGGCTTGATTGCTGCAATGTCAATACCTAGGCCCATTTCCGGTGATAATTCCAACCCGGAAGGGTAACCTTATGTTGTAAAATCACGAAATCAGTCGCCACCGGTTTTCTCCAATCCTCAATCTGAACTGCCAATATCCAATCTTGTGGCACAAACGTTTAGCTCTAGTCCGTATATATCCAATGGATAATAATTTCCGAATTACAAAACGTAACCACGGGTACGTGTGTTACGAAATCCTGCGGCAGAATCGCCCTCGCGCTACTGGCGTCCAAAACTCGTTGTAGAAGTTGTCCCCAGTAGAGGTCAGGCAAGGCCCTGACATGCTGGCGAGAGTGGGGAAACTTTAGAGTCAAGAAAGAGCTAAGGGAAGTTGCAGGTGTGGTCCCAGCTGTGCGGATCTCCACTCCGGGGCGCCTTCAAGGAGCTCCGAAGTAGTGCAGGGCTCTGGCAGTGAGGGAAACTGCTCCTGGGCCTAAACAAGAAGTCCGCAGAGTAGCAGGGCATCAAGAATACAGGGAGCGGGCATGAGATCAAGTGGCTAGATGGTATGCATTAGAGTAGGATGTCGTTGGGGAGGACGGCCACCCTCCAGATGGCTCCGTTGGAGGTAAGTAGATGATAAATCTCAATGGGTCAGTGATCTAACAAACAGGCAAGTCTCCACATACAGGAACGTTGCCAAGTACAGGGATCAATCCATTTGGATCCCGAAAGCAATCGCCATGAGAACGCAGGTCTGCCAAAGCACTGCAGATGTGGCCAATGCCACACTCGAAATGGGCCGAGGTGGCAAAACTGAGAGGCCAGACAAGGCTACTACTCTCTCCAATGCACTACCCTATTTTTCACCCAATACCGCTCTCAATATATCCTCTACCTCACTTCTCTGACTCATCTCACACCTCATTCCACTACTCTTTCCAATGCACTACCCTATTACTCACCCTATGCCTCTCTCAATAAACCTCTACCTCTACTCTCTCATTTATCCCAAACCCCATACCACTACTATGATCCCTAAAATAACCCTTTCTAGACTATTCCCTCCTCTACTTTTCCTTGCATCATCTCATACCTCTTTTACTATTCAAACAAACAAACAAGCCTTGCTAAACCCTTCTCTCTGACTCCACCCCCTCCAGCTCCCATTTATTCATCCAACCCCCTCCTACTGGTATGAACTGCGAAAAAAATCTATCCCTCCACTATCCCTTTCAATCCAAATAACAGACTAAAATGTCCATTGCTCAAATTAATTTCTTATTTCTGTTTACTAATTCACCACTAATCCTTTTGGGTTCTGGAGTAGCGTGCTATTTGCTGAAAATGCAATTAAAATACAAAACCCTTCACCGGTTCTCTTTTTCTTCTGCTTTTTCTTGCCATCTCTCTCTGTTACTCAGTGGATTCTGCCCTAGTTGTTTGTCCCAATATGCTCACTTCTGTCCTCTGATCGGTTCCTGCCCTCCCTCCTTCTTTAGATCTGCTCTGTGGCCCATCTCATCAGCAGTTCCTGCTCTGGGTGAACCTATATCCCTGCGCTGTCCTCCCAGCAGTTTCCGCTCTAGTTGCTTTTTCTCAACATGTTCTCTGCTCGGCAGCAGCCGTGGCTCACTGTCGCTCTGTGAGCACTCGGGCCACTGGAGAAAGGAGGGAGAGGGGAAACTGCAGAGTGCAGGCATCTGCTGGCGCACAGTACACCGTCACTCTAGGGTTCATGGGAATGAGAAAGGATGTGATATTGAACAAACAGCCCATGTGAGTAGGGCTTCCTTCACTGCTGCGCCTATCACATAAGTGCAGCCCGTGTTTGGAAGCTGGGCGGACAAGGGGTTAGAGGGTAGGGAATTAATTCAGTGGTTTCTTAGGCCTGACTCAGGCACTTCATTCACTGCCTGAAATAGCCAGAGGGCCTTCACTAAATTCCTTTCCTGATTTCTGAAGTGGGCTTTAGACACGAAGGGGCATATTTAATATGATTTTGCATCTGGGTTGCATCACTTTTGTGGCGCAGCCCAGCCTAAAAATAATTTTAGGGATTTACTAAGCCATGCAAAGCATAGCGCTGCCTTGCGTTGGGAAGGCATTCCATGCGTGGAGCGTGAGCGATCCCATGCATCCACCTATGGATTTTGGCGCATTACCAGATTTATTAAAGCTAGTAAACCTGGAAAGACGTCAAAATGCTAGGCCTGCCCTAGTGAGGCTTAATGATGAGAAATGTGTTTATCTTTCCTCACTACTTCCTCTTTTTATGCGCGCCGCATTCTACAGCACACACAGAAAGAGGAATATTCCTCCAAGGATCCCTTCCTGCATAAAAACATCCTGCCGGAAGCGCAGGCCTGTGTTGGAGCTAGGCACCTTCAAGTGCGCCAGCCCAGGGCGAGCGCTGAAGAGCACACACTACAGGAGATATGGCGCTTTTCAGCTCTTTCTCATTCACGCAACACAGCGCATCAACTTCTCTTCCTGCACTAAGTGAATTTTAATAACTCAGAAGTAGCGGCTGCTACTTAACAGGGGTGGAGAGACGGGGGGATGGAGAGACGGGGGGATGGAGAGAGGGGGTGGGAAATAAAAAAATGGACAATAAAAGCACTTACCTGTAATACTGACAGTTGGCCGGTGCCTCATCTTCCTCTGTCCTCTGTCCTCCATCCGCAGGAAGCAAGTAGCCTCCCAGAATCCCCTGACGAATCACAACGCTGCCTTAGCATCATTGTGATTGGTCTGACCGCCGTGGTTCGGTGCTCAGACAGGGGCTGGCAGGCTGTGCATGTTCTTCACACAGGCTGTAATAGAGCCTGCGTGGGGAAAATGCAGAGTGCGCATGACGCTTTGGCCGGCCCAAGAAGGCCGGCAAAACCATCATGTACACTTTAGGTGCTGCCACCACTCCTCCAACTGTGATAGGGGAGCCCAGCCACACCCCCTGGCTTCAGCTGCAAGCTGAATACAAAAGGCAAAATGATAATAACAAATGTTAACATTTTATTTTTTGTATGTGGCTTGCAGTTCAAGCAGTGGGGTGACACTCCTCCACCTAAGCAAAGAAGCCACCTCTGTAAATCGACCTCCTAGTCTTTGAGATGTCTCTGGCATGGAGTCAACAAGAAGCTCAAGGAGGAACCACTATGGCTTAGAGATATGGTAGTAGCATAGTTCATGGTACAGTGGTCACATTACAGTAAGTGACTCACATGACTTCAGAACAGCTGACATAGAAGGAAAGGAGAGAAGGAGGAGATGGGTTGAAATTCATGCCTCTGAATCCGCTTAGCCAGCCTAGGCTTCAGGCACAAAGTACTAGTTAAAGAGAAAACAGAGGATCATGAGTTGCTGAAAACTTGGTGTGTGGCACCAGCAGAATTCTCCACTCTATCACCATACTTAGTCACTCATTATCTATTAAGTGCTTTGTTACTGGACTTGGTGGACAACTAAATACACCGAATGAGTGCCTGAAGCCATCAAGCAACCATTAATTATATGTGTGTATTTATGTGTATCCTATACACAAAGGTAGAGAGAGAGGACAAAAGGTTCTGGTCGTATCCTCCCTATATTGAACTATATATATGTTATCACTGGGTAAGGGATTGTACATGGCCATGTGGATTGTACTACTGAATATCGACGCCAACATCGATATTGTTGATTCAAACAGCTGAACTTCGGCATATGAGACTAGGCCTTACATGTGATATTGGCACGGGGACTTATGAGGTGGTACATGGGTATGTGAGCTGCATCTGGGTAGCTGAAGCAGTAGCTGGCATATGTGCATGCACACACACAGCTATGTATGGGTGTATGAGCCTGAACCTGGGAAAAATTAAGCAGGTTCTGGTCTATTTTGGTGTTGTATGTGGGTATGAATCAGTAGATTAGCAGATCATGCTATATGTGGTTATACAAGGCTCAGTTTTGTTATGTGCCATCTGTTATGTTATATAGGTTGTATGTATGGTAAGAACATTCTTACTATTTGTATGGCCTTGCATCGCTTTCAAGGTCTGCACCTGTTCCACACAGTTGAGAGATTCTCATAGACCAGTGGCATAGATGTCAAGAGGAATTGTTTTTGGTCAGTGAAGATTTTCTGTCCAGTGTATTGTTTAACAATGTTTGTATTGATTACTGAGAAGTTCATGATGTGTCTGATCCAGTCATGGATCTTTGTGGATATCTTTGTTGTGTATCATGTTTGAGTGCATGTGCAACAGGTCTTTTTCTGCTTTTCTCAATCCTCAGCGGTAACTTACTATCTGTTAGCTTTTTTTTTGTGAAAACTGTACTGCGGGTTGAGTCTTGTAAATAATTGAATGCATTTTGTTCCAAAGACGTTAATGAGGACCAGTAGAAGGGTTGTGGACACTCTTGGCTATGATTTTTGTCTTGCTCTTTTTAAGTTGTCTCCTTGGGTAAGATTGACCTCACGAAAGCTCTGTGGTATTTTGGGATTGAGGATTGCGAAATTTTGTGAAAAATTCACAAAATTTGCTTTTATAGCAAAATGTTGTTGGTTGGTAATTTCTTTTAGTAACCGCACACGCCACATAAAAAAGTCTCACACGATACTAGCAGGAGACTGGTTCAAGCAGAAAATGTCATAGAGGAATTTTGCAAATTTCACTGTTGTAATATAAATTTTGTCCAGGCCACAATAACTTGCCCCTTCCAACCTCTTGTTGTCCTGCCTAGGAGGGGTGTAATAGAGGCCCTCGCAGCCCCTGCTGTATGGGGGCTGTTGGTCACTCCCCCACCATTCATGTCAGAGTGGGGCCCCCACAGCCCCATCTTAACAGCTCCAAAGACATATTTTTTAAAAGCAACTCAGAAGGGCTGTACAGAAGCCAGTTCCGATGGGGAGAGGATTCACTGCGGCCCAACTGTTAAACAAACAAGCATTGGCATAGCCAATAGGTCTCGCTTTTAGGACCTTATAAGTGTTTAGTCATGCAGCACTTTATCCTGGGTGGTTCAATTGTAGCATAATTCCAGAATATGTTTTAGGTTATATAAAGCCCAAATTGCATCCATTAAAAAAATAAAAATAAACTGTACACAAAATAAAACGTGTATGCCAAATCGCAGGCATAAAGCAATGGAATAAGTCTTAAGAAGATGAAGGCACCACCCATCCCACCCTCGGACAGGCCTGGGAATGGGGAATTGCTGCTGATTTTAATAAGGGAGAGTATGCCAGAAGGCCCAGTAGGAAGACCAGAGTGGACTAGGCAGGGGGTTACTATGAAAGAACCAAGCATTATGCAGAAGTAGAGAGGTGAAGCTAATGAATGCCTTGTACCACTGACATTATTGGTGGGAGTTAATGTGTTTGAAAAAAGGCATTTGGATGCTGACGCCACTCAAAACTGTAATATTTGAGAATGTCAGCTACAGTAGTCATGACGGACCAGGAAGGGCAGGTAACTGTTGTCTGCTGGTCCTGCTCAGTGTAAAGTACATTCCTCAAGCTCAGAACTCTCAACTGCAGGCCACCTCACTGATGCACAACACTGGCTTTAAATGGTTCAGAGAACGATGTAAAACCTAAAAAAATGCCAAATTAAGGGTAATAGAAAAATTGTGCAAATGATGGTATTGTTGCAAGAATACCTTATGGAAATCAAACGGCTACACGCCGAGGAAAGAGTCTAAATGGTCTGCATCTCATAAGCCCCAGAGAAATATACCTAGCCAGGCGACCTATGAAGTGGACACAGAAAAAGGTATCATATCACCAGGTCTTCGGTGAAGCGCCAACCAAGAAGTAAGGTAAAAAAGAATCTACATTTTAATACAATGTGGAGGCAGTATGTAAGACTGTGAGCTTTCATGTCTCTCACTAAGCTTTATTACCCTAAACAATTTGGTTTTTCAAATTATTTAAAAAGCAAGTACTTAAGTGCACATGAGGGACGATATTCCAGCTAAACCTTAGAAGACGGACTAAACGTGTGAAATCCCTTCACAACCCACACTAGAGAATAGCCCAGCCCCAAGATGGCCTCCGCTCGAAGGGAAAAGCCTGTGCAACCTACCTGATATGGCCTCCGCGTTACGTGCATGAACTGTGATGACCATCGCAGCTAGTTTGTATAATCGTGGCATCCATAATGGAATGGGAAGGTTAGTCATACATAACATAAACCAGCAAGATGCAAGTTCTACGTTCCAAGACAAGCAGTGTGCGTACACACAATGTATCTACTGTTAGGTTAATTGGTTTAGGAGTTATATACATACAATGAGGGACACGTGGTGCGCATCCACTCTATGTGTTAGTGGTGGAAGGGTTAGTACAATGAGAAACAGTTACTGTGGGCTTAATAAGCGATGTGAGTCCGCACAAATTCTCGCAACTGCGTTAGTTTATTTAATTACAAGCGGTGCGCATCCACGCAGAAATAGGAGTGCAGAGTCAGTATTTACTAGATTAGTACTGAGTTAAGCATCCGCGTGGTAGTCGCAGTGATTGCAGGGAGAAGATGTGCCGTCGGATTGGCTGTACAGTTCACAGTGGTTCACTCTGGTGGAGCTTGAAGAGCTGTATGGTGGCTTGTGATTGGTGAATTAGACATTTTCTAGGTGTTCGTTGGCTGCAAAGCCCCGGAAATGTAAATACATTTTGTTCCCTTTAGAAGAATAACCCAATCGGATTCCCTAGCAACAACATATACATCATGTGACTTAACACGGCGGCGAATTTTGAGCGTGAAAATTAAATGAGCCCTCCAGTCTTCCGGTTTGTGGCTGAAAGTTTAAGTTCACTTTGGTGGCGCTCTCCTAATTTTACCCGTGGGCACTAGTGGGAGAGTCGCCGCCTGATGGGTGGACTGTCGTGCATTAAGGTTAGGAGAGCTAGCATGGTAGGGCGGTATATATATAGAGGGAAGAGCAAGGGTGAGGAAGGCTAGAGTTGTGAGAGCCACCACGGCTTTAAGTGGAATAAGCGCGCTGCCGTGAAAGTGACGAGGCCGCGCGGCCGCGAAAGTGATCGCGATGCAATTAATGACCCGTGATGGAGGAGACAGATGGCGGCTGCGTGCTCGCAAGCTTGAGGCCACCAAAAGCCTGTGGTTGCACTTTCAAAAGCCGCTTACTAAATGTCTCGCGCAGAGCAGCGCATGCACTGGCTCAGGCAAGACCTAAAAAAAAAAAATATGGAGAGTAGAATTCAATCTCCCAAAACGGGACTGGACTGAACTTTTCAGCTCAGACAGGTAAAGAAGTAGAACTACAGGGGCGGTTTACTGCAGCCTCTCACTGAAAGGTGGGTGTCTCTCTGGGGTAGACAGCCCATCTGCACAGTGTGATGTGTAGCAGAAAGTCACCTTCCTCAAGTGGCTGAGCCCAGAAATGAACATGGAAGAGCCCATGTGTGAGCCAAGCTATGAAAATATTTGGCATGTAAATTGTGCAACAGACATCATGCAGTGTCTTCAAAATTCTAAACAGTAGTGTTTTACCTTTAACATCAGATTACATCACTGCATTGAGAGGCATTTTTTAAAGGTGATAATTTTTAAACATTAACTTAGAAACATTCCTGCCCCACCCCTGCCACTGCCCTAGTGACAATGTCACAAGTGAACTAAGAGACAAGTCAGTTGCTATGTTCACGAAATATGTGGCCCAGAGTCATATTATTAATGGAAGAACATTATAGTTTATTAAATCAAATACAAGAGGTTTTTGTACAGTGCATATCCTGAGGTCATGTATCTAAATGTGCTCTTACATGAGATAATTAAAACCTGCGAAATAAAATAGTGGCCAAGGTTTATGCAATATGGTGAAGCGGGGAAGCCAGGATTGATCCCACGTTTTCTGGTTCCACTTATGTTATGCGGATAGTACAGGAATAGAGAATGTACGGGGTGTAGGTCGAAGGTAAATAGGGGGATGGAGGGGAGAATGAGAGGTGAAAGTGAATCTGGGCGAGACAGAGGTTAGTGTGTGATGGAATAGTAGAGAAAGAGTTGTGAGAATGAGAGTGATAGAGTTGGAGGCAGTGTTTAATAAGTCCTAATGATTCCAGTGGGCATTACCAGAACTTACTTCAAGGGACCGAAAAAACATTTTGTCACCTTCTACAATGTACCACTCTCAATCTCCAGAGAAGCATGAGACAACAAATCATCAGCTCCTCTTTTATTTTCACTAAGGTCATTGACATAGAAGAAGGACCACCAATACACTGATCAATCACATTCAATGTATTGGCAAACCTCTATTTCAACAAACTACAGTGGAAGTAACAGAACTGTTTTACACACTCCTAGACAGTGTCCTTGCCAAGCTGACGGGTTGGCAGTGATCAGTGATGCACTGAAGTAAAAAAAAACTATGAATGGAATGCTTGACTTAATCTCAGCCACTAGTAAACACTTGGACCATATTCCAGTCCAGCATTATTTTGCACACCACACCACCTCAGTGTGGGCCCAGCTATGTGCAAATGAGTCTTGACCCTGCTCCAGTGACAACAGACAAGCCTGAAATGCCAAGCCAGGTCCTCCCTGAACTGGAACACAAGCAACCCAGGACTGGTTGTGCCCTTGTTATCAACTAATCAATTGTGTAGAGCTTTATTCCAGGGACACAATGTGTCAGGAACTAGCAAGGCGCCTACCTAAACTGTTAAACTACATCTCCCAGAAGTCCTGGTAGTGGGAGTGGCGCTATAAAAGGAGGGGAGGGACCACCTGACATTGCTCGTGATTTTGTACTGTTGGTGTTCATGGAGAATCGGAGTCCGTTGGTTTGAGCTGCACTTCATGTTCTTGTTCCTGATATATTACAGAGCTGCTTCTAGGCTGAAATACTGAGGCGAGAGAGAGAGAGCTACATTGTTACTTTAATGAACTGCAGTTAAGAAGCAGCTGGCGTCACTGTTACAAACAGAGAGAGCGGAGCTCGATACTTTGTTACTTTAATGAACTGCAGTTAAGAAGCAGCTGGCGTCACTGTTACAAACAGAGAGAGCGGAGCTCGATACTTTGTTACTTTAAGGAACTGCAGTTAAGAAGCGGCTGGAGTCACTGTTACAAGCAGAGAGAGCGGAGCAAAGACGCATTCATAGAGAGGATTATTTACAGAGAACTCTGAGCTGACAAACTCTACCGGAGAGGAAACAGAGACAGTGAGTAGAAGCGGAGTTGTGTTACTAACATTTCCCAATAGTCAAAGACAGTGCGTGGCGTTTAATGCGTGTCTTGTGAATTGCATTATAAGGTTATAGATTCTTTTTTTTGTGTGGGACAGAGCCTTTGGTTTTATTGAACTGGCACGGCTGTGCAGTTTTACCTGGATTAAGGACAGCGGTAGAGCGGAGCGTAGTGGGAGGTCATTCCTACACGCTACAGTTCAGAAGAAGGTCACTAGTGTCCTGTTCTTTTCAGTGTCAAAGCGGAAGGTAGTGGGGCCCTACACCTTGCCGTATTTGGAGAGGAAAATAGAATTGGAATCTTGTGGAAACAAATTAAGAGAGCGGAGGACAGTGGTTGTATGCTACGTCTTACCGTTTCTACTTTGGAGATATTTCTGTGTGCCTTTATAACAAGAACTTTTCGGATTCACACTTCTTATTGATCTACACTTGGGGAATGCAGTGTGTCATGGAAGCAGCATAAGGATACCAATATATACAAGGAGGGGTATGTTCTACCAAGATTCTAACAAATACTAGGTGGAGTTCTTTTCTGTTGTCAGAGTATAACCTGTTTTTTTTGTGTTCTTTAGGACTTAGATGTACTGATATCCGTGAACTAAATACAAGGGAAAGGAGGAGAATACCTCACTCACAAAGGTGAACATGGTTGTCCTTTTAGCGAGAATGAAATGAGAGTAGGTTGAGTAGTGAATAACGTTAACCTGTGTGTTTCCTTTTCTTGTCTTTCAGCTGTCCCTTCCCTGCAGCCCCCTTCCGTCCCCTCCTTGTTCTATTTTTTCCCTCGCCCTATCCCTCGAACACACTGTGCTTTTTCATCAGTGTGTTGGTGTGGTTGGGAGGTGGAGCCCTATGTGCTACAATCGGATCCTGCAGCGTGGAGCCTGACAGAATCACGAGCCTACGAATTGCATTCTGCCTGGTCCGGTTGTTGTACATATGGCCACCTTGGAGGACGTGATGCGGGCTTTGGTCCTGGTTCAACAAGAGTTGGCATCATCCAAGACCGAGGCTGCTGTACTTAAAGACAGAGTAGAGCAGTTATCCAAGAATCCCTTTTCTGCTAGTCCCTCTCAAATACAGGTTACAGTTCCTCCCCCTATTCCGTTGGCTACCCCAGAAAGATATGCAGGTGATCCGCGTAAAACACAGGTGTTTTTGACTCAAGTGATGCTCCATTTCTCTTGTAAACCGGCTTCCTTCCCCACAAATCACTCAAGGGTTGCCTTTGCTATTTCGTATTTGGTGGGGGATGCCGCTAACTGGGCAGTACCTCTGATAAAGAGAGACGATGCTATCTTGTCTAATTGGACCGCATTCAAGAACGAATTCGAAAAGGTTTTTGACAGGAGGGCCACAAACTTCAGTGCCGATAAAGAGTTGTTGACTTTGCGTCAGGGCAGAAGTGATTTAATAACGTACCTAACAACTTTTAATCGATTAGTGGCTGAAACTGAATGGCCAGAGGGAAAAAGAATGTCTCTGTTTTATCAGGGATTAAGGGATGAATTAAAAGATGGGGTGGCGCATATAGATCCCCAACCCACTACGTGTGTTGACATGGTGAATCTGGTTTTAAGGCTGGATGGTAGACTGACTGAGCGGAGTGGAGATAGAAGAAACTGGGACAGGGGCCACAACCGTGTAGTGAGTACTCCTCCTGGAGCTATAGAGACAGCGGAGGACGGGTCAGAACCTATGGAAATAGGAGCGCTTAGACCCCCTCTGTCCAATGATGAGAAAGAAAGCAGAAGAGTATTAGGCCTTTGTATGTACTGTGGCAAAAAAGGACATTACGTGCGTGAATGCCCTTCTAAGCCCAAGAACCCCTCTAGTTGGAACAAGAATAAAAGAGTAGCTGTTTCCACTATAGGAAGGGAGACAGACAATTTGTTAGCACCTTCATCCAGAGAGAAAGAGATACCTGATTGGAGACTCACTTCCCTATCTTCACCTGGGATAGGAGTGAACGAGTCACACCTGGTTCTTAACATGTCCTTAGAGTGTGAGCAGAAAATTCATCAAGTTAGGGTTATGTTGGACACAGGAGCCACAGGTAATTTTATTGATAATGGGTTAGTGTCTCGCTTAGCTATACCCAGAGTACCTAGAGATATACCAGAGGAGGTTTTGGCAGTAGATGGACAGCCTATAAAATCAGGGCTAATAGTTGAGAAAACAGCTGAGGTAGTGTTGTCAATAGATGTGTCAGAAGGGAGACATGTGGAAAAGATAGCGTTGAACATTATCGAAGCTCCTCAATATGAGATCATATTGGGGATGCCGTGGTTTACGTACCACAATCCTTCTATAGACTGGAAAACCCGAACAGTGCATTTTTTGTCTGGGTATTGTCAGGAACATCTGGTGTCTTATGCATCCTCATCTTTAGCGGTAGCCGCATGTCAGTTCAGGGTGGCCACATTGGCAGAGAAAGAGGTGGTCACCGTCTGCACTGGGTTGGGAAGTCAGAAGATAGACACATTAAACCGACAGACACTGCCAATCAAGGAGGGAGTGGACGATAAACAGTCTATCATTCCTACAGGGAAGGTTAATTGCATGGTGAGGGTGGAGAGGTCCAGTGAGAAGGCGTGGCATAGTTCCACTGGAATGATACCCTTCCTAGCTAATTCCGGAATTGACGCCATCACATTGCCGGTTGTTATTCCTGTTAATCTCCATTTTCAGCCATCTGTTAAGGAAAAGGTATTAATGCTGAAGAGGGTTCACAAGGGGGTGCAGGTGTGTTTGAACAAGGTCAAGGAGGAGTATATGCCAGGGGTGGTTTGTTCCGAGGTGCGGACTTTTCATCGAAGGTTTCCTGCTAAGCATGGTCCTAGGAGGCGCTAGGGACGGGGACATACTGTCAGGAACTAGCAAGGCGCCTACCTAAACTGTTAAACTACATCTCCCAGAAGTCCTGGTAGTGGGAGTGGCGCTATAAAAGGAGGGGAGGGACCACCTGACATTGCTCGTGATTTTGTACTGTTGGTGTTCATGGAGAATCGGAGTCCGTTGGTTTGAGCTGCACTTCATGTTCTTGTTCCTGATATATTACAGAGCTGCTTCTAGGCTGAAATACTGAGGCGAGAGAGAGAGCTCGCTACATTGTTACTTTAATGAACTGCAGTTAAGAAGCAGCTGGCGTCACTGTTACAAACAGAGAGAGCGGAGCTCGATACTTTGTTACTTTAATGAACTGCAGTTAAGAAGCAGCTGGCGTCACTGTTACAAACAGAGAGAGCGGAGCTCGATACTTTGTTACTTTAAGGAACTGCAGTTAAGAAGCGGCTGGAGTCACTGTTACAAGCAGAGAGAGCGGAGCAAAGACGCATTCATAGAGAGGATTATTTACAGAGAACTCTGAGCTGACAAACTCTACCGGAGAGGAAACAGAGACAGTGAGTAGAAGCGGAGTTGTGTTACTAACATTTCCCAATAGTCAAAGACAGCGCGTGGCGTTTAATGCGTGTCTTGTGAATTGCATTATAAGGTTATAGATTCTTTTTTTTGTGTGGGACAGAGCCTTTGGTTTTATTGAACTGGCACGGCTGTGCAGTTTTACCTGGATTAAGGACAGCGGTAGAGCGGAGCGTAGTGGGAGGTCATTCCTACACGCTACAGTTCAGAAGAAGGTCACTAGTGTCCTGTTCTTTTCAGTGTCAAAGCGGAAGGTAGTGGGGCCCTACACCTTGCCGTATTTGGAGAGGAAAATAGAATTGGAATCTTGTGGAAACAAATTAAGAGAGCGGAGGACAGTGGTTGTATGCTACGTCTTACCGTTTCTACTTTGGAGATATTTCTGTGTGCCTTTATAACAAGAACTTTTCGGATTCACACTTCTTATTGATCTACACTTGGGGAATGCAGTGTGTCATGGAAGCAGCATAAGGATACCAATATATACAAGGAGGGGTATGTTCTACCAAGATTCTAACAAATACTAGGTGGAGTTCTTTTCTGTTGTCAGAGTATAACCTGTTTTTTTTGTGTTCTTTAGGACTTAGATGTACTGATATCCGTGAACTAAATACAAGGGAAAGGAGGAGAATACCTCACTCACAAAGGTGAACATGGTTGTCCTTTTAGCGAGAATGAAATGAGAGTAGGTTGAGTAGTGAATAACGTTAACCTGTGTGTTTCCTTTTCTTGTCTTTTAGCTGTCCCTTCCCTGCAGGCCCCTTCCGTCCCCTCCTTGTTCTATTTTTTCCCTCGCCCTATCCCTCGAACACACTGTGCTTTTTCATCAGTGTGTTGGTGTGGTTGGGAGGTGGAGCCCTATGTGCTACAATCGGATCCTGCAGCGTGGAGCCTGACACAATGTGCATGGGACCGATGTCCGGGCATACCCGACTCAGTTAGGGTGATACACTAATGTATACAAATAAGTCATGATGGAATGCTTGAATTAATCTCTGCCAGTGGAAAGCTCTCGGGCAGCATCCCTGTTCAGTGTTATTTTTCACACCATACCACTACAGTTTTGGCCCACTATATGCAAATCAATCTTGACGCCAAGTATTCCTCCTTTCCAAGCATTTATAAGCGTGTGCTTTACTTTCAAGCCTGTCAAATAGGGATATTATACATGGTTTCACTTTACATGTGCTCTCTTCGCCTCTCCAAAGAGCTATGTCATTCTTTTTGAAAATGTACATGAAATTGGAAGTCATATGTTTATTTAGTAATTAGTTCTATCTCTTTGTTGCTTTGTTGTGGGGTTGGCAGTAAGCTATTCAAAGGTGTTAATCTGCCCCAGTTTTTATCCAGTTGTGAACCAGGTGACAAACCAGAGACACACGAACAATCGTGTAATCTGTGTTCACGTAATTACGCCAAATTTTAGAAAAATTGCATGGAATTACACAGATGCAAATCACTTTTTTAGTGCAAAATGTGTGCTGGCAAGGACACACTTTGCACTAAAAAACAGCTCAAGAAACACAGGGACATATTTACAACCCCTATCGCCATCACAAAGTCACTTTCAGTGATGTAAATGGGAGGGTAATGGGTGTTGCGGTGGGCATTCCACCGCAACACCCATTGATTTTGATGCTGCCTGTAAATAGGAGGCAGCACCAAAATTAAGACCTGGGAAAACCTGGTCTTAAACAGGCGAAATGAGGAGAAATTATTTATTTCTCCTCGTTTTTGCTGTTTCCACACACATAAAAACAGCAAATTGCCTTCTTGTTTATGTGCAGGAAGGTCCACCTTCCTGCACACAAACAATCATTTTAAGAAAATTTAGTTTTGTAATTTCTTTGTGTGCTGCATTAAGCATTTAAAGATTGTTTATGTGCAGTAAGGGGGACCTTCTGCACCCAAACAATCTTCCCCTCAACATAGGCCCCCTTGCACTATGGTGCAAGGGTGCCTGCGCTGGCGCTAGGCAGCTAAAGTTAGCGCCAGTGCAGAGGGAAACGCAGGGCTGCACCATAATCTAGTAAATGTGGTGCAGCCCTGCATTTCTAAAGTGACAAAGGTTGTCATTAGCCTTCTTGTCTTAACAACACGCTTCACCACTTTATTGTAAATATGCCCCACAATTACTTGCGACTGCAGCTGCTCGGGTTCTTGTTCTTTGTGTTGTTCCTGCACTAATCTCGCCAAGGAAAGCAGTGTAATTCGCAATGTGGCATAATTTGGTGAATCTCACATGACTAGCATAAAACAAAATTCCCAAAATTTCACAACTACGCTAGTGTAATTACAATTTATCTCGGGTAGCTTGCAAGGAAAGTATGTTGTGGTAGGGCGATGTGCAGGATGGCATCATGGCAATAGCTGCAACCCAGGAATTAAACTGCTGCAGACCTGGCAAGAACTATAACACAAGGGTAAAATGTTACAGTCACTAGGCATGGAACCTTGAGTAGAACCAGGCATGATAAACAGTCAGAACATATTTCAGTAGTGTCACTGATACATTGAGCTTCACTTTGTTAACTGAGCAGCATCCTTGACAGATTGTTTGACACACTGACCATTATGTTATGAGTAGCACAGATGACATTTTGAATAGCATACTGCAATATCATTAGAGAATCACACATACATATTGGTAGTACTCTGAAATATTTTATTATATATATAAATGTGTCTGAAAGAAAATTAAATACTACCAGATTTGCACTTTTATACTACAATAACAAATTCTGACGCTATTGTATCTTCTGCCACACACGTTTTGATGGTCTAATATTTTGCAAGAGAACATTAATGGGCACACAGTAGCAAATACTGCCTCTTCTGGGGTACAAATATTTGTCTTCTAAGCATCCAGTATTTGTATTGTTTTGGTTGTATAGGTTTCTGAAAGTTGCATATGTGTTATTGATGCATAGAAATGCCGCGCATGCGTGCTGTGGCGCACCTTGATGTAATGACGTGCCATGAGAACTCCTTCAGAGCAATCTATAAAACTTAGCTATTTCTTTTTAAAATTGTGTGTTAAATAGCACATTTTGGCGCCATCTTTTATCAAATTTTCTTGAAAAAGGAGTCACTTCTTCCAAACACCTTTCAAGGGAGACTGACTTATCCATGCATTAGCACGTGCATAGGGGATTTATGACTCATATGCAAACTGAACCACTTCTAAGAGAACCCAATTTGGCCACAATAGACAATCAAGATACCGGAACCTACTGTGACCACCAGCCTAGGATTCTCTGAACTTGGTGAATTGCTAGCCACATCCAAGTCTCCTACACCCTTTAGCTATGTGGTACTATCCATCCCAACAGAAAGTGTTTCTTTACCAGTAGCACATAGTTGATACCACACAGGATGGACTATGGTTCTATTAAAAGTAAAATACAGAATGAAGAAGGAAGGAAACACAAGCTTCATTCATTTCTGAGCATCTTCCCAAAGTTAGCTCCTGAAGACATTTCTCGATGGATGCCTTGATATGAGTTTTTATAATGGTCAGTACCTAAACCTCCATTTTGTATATCAGGAACACCAAAAATGTGTTTTGAAATGCAATGATACCAACCTGACTACAGAGCTTGTTGATCTCCTTGAAGCTATTTAGATCAATGAAACTCGATTTCTTGGGGCAGATTGCAGGGGTATGGTGCATCAAAATTGGATGTAACGTGATGATTTCATATGGGGGAGCCTCGCAGTTTGCAAGGGGCCTCTAAGGATTTGTTGCGCCACTGCCTCCTGGGCATGATTTGAGGAGTAGTGGTGGTGAGGGGTAGTGGTGAGAGGAAAGAGCTAACTCTCATGCGGGACATGAGAGATAAAAAGAGAGTAAGTGACTATTGCCTTTGAGGCATGTTTCTCTTTGCCCTGCTTATGAGGAATAGTGTATGAATATATTAGGATGTCTTCTTGAAAATCCACCTCAGGTGTCTTGGCATTCATGTTTCCTTTGCTTTGCCTTCTTCACTTCTCTTCTGAACATTGCTTTTCCTAGCAGGTCGTCCAGTTCTGATTGGCTTGCCAACTGACTGCTTTCCTGTATGTCTCTTCCTCTTCTGAGTTCATCTTCCAATTTATCAAACCTCTTTTTAGATTATCAGAAGACAACTCTAAAGTGCCACATAATACTAGACTGATCTCTACTGAGTAACTACTGCATCAATGGCTAGTTTCCTATCCGACGTGAAGCACTCCAGTCCAGTGCTCAATTAACTGGGGCAGATCAGGGTCCCTCACACTTGCGCATCCCTTCTCCTACATCAGCAATCCCAAGATCAGCCAGAGTGAGAACTCACCATGAGTTCAGAACCTCATCACCAGAAATATGGACTTCTGATTACATACTTCTCCTGCCCTAAGGATACTGGTTGTATTCCCACATTCTGAAGGTGAAACATTAGCCCTCTATTTATGTCAGAACCCCTGCCCATTCTCACCAAAGCCACGCCTTCCCAGAGTGGAATGTTATACCTTCAGCTATGGTCCCTTACCAAAGAGCCTAGAATACCATTCCAAGGGGTTGTGTGTCAGAATAACAAATCCAGGAATATCTTCTGACATATAGCGGGCCATTAGGATGGCGGGCGGACTTCTGTCCGCCCGCCACCCTAGCGGTGCCGGGACCGGCCACCAGTGGTGCGGCGGTCCCACCCCGACTATTAGGATGCCACCGCCACCGTGGCAGTGGCATCCTCCATTCCCAGCATTGTGGCGGGAGGTGGATAGAATCCTGATGAATTTTCGGTGTTTGCACCAACATGGATCAGCGTTTCCTCGATGTAACAGCGAGCTTCGTGCTTGGGCGTGACAAATCAATGGTACATGCACACTGGAAAAAGCGCTTTTTCCAGGGTGCATGCACCACTGGTTCCCTCCAAATAACAGGAGATCAATAAGAATATGAATGGCGTTTTCTTTTGTGTATATTTTCCCTTGTAAATATTTTGATACTCAAGCCTCTTTTCATGATTTGGTTTTGTGATTCGCATGCAGTGTATGTTTTTTATATGTATTAAGGTCACATTGCAATATTGGGTGTATCCTTTCATGCTACAATGAAATGTTTGTTCATATAAAATGTGATAAATTGTTTAATGGAATGTGAAATAAATCTCATGCACCCAGAATTGATAGTCTAGGTACATTGGAGTAATGCCAAAAGAACCTATCTGGTCACTTACTTGTTTTTGCTATTAGTGTGGTCCAGGCCAGATAGAGACAGGACCCAAGCCTTTGTTTGATAGTAATGCTAATGGGACCGGTTAGTAACGCCGACACGGCGGTGGCCATCCATCCGCCATCCTAATAGACCCCTAAATCCTTCTGCATTAATATCAGTTGCTATATTCTAGATTCCCACATGCATATACTGGCATTAGGTAAATGCATTTGAAACTATTTTAGCAGAACCAGTGGGTACCAGCCTTTGAAGCTTTCCCTTCGTGAACCCTGCCCATCCTGGGAGGAGACTTGGCACCTCGTCCCAAGATGTGCATGGTTTCAGGCTCCAGACAGCATCATGCTCTCGACCCAGGGGTCCAGAAACATGTCTGTTGGTGGCAGCCTAAGCAGTCACTCAGCCGGGACACTACTGGTGGGTTCGTTTTCATGGGGCATCTCTGAGATGCTCTGTGTGTGCATTTTTCCATAAATCCCACACTGTCAGCCGTGTAGGTTTAATGTGCTGACAAGTTTGATACCAAACTTCTCAGTTTTCAGTGTAGCCATTATGGTGCTGTGGAGTTTGTAATGACAAACTCCCAGCACCATATACTCTTAATAGCACCGCACTTACAATGTCTAAAAATTCCCTTAGACACTGTAGGGGTACAGGGCTCATGCACTTGTACCCTCACCACTGGTATAGTGCACCCAACTAGAGGGGTGACTGATCTATGCCAGGGCAGTTGGTTGTAGACATGGCACACAGGGTTGTGTGCCATGTCAACTCTTCACTTTGTTCTGCACCAAAACATGCAGCCTGCAAAGGCAGTGTGTGCGTGTAGTGGTACAGGACCTCAAAGGTGGCACAATAAGTGCTGCAGCCCTTAGAGGCCTTCTCTGGTCACAGTGCCCTGGGTACCTGTGGTACCATTTACCAGGGGTCACCTGTGGCCAGAGATCCAGTTGGGTTTGTTTTGGGGAAAGAACACAGGCCCTGGGAACCTGATTGACAGGGACATAGGGCACACCAAGTAAAAGTGCATCAGTAGTCTGGCATAAAGTGGGGGGTTACTGCAACAGAAACCCTCTTTCCTACACTTCCCCTGTCTCCTAAATGTGATGCAGTAAATTTCGTTATGCAGTACAGCAGCCTGTGTGGTGGTCCCGTAATGAATGTCCCTTTTCTATGCCCACAACATTTTGCCGTATTTCTGTAGTATGTCCATAAAGTTAGGTCTTGCGAGAATTTGTTGCAGGCGCGTGCCATGCACCGGCAGCCCTACGATGTGAGCCGTGCGACATATGCAAGGACTGGCTCCTGACAGGAGCTATGGGCTTGAGAAGTGCACCAGAGCTCTGGAGTGGGTGATGTGACCCGGGATAACCTCCGCCTCCCTGCTGGGAGTGATGTGCAAAAACGGCCGCTCTGAATGGAGGAGCTGGAATTTAAGATGTTAACATGATGACACCACGGCGCTGAAGTGCCCAATTTCATTGCTGTTTGGTTGTTGGGGGAACGGAAATAACGATGAGTAAGTATTAAAAGAATAACATGTGGGAGTCTGTTTGCAGGCTAATTCCTACTTGTTTTCTTTGAAATTTTCACATGGCAGTAATAGCTACTTTCAACTTCAGACATACCGATATGAAAAACAAAAACGTTAATTGTGAAGGTCCCGTAACTCTTGTGACCTTGGTGTATTGGTAACTCTTACCTATATCAGAGTGTTGATTTCTTCAGATGCAAGATAGATATATAGCTGTACTGATTATGGGTGTTACATTGAGTAATTGCTAAATGAGTGACAATGGTTTCCGAAAGCGTTACTGTACCCAGGTGACATTATATTGATACCGCACAATAC
This sequence comes from Lissotriton vulgaris, assembly GCF_964263255.1. Lineage (NCBI taxonomy): Eukaryota > Metazoa > Chordata > Amphibia > Caudata > Salamandridae > Lissotriton > Lissotriton vulgaris. Next base: position 378,890,453 of record NC_141687.1, read on the forward strand.
ACTCTCGGAGTGCATAGACATAACTTCCCCTTTCTGCTATGAAGTATTGCTCCTCAGAGGGTTAGCGCCTCCTTTCATCCCTCATAGTTCCACCTGTTACTGTGGTCAGTCACCTTGCAGCCATCCAACGCCTGTTGGCCCTTCCGGGGTCCTCAAAGCTCCTCTTTCGACTAAAGTCCATCGAGAGGCATGCTCTAACAGTCTACTATATTGCCTCATCCAGCCAGTGGCGTCACTAGGGTTGGTGTCACCCAGTGCGGTAACTCATGGTGTCACCCCCTCACGACTTACCCCATGATGGACCTCCTCCGAGTCCGCCAGTGACTGGCGGACTCGGAGGAGTTCCATCATGCAGTAAGTCGCGGCCAAAGCTTGCTGACTGCCCTCCTTCCATTCATTTATTAGATGTTTAAGTGTTTAATCACTAATTGTAGAAATATAATAGAAAATTGTTTATAAGCATTTGTATGTAAAGTGGGCACGACAACAAAGGCGCAGCATATAAATGTTTTTTCGCCACTGTGTTCTTTACCACTCTGTCCCCCCGTACGCTTTGAAGTGGACTCTCAAAGAGACTCATCTTTAGATCTACCCATGATGGGAGAGAAAAAAAATAAACAGAAAAGAACTGTTGAAATGCTTCAGCTAATCTCAGCCGCTGGAAATTACTTTAGGGTACACATTCCAGTCCAAAACCCTTTTACTCATTGCAGATCCTAAATCAGTCTCAGTCCAGCTTCAATCGGAACAGTTCAACCCAAACTGCCAAGCCAAGACCAATTACAGTTTTTCACCACATGGAATTTATGTCATAGCATCTTCAATAAGCAGTAGTAAGGAAATCTTGAATAAGGATGTCCGTCTCAGCATCAATGATAGAGCAAATAAAATATTGAAACATATTTTAGAGATTTGCTTCCTTACTTCCCAAACATCAGCTTATCATTTTCTGCAAATAAACACTTTACACTGAAATAGCAGGCGTTCATTTTTAATTAAGACACTAACTTTGGTCATATATATCAGTACATCATTTTCCTTAGAATACTCACGTAATAAAACACACATGGACAGATACTGCTAATGGTTGCCCTTGTTCCGGCATCATTGCTTGAAATAACTTCAAATGCCCAAGTGCCGGTCTTTCATTACCAGAAACCAGTTTGGCAACCAGACGCCAGGAATGGTCAAATCAAATATATATATGCACATCATATGTGTGTACACATCTCCATATACCATTAGTACAACTGCTAGTTATTCTTCCCATCCCACAGATCCAGGAGTATCATTTTACTCAACCGTGCTGCAGCCAATATTTAATAGCCATCTCACTCCCCTGAATCTTCACATGCCCCAATGGCCTGGCTACTTTCATTACCCATTACTGCTCAACTCTTCCAACCACAAGCTAGCCAAAATTCAAATGGTCCAACAGACCACAATGCAGGGGTGTGGAAATATTGGTGAGATGAACCCCTGAAATCGGGACTGGCCTAGGGAAGGGATTTTGCTAAATGAGGAGCAGTTACTATGCCACCACAGCAGTAACACCAACAATAAATAATGTGCGCAGATTAGCACTTTAGTGCAGGTGAGGTAGTGTACGTCCCAGCGAGCCCACAACTGCAGTCCCTACCACAGCCTGAGCTCTCTAGTCAAGTCATCATGGACCCCGTCACTTATCACAGCTTGAATGTGCGATGTGGCCTGCTTTGTTGAGCCCACCTAACCAGTGACAAAAAAGGGACAAGAGACCAGGCTAAATCGCAACTTCGAGTTTCAGGCAATGAATTCAATCGCCCCATGCCTGGACTAAGCAGATTCCCTGTTCTATCTCAATCTTCTGTTCCACCACCAACCTCTTACTCAAACTACAAACAAAGCAAGATATGGAGGGACAGCAACAAAACGCATTTTACACAGGTACATTAAAACTCTGGACCTTAATCAGCAGCAGGTATCTGTTGTTCTCACGTGCCGGTGCCTCAGGTGCCTGGAACCCCTGACCCTCCATCTAGGTTGAGACATGGGATGGCACAGCCCATGCAAAGCTCCTCTTTCAAAGCACAGGGCGATCTCCGGGCATTTCATGCAAAGAGAAATCAAACGCGCTCCTTTCAACAACACCCTTCACAGGCGTTGAAAACCGCGGGTCACGTGAGTGATGCGCGCTCCTTTCGATAACACCCTTCACAGGCGTTGAAAACGGCGGGTCACGTGAGTGACGTTTCCAACGTCCTCGACGTCGTATAGCTGAGCTAATTGCACAATATTGGCCGGCGGCCGGGTAAGGGGTCCTCATCACATGGGGTGACACCGTGAGTGAGCCTCTGCTTTAAATCGCTACATAAATCAGGAGATTTATGTAGCGATTTAAAGCAGAGGCTCACTCATGGTGTCACCCCATGGGATGGTGTCATCCGGTGCGGTCCGCACCCCCCGCACCCCCCTAGTGACGCCACTGCATCCAGCCTCTCAAGTTTGGGCCTCTGCCTGCTGGTCGCAGGCCCGTGAGGCCCAATTTACACACACACAGAAGAGGCCTCAGGTCCCCCTCCGTCCAGCAGGTGTTGTATTAATGCACCTACAGACCTTGCTCCACAGACAAACTGATTGTGCCGAGGGTCTAGGTGCCTACCGTGGCGCAGGGAGCTGTGGCCTAACTCTAGTCTGGGAGCACCATAGGCACCTCTGCACATACTGCTTCAGGCTCAGATCTCCCCTCTTCACACTCCTGGCTAAATGGGCAAAACACTTCAGACCAGGGCAGTCTAGACCACATAATCTTAAAACATGTTAGATTCCAGTTGCACCCTACCTCAGATAGAAGATCACTGAGGAGGCACTAGAGGGTAAGACACTGGGTCTTACTGTGATTTTAGCATCCCAGAAACAGAGTGATTACTATAGATGAAAGCAGCTCTTTTTGGAAGGTTTAATCTGACCACAGATTAGCATTTAAAAACAATGTTGCAGCATTTCTACACGGAGTAACCAGACATTATGGGAGGCCTGATTGGAACTTGAATGAAGTGCCACTTTTAAGGTGCTGGAGTAAGTGTAACCTGGCGCAGGCAAACCTCTGATTTCTGCAGAGAACATCCTATGTATTTGTTTTGTATAGTTACATTAACATGTAGATGATGGAAAACTGCTTGGATCTTGCAAGTTTGCAAAGACAGCTGGAAGGCTGGTCACCATGAGGGTATTGAAGGTGCAGAGGAATACACCTCAATTAGAGCACATTTTGACACTGATGCCTTCAGAGATGCCAAGGTTTCAGATTGGTAAGTGTGACATTTTCATAATTTAACTGTAATAATGGTTGACATTCACACAGTCTGACTCTGCTCAGTTTTTAGTAGCCTGCTGTTAGCGCACTTTAGTTCAGTGACTTTCTTAGAGTTTCTAGTTGCTCAAATGGGCATCATTTCTAATATTTATATGTTTCCCTCCTCTTCGTTGCTTGTTTTTGCTCATGAAAAAGGGTCACTCGTAGTCGTTGAAATGTCACTCATTACTACACTGAAATTATCAAAATGTCCCACATCGCAATCTGAAACCTTGGCAGCTATGCTAAGTCTACCACACACAACACGTTTGAACATCTCATATTTCCATGCCAAGCAATTGTACTATAAATAATTTAACCCTACAACATTCCATATCACATAATTACAATCCTAAAAATAAAAAAAATACTTATATCCACTTCACTCCATACCACATAATTGCACATCACATAATAACATTTCGCACAACTTAATACCACTCCAAACCACATAATTACACTCCACACAACACAATTAAACCACACATAATTCCGCTTCAACCTATATAATTATACTTCACACAACATATTTACACTCCACTCCAAAACACATAATTAACCTCAACAAAATACAACTCTGCAACATGCTGCAAAATTCCACTCTGCACAATTATACACCACACCATGCCACATAATTCCACACGTCACACAATTCCCCAATGTATCCCCACACAATTCATCACACAACATAATTACACATACTTTACCTCCACATAATTATGCTCTACCCCATATTGCATAAATACACTCCACATAAATCCGTCTATGCCACGTAGCAACATTCCAACTACACTTCACACCATGCCTCTTAATTCCACTCAACATAATTTTCACTCAACAGCACACACTTCCACGTCACATTTCCATTCCACACCACATAATTCAACAACAAACTACATCATTCAAACCAACAACACAATTACACAACACACCACATACGTCCAATCTACACCACAAAATTCCACACCTTGCTACAATATTTAACAGCACACCCCATAAGTAAACTCCACTCTATACCACTCCACAACACAAAATAACATTCCAGATAATCTCTTTCCAAGACACACAATCGCACTCCACATAATTCCAGTACACTCAATACCACACAATTACTATCCACATAATTACACTGCACACCATGCCACATAATTTCACTACACAGATCCAATCCAGACAACACAATTCCACAACTAACTATTCCACTCCAAACCATATATGACTTGCATATATGCAAATACATATATTGCAAAACCATATATTGCAAATGCTTGTTTACCTCCAATGCGACCCAGACGATCCTGTTCCTGGAGCTGCAATCTTCTACTGCCCCTGTCAGCTCTGTGTTGCCTCTATCTCTGGGGCCCCCCACCCCCATCCTTTTTCCAGGCCTGGCTTGTGACTCTGACTGAAGAGAAACATTGTAACTTGTTACTTTGCTTCTCTTCAGTTCTGGGTCAGCGGGAGGAGCTAAGAGAAGGCTGCAACACTGCAGCTGCTTTAGAGCAATCCTATCTCTCACAGCTCTCTCCTGAAGAGCTGAGGGGGCCATCTTCATTTACTGAAGAGTGCCCCCACTACCCTGCCCGGGGCGTTTGTGGCTCCCCTGAACAGAACGAAGGCCTGCCTATGTGCTGCCAGTACACATGCATAATTTTTACAAACTCTGCTTTGAAAGAAATTACCATCTGAGAACAAATATGAATGCTGTCTGCTTACTTTATTGGTTGCAAGCAGAATGCATTGTAAGATGCCTGAGGATCTTAAAGCTCAGGTTTCAGAGATGAATATGTATGTTGTTAAGGGGGGGAGGGGGGGGGGAGGGGGCATAAAAGTAGCAGAGAGTGGTGAGATAAAATTTCAGAGGGGTCTGCCTTAGCTCTTAGAGCCAAAGCAGGAGCTAAGAGATTGTAAGATTTGGCATGCAAGTCATTCAGTGCATGCCATGTACAAATATGATAGTACTATTTAAATCGTAAAAATAGTTTCTTTCTTCAAAATTGTTGACTGTTTACAGTTTGTACATTAGATTATGTCAATCCATTGAGTAACATGTATTGACAGTAATTGTTTCAAAACATCAATTTAGAAATATTAAATAATACCTCTGTATGCTGATGACGTTGCCTTGAAACGATCAAAAAAGACATCTATTTGTCATGTGCTCTGTATATGTGGTCAGAGTTGTTATACGTGAAGAAACATTATTGCCTATTAAACGGACCTGGTGACATTTTTGGGTGACACACATTCTACACAAACGCGGTCTCTAAACTGGTTATAGAAGGAAAATGAGGCTCTGTGAAGAAAAAGGATTTCCCCAAAGATTACAATTTGGTCAAGTGAGGGAGCTGAGATTTTGGCCCAAGATTACTGATTACACTTTGTGAAATTCAATCTCTGGATTGCAATCTCCTTCAATATCCAATTTAACAATATGTTCAATGTTTCTGTGTGGGATTTACTGAAGTTAACAGCATGAATTGTTGTCCTGAAAGGACGTCCTAGGGGGACATCTACCCCTCCTGTTACCATCAACAAGCCCCACACTGTGAGATGGCTGGGAGGTATTCGGGGCCCCATCCCCTTTCTCCACCAATCTTCAAACACGCCTCATGGTGCACTTTTTGCTGGGGGACGACGTCCCTGTGACAGCTGAGGGTCCTTGGGGGCACACAACCCCTCCTGTTACATCCAGTAAGTCCCACACAACGGGATTGCTAAGAGGTCTTCGGAGGCCATGTCCCCTTTCTCCACCAATCCGAAAACAGGCCTCCTGGTGCCCTATTGATTGTAGAATGAAGTCCTCTTGGATGCTGATGGACCTTGGGGGCCAAGAAGTCTTCCTGATACCTCCTGTAAGTTCTACACAGCGGGATTCCTGAGAGCTGGTCAGAGGCCCTGCACTTTTTCTCCACCATTCTGCACATGTGATTACTACTTAAAAAAACCTTACAAATTCACTGAAAAAAACAAACGTTACAGGGACGTTATACTTAGGAAATGTGATTAAAAAAACGTAGAAATTCACCGAAAAAAAACAAAGGTTATAGCGACGTTATAGTTAGACTCAAGTTTCACACAGTTATTTATAGTTTGATGAGCTTACTATAACACATGCCCCCACAAGGCACTGCTTATGACCTCACATATTACATCACTCATGACATGGTAAGTGACATCACTGATGACATCTCAAATGGCATCACTGATGACATAATCCACAAAATCACTAACGCACCCACTCGCACCCCCATGAAACCTTTCATACACCCACACCCACTCCCACACAACCATTCACAAACACATTCACAGACCCATACCAGTTCTTACACACCCACTCACTGGTTTATACAGCTATACACACATCCACTCACTCACCCGTACAGCCACTCATACATCCACTCACTCACTAATGCAGCCACTGACATATCCATTAATATACCCATATAGCCACTCAAACACTGAGTTAGTCACCCATACAGTTACACATACACACTTAATCATATAGATACTAACACATACTCAGCTATACAGTCACTGGCAGAAGCACATACTCACCAACACAGCCACTTTTACAGTCATTCATATACCCCATCACTCACATATACTGTCTTTCACATACCAAGTTACTCACCAATATACCACTGGCACTTCCACTCACTCACCCACACAGCCATACACACACTCACTCAACCATACAGCCCCTCACACACACACTCCATAGCCCATAAAGCCATTGTATCACTCACTTACAGGCAGTCACACACCCCATCACCCACTAACGGAGACACCCATACAGGTACTCATGCAAGCAATCACTCGCCCATACAGCTACTCATGTGCCCACTCACACACCCATACAACCACTCAGACACCAGCTGACAGACTGGTAAAGACATTCGCACAACCAGTCACTCATACATACATTAATTGAGACACCTAATCACTCACGTATACAGTCAGTGATGCACCCACTGACTCATCCATACAGGCAGTTATACACCCACTGATTCACTAATATACCTTGGTATATGTATTCAACCCTCATAAAAAAAAGTCAACAGTCACTGGATGATGTCATTAGAGATGTCATCAGTGATGCCATTTGAGATGTTATCAGTGATGTCACTGACCATGTTATGAGTGTTGTAATATGTGAAGTCATAAGAAGTGCATTGCTGGGGCGCGAGTTATAGTTAGCTCAGCTAACTATAATTGCTCATTTTCACTGGTTTTGTGTGTGTCTAATCTGAGCCTAATGCTAATGCTAACATACCTGTAACCTTTGTTTTTTTTCAGTGAATTTCTAAGGTTTTTTACATTTATTTCCTAACTATAACGTCCCTGTATCCCTTGGTTTAATAGTGAATTTCTAAGTTCTTCTAAATTTTATTTCCTAACTTGAACCTGTAACCTTTGAGAGCGTTTGTATACTTTGTATGTTGGAGATTGGGTGTATGACTGGCTGTATGAGTCTTTGAGTGGGTGTGTGAGTGGTTTTGTGGGTGTGAGTGGCTGTATTAGTCTGTGATTGTGTGTGAGTGACTGTATGGGTCTGTGAGTGGATGTTTGAGTGGCTGTATGGGTTGAGTACTGGTTGTGTGGGAGTGCTGTATGGATGTGTTATTGGGTGTATGGTTTTGTGGGTGTGTGAGCGGTTATATGGCTGTGAGAATTGCATACTACTAGGGTGGACAGAGCAGGGCCAAATGAGCAATGCCTCAAAGTTATTCTGAACTTTTGTGTGTTCGTAGTCATTTAAAGGGGAAACCATGGACTCTACTCTCACCATGAGAGGCCAAGAAATTTCTAGACCTGGGTGTAGTTCGCAGAGTTTTGCTATGCAGAACTCCGCGAAGTTACAAAACAATCTCTGAGAAGTTCCATGAGTGGCGGAGTGCTGTGTGAACTGCAGTTTGTGCCGGTATTCCTGCAGCTCAGTTAGAAATTATACTTACCGTTCGCGATTACGAGCGGGGAAAAAACTCCGCTGCACATCGCGAAGCAGAGTTTTCTGCACTCCGCCAGCTCTTCGGAGTGTGGAGTGCAGAAAACTCCACAAACTGCACGAACGGAGCGAAGTTCACCACTCAGGCCTAGAAATTGCCCATTCATCACAGTCGCTACAAATTACGCTCTGATAGATCAATTATGTTTTTGCCTTCACTAAGGGTTTCAGATTGTTTTTCAATGTGGAATTGCAAGAAAACACACTTGCTTTGCCTTTGCCAAACCCAGGAAGTTAGGATCATGTGTGCTTTGCAGAAGTGGTGCTTGAACTGGGGCAGCTGCTTTGTTTATATTTGTAAGTGCTTTCCGTTGAGGTTTAATTTTTGTGAAATGAGCTTAAGGGCCAAAAAGTAACATTATTTACTCATTTATCCAACAGTTTTGCTCAAAATATCTACCCAGCTGGACTAATTTATAATGGTTAATAAGTAAGTGCTACCTTATTTAATAAATGCTAGCTGCGTATTCTACACAATAACTTCATAATGAACTACAACGAAATGTCTCCAGTGAAATTCTGTGCATTTTGACAATGTGATTGTTCCTTGTGGGTCTTCAATCAGAATTCTGTGATAACATGAATCCTCCTACAGAGAAGACAACTACACTACAAAGAGGTCAGTGGCGAATTCTCCATGGGGGCGTTTGGGCACCGTGCGATAAGGCAGAAACAAATAGTAGAGAACTACAATTTGTTTCTGCCTTCTCGCACGGTGAGAAAGCAGAAGTTCCTCGTTGAGACAGTGGGTGGCGTTACTCGAGGGCAGGTGGGAGTGGCTTTCCCACTGTTGTTAATACTGTCTGTTTGGGCAGCCTGAGATGCTGTCCAAACAGACAGTATTGAGTTGTATTAGGAACAGTGGGCAAGCCTCTCCCCCTACCCTCGAGTAACCCCTCCCACTCTGCCTGTTCTCTGTATGCTGCAGCATACAGAGAAATGGCGAGGTGTTTGGGCAGCCGGCCGAACCAATCACAGCGCTATGCTGTGGTGGAGCCGAGGGGAGGGGAAGGAGGCTGCCAGCAGCCTTCCTGCGTGACGATGAGTCGAGCACCGTGGGAATTCAAACAGGAGGACGGCGCCACTTGAAGGCGGGAAGGTAAGTTAAGTTTAACTTTAAACTTTGGTTTGTTTAGAATATATTTTGGAGTCGGAGAGGATTGATGTAGTACGATTTCATCCACATGAATTTTGTTCAATCATAGTTTTGGTTTTATGTTTGTTAGCACTTGCTATTAGATGCAGGCAATTCAGCATGGGGTGAAAACAAACTTAAGGGAGGCGAGCGAGGATAATGACATGGGAGGAGTAGTTATGGCGGTGAGTCAGTGTGGAATACAGTGGATCGGGGTTGCGTGCAAGATGCGAGGATTGAAATAAGAGTAGGGAGAGGATGCATGTGAGTGTGTGATGTAGATTGAAGGTTTGAGGACTGTGATGTCTCAAGGGGAATTGGAGAGGTCTTAAAAGATTGTTGCTCTGAACCTGAAGGGCTGAAAATGAGTCAATATCAGATTAGGAAGTAGCGCGCAGAGGGCTCTGCTTCGAGGCACTGAAGTTTGCCTGATATTGAATCTGTCCATGTTTTCAGGACAAAGCAGCATTCTGCTGGGTCAGACCAAGATGTAAATGCATAGAAGGTGCAAGCACGGGGAGCTATGGAAGGAAGGATGGGGGCTAAAGAATGGTGATGGATTAAACCCAGTTCAGTTGACTGGGGGTGAGTGTTTGATTTGCTCAAACGCTCCGTCCATCATCCCCTTTTGTTTCGCTTTGTTCGCCCTAAGTTGGCAGGGTATGCTCAGACATGAGTCCCTTGCTCACTTTGCCACTGGATTCAAGATAGCCTGGCTGATGAGGAATATGAATCCGAAACCGGTCCCAGGATGCTTGTTTCCATTCCAGGGAAGACATGGCTTGGCTGTTCGGGCTGGACTGTTCCCATGAGGCACAGGGTCAGACTGATTTGCATATGGCCATGTCTGAACTGGGGTGGCTGAGTGAGCTAAGAATGGTGATGGATTAAACCCAGATCAGTTGACTGGGGGTGAGTGTTTGATTTGTACAAACGCTCCGTCCATCATCCCCTTTTTGTTTCCCTTTGTTCGCCCTAAGTTGGCAGGGTATGCTCAGACGTGAGTCCCTTACTCACTTGGCCACTGGATTCAAGATAGCCTGGCTGATGAGGATTATGAATCCGAAACCGGTCCCAGGATGCTTGTTTTCGGTCCAGAGAAGACATGGCTTGGCAGTTCGGGCTGGACTGTTCCCATGAGGCACAGGGTCAGACTGATTTGCATATGGCCATGTCTGAACTGGGGTGGCTGAGTGAGCTAAAGAATGGTGATGGATTAAACCCAGATCAGTTGACTGGGGGTGAGTGTTTGATTTGCTCAAACGCTCCGTCCATATCCCCTTTTGTTTCTCTTTGTTCGCCCTAATTAATTAATTAAATAATTAATTGAGGGTTTCTAACGCGCTAGAATCGACTCCCGAAGGAGTATCTCTGCGCAATAGACCGCTGGGGAACCCGTCCTGGCTTTTCCTGTGAGTTGGTCCCTAATGGGTATCTCCAAGTTGAAACCAGGCATCCCCGGCATATGTGAGGGGCCGTTGTGGAGATGAGGCAAGCTAATGCCCAGAGTTGCCGAGTGTGATCTCTGGTTAGAGTAGGCACAGAGGTGAGAATTATCAAGTCCGCTGACCCTGGTCCACGACCCTGCCGCGTCGGGAATTGAACCCTGGTCCCGGGCTGTCCTCTGCTCCCGGGTCTGCCACCTCTAACCAGTGAGCCACACCACTCCCTAAGTTGGCAGGGTATGCTCAGACGTGAGTCCCTTGCTCACTTGGCCACTGGATACAAGATAGCCTGGCTGATGAGGATTATAATTCCAAAACCGGTCCCAGGATGCTTGTTTCCGGTCCAGGGAAGACATGGCTTGGCAGTTTGGGCTGGACTGTTCCCATGAGGCACAGGGTCAGACTGATTTGCATATGGCCATGTCTGAACTGGGGTGGCTGAGTGAGCTAAAGAATGGTGATGGATTAAACCCAGATCAGTTGACTGGGGGTGAGTGTTTGATTTGCTCAAACGCTCCGTCCATCATCCCCTCATGTTTCACCCCCGGTGAAGCCCCAATCCATTGCGTGGGAATTTTTCACCATAAGCTCGCGGGGGAGAAAACGGTGGCAAAGCATGTGAAGTGCTGTTTATGTGAGAAGATCCTCTCCAGAGGTAGGTCAAAGAAAGACTTGTGTGGCAGTTTTGTTAAAGGACACTTGTATCACCAGTTTTTAGTTTTCCAATTAAAAGTTTTTTCCAGTTGCCATTTTACTTTAAAAAAATATATATTCAAAATGTAAAAAAAAAGACTAGTTCAGATTTTTTTTTAAAAAAGGTTCTTTTTAGAACCACTTTTCTTAGTTTAAAAAAAGAGAAACTGTACGTGTAAGAAAGAGTATGAGTGAGTGTGTTTCTGTGTTAGTGAGTGAGTGGCTGCATGAGTTAATAACTGGATGTGTAAGTGTTTGAGTATGTGGGTGTCTGGTTGAGTGAGTGTGTGTGAAAGTGTCTGTATGGGTTTGTGAATGAGTGTATGAGTGTTTGTATGGTTAAGTGAGTGTGTGCATGAGTGGCTGTATTGGTGAGTGAGCGGTTATATGGGTGTGTCAATAGCTGTGTGAGAGGCTGTATGGGTGAATGAGTGGATGAATGACTGGTTGTATGGGTGATTGAGTGGGTGTGAGAGTTGATATATGTCTGTGAATGGGTGTGTGCGTGGGTTTGTGAATGAGTGTGTGAGTGTTTGTATAGGTGAGTGGGTGTGTTAGTGGCTGTAAATGGGTATGAGAGGCTACAAGAGTGGGTATATGGGTGAGTAAATGGATGTGTGAATGTCTGTATGGGTACGTGATTGGGTGTCAGTGGTTACATGCAACCCTGACTGGGTATATTAGTGAATGTATGGGTGACTGAGTGAATGTATGAGTGACTGTATGTGTGAGTGAGTGGGTGTGAGAGTGTCTGTAGGGGTGAATAAGTGACTGTATCAGTGATTGTATGAGAGACTGAGTGTGTGTGTTACTAGCTGTATGGATGAGTGACTGGCTGTGTTAATAACTGCATATGTGACTGAGTGGGTGTATGAGAGATTGAGTGAGTGAGTGGTGTTTATAACTGTATGGGTGAGTGATTGGGTGTGTCAGTGGTTACATGGGCGAGTGGCTGAGTTGGTTAGTTATTGTTTGGTTAGACTGAATAGATGAATGAGTGACTGGGAGAGTGAGTGGCTGTGAGTGCTGTATGGATGAGTGACTATCTCTATGAGCGGTAGTATTGGTGAGTGAGTGGCTGTTTGAGTGCATGACTGGTTGTATGGGTGAGTAACAGAGTGTGTGAGTTGTACTCTGGGTGTGTGAATCGGTGTGTGAGTGGCTTAATGGGAGAGTAAGTGGGCATGTGAGTGGCTGTAACTAGTGAATGAGAGGGTGCATGAGTGGATGTATGGATGAGTCAGTGGGTGTGTCAGTGTCTGTATGGGTGAGCTAGTGGGTGTGTGAGTGGCTCTGAGTGAGTGAGTATATCGGAGACTGTATGAGAGGCTGATTGTGTGTGTCAGAATCTGTGTGGATGACTGGTTGGCTGTGTCAGTAGCTGTATAGGTGAATGACTGGATGAGTCAGTAATTGTATGAGCATGTGAGTGGGTGTGTAAGTGGTTATATGGGTGAGTAAGTGGACCTACCCTTTTCATCGCTATCACGTCTTCTTGATATAGAGCACCATTGAGATAAGTCTGAGCACCATTGAGATAAGACTGTGCTTCTTTCATATCTTCTAAATGTTCTAGATAGTATTACTTATTGATCGCATATTTGCTTAGAATGTACTTGACAGGGTGAGAGATAACTATAAATTCAGAGGCTAGTGATTGCATACCACACACACTAGGATCATATTCACATAGGAAACCAACACTTATTTGACTGACATCTTTTAAATTAGGAAATTATACTCAGCAGAAGATTTCTTCCTTGTACAGTGGCCAATGCACTATATAGCTTGGACGTGAGTAGTCGCCACCAAATTATACCCTTACAATCAGTCACTTGGCAAATACATAAGAGTAGCAACCGCATTACTCTAGTCCATTAGCCCACTTAATCTTTGAGAATCACATAGTCCATTTATATATATGTTAGGGAGAAATCAGAGAAAATTGGGCACAAACTCCTGCACTATGCAATACAGAACGATGCTTGGTGGATACTGGGAATCTTCGTGATAACTTTTGCACTGGCGTATTTACCTCTCCAAGATGGCCACTTGATTAACCCACAAAATCTACAAAAGCACATGACTTGGTAACCGCCGTTCACAGTGCGAAAGGATACAATGACTACAATTATTGCTTATACATTTCGAGCACAGTTTAGGGAGTATCACATTGTCAGGAGGCAATGTGTTTGAAATATATACATAGATTGCCTGTGTTTATTTATGTACTGCTATACATTAAGCACTGACCATTACAAAATGGATGCCAAAGATGCATCATCTGACTTTGATGTAACAATCTTTGTCCTTTCTGTATGTTGAATTACCGCCATGTAATTGTCTGGTTTGGTAACAATCCGGTGTGTGAACAAAGAGACTGTTCTACGAAACGCGTAACAGGTAATAAAATCTAATCCCAAAAACTGATCCCGTGAGTGAGCGCTTAATTGGTCAATATTGGATATATATATGCATGGGTGTGATCAAGGGCACTTGGTGCTTGAAACACGTCAACAGAGGACAGAGGAGTGAGAAAATAAAACAACTTGCAAAATGTATCCGGGTGTCCATTTCTCTCTGTTCGCTGAAGTGGAGGTTCAGAGAGTGTTGTGTTTGTTCATATATATATTTATATATATATGTATATATATATATATATGTGTGTGTGTATATATATATGTGTGCAAGTGCATTTCATAATGCTGCAGCGGTGATCGCCGGTGATAAACATCTTGCTAATCTTACAGGCGGGAAACGTTGTTGCAAGTCGGACGGTTACAACTATGAAAACAGAACGTCGGAGGTAAGAAGCTTTGAAAGTGAAACACTGTGTTTGCCGGTTTTGCCTGCACGTAACTCAGTTATAAACCCATTGAAACTTGCCACTGTGACTCAGCATTGACTGCAGGCGATTGTCAGAAGGGACTATTATAACGGAAAGTTACAAAGCAGACAACGGGCTAAATGTTGGACTATATAAGTGAATAATTTAACATGGAATAAATATTTCCACAGCCACGGAGAAACGGAAGGCAAAACGCACAGAGTTGCTGGACTCCACATTTTTTGAACAAACAAATGAAAGTATTTCTGATCCTGCAAACAAAACCACCCATCATAAAACGGATGTCAAAAGCAAAATAAGAGCTTGGGGAAAGTACTCAAAGAAAGAAATTAACAAATGGTGGGAAGTGGTATCTATTAAAAAGTATCTAGAGGTATGACGAGTGCCCAGGGGCTTGAGAATACATCTGATGCCAACCACCAGGATACAAGTAATGACTTGCTCCAAGAATGGGGCGAATACATCTTTTTTTTTTATTTTTTTTAAACCTTTATTTATCGTATGCATGGTACACAGCGTCTGCCTACAACCACTGCGGGCCGGCCGCTATGACAATGAACCACATTTCAGGCACCTTGCGCTGGGGAAAAAGCCAAATATGTCAACACTACTGTGCAATGTCATGAAACGTAAGGAAAAGGATAACGTGGGTTTCATTTTATAGTTTTGTTGAGGTGTCCTACATTTACATCAGACAGCCGAGAGGGCGAGCCTTGCAGCAGGATATCAACTAGTGGAACGACAGAAATCGGGATACTGGCGTGAAAAATTACAAACAGGATACACAAGCGCGGAGTTGCTTATCGCATCGGACAGTGGCCGCCCAATCGGTATATAACTTCAGGAGTTACACTCTAGCTTGTCCATGGTGTAGCAGGATGCGAGAGGATTCATTCTACAATATAAATGGAAGGATCCAGTGGCATACAATAAAGCAAAACTTACGTGGAACAAGTCATAAACAGGATAGTCGTCCTCAAATAGAAGCATAGGTGGAAAGTAAAAAGTAAGATATGTAAACATTCAGTGACTATGTATTCGAATCAATGTCTTATCCATAATACAGAGGGCAAAATGCATCCCAGAAAGAACAAAACCCCGACCCCCCGTCTGATCTGAAGTATATAAAAAATAAAGAAAGAGAGACAAGAGAAAGAAAAAGAGAAAGACCATAGAAACAAGAAGAAACGAGCAAGAAGATAATAAGAACAAAAAGGAAAAAAAAGGAAGGGAAGAAAAAGAAAGAGGGCCATAGAAACCAAGAAGAAACACAAAATACATCCCATCCCCCAACCCCCCACCCTGCATACCAGCGGAAGGCCATGGCCCACCCCCCCCCATAGGCATGCCTGTCGCCCCAAGAAACCCCAAAAGAGGGAAATAACGGAGGAGGGCCGTAGCTCCAGCCCCAGACTCACCCCCAGCCTCCCCCACCCCCAAAAAGCGGAAATCCACTAAGAAGGAGCGTGGGCATTCAGTTTGTGATCATCCCAGCCGTACAAAGTCTCCAGTTCAAACAATGTTCCGTTTCGGCACCGAGGTCACTTAGGAGATGTCGAAGCAGCGGTCAGCCCTGACTAGTCCGGGAAAAAGTCAGCATTCCTCCCACTCCGTGCACAAAGAGACGCAGGAAACCAAAAGCACCAGTTGGGGCCACACAGTTCCACATCAAAGACCCCAGTAATACCAAGGGGCTTGTCTCCAGGGCATACCAACAGTCCACGGTGGTGTAGGGTGCCCACGATCAGAAAACAAATGAGCTGGTAGATCAAAAGGGGTAGAAGACGCATCGCCCGAGATATTACGTTTCCTAGTCCCTTCATCAAGCATCACACACTCCTGAGAGTCAGCTACTGCGGTAGCCGGGGACAAGGTGGGCATACACTCCTTACTGCGTGTGTCTGTGACCAGGTGCGCCATAACAGGAGAAGGTACCAGCTGCGTAGGGCGTACATCCGTCCGCAAACTTTTCAGGGCATTGTGCAAATCATTGATGGCCAACCAAACATCTTGCACCGTGGGCGCCATTTCACCCAGACAGTCAATCGGGACCTCGGGACTCAAGCAGCAAAGAGAGAGCCGCCTTAGTAGCAGTCCGATTCAAACAAAGGACGTGCAGATCGTAGAGGAGTTGCTGAGAGTCGCACTTAAGCCCCGTTCAATAACAGCGGTACACACTTCTTACCGCAATTCAGGTATGATCCGACCCGGGCAATCGATTCTGTGTCGCACCACACCGTCCCCGAAGTCAGGAATACCAGCCAAAAAACTTTTGAAGGCAGACAATAGGTCCGGCGCTGCAAGCGCACTCAATGCCTGCGGCAGAGGCGGTTTCGGTTTCACCTTCGGGGCTCCGGACTACCCAGGCCGATCGGGGCCGTTGTTTATCGCCTGCAAGGCGGCCATGGCGCAACCCGAGGTCCCAGCTCATCCGGACTGAAGGCCGGGAACTTCAGGACGACGATGCTTAGCCATCCGGGGTGATGCGTGGACCGGAGTCACACGGTCGGGCTCCGCCGCTGCTCCTCTGCACGGGGCCGCGGCTGGGGTGCAGGATCACAGGCAGGATATCAGAGGAGTCGAGGGTGAGCGGCGGAGCTGGGCGTCCGCGCGGCCATCTTGGCCGCCGTCCTGGCTCCTCCCCGAGGCGAATACATCTTGAACTCATCATTGGGATTAATGGCAATTCTGGTAAAACATCTAGAAATTGCACTTGAAAGAATTAAGGATCAAGTGAAAACATTGGAATTTGAAATCTCAAAAATTGATTTTAATGCTGATATGATTAAATTCAAGGAAGATATAGAACAACAAATTGACAAACATGAGGAAAGCGTACAACAACGCAAACAGTCAAAATTTCAAAGGGATAAAGAGGACTATACAACTGGAAGATTGTTTACCTACGCAAAGAAATTTGATATGTTAAGGGAATTAAGTAAAACTGGTGATACCGCTACAGCATCCACAAGTCAATCGTCGTTAACATCAACAGATGCGAGTGAAGGTGAAACGGATTCAAGTGTGAAGGATGAAGCAAAATTGTCTTTTTTGGTTCTGCAGCAAAAACAGGGGGAAGAACATATGAGCAACCAACAGCAAAACTACAGAGGAAGAGGAAAAGGCCTGACAAGAGGCCAACGCAGACAAAAAGGAAGGAGACTATAGGAGAGGAAAAAAGAGCAGACGAGCCAGAAGATGTGGGAACTCTGACACCCAGCATGAGGCAGAGGAGACTATAATGGAAGAGTTACAGATTGTAAACCTATCCAATCGAATTATGCCAGAAATGGAAATAGAAGTAGTAAAACATGGTTTAAACTTTTGTCCTCTCAACCGCATGGATTTAGCTCAAACACGTATCGACATGTATCGGTATGTAAGAAAAATCAAGTTAGCAAAAATATTTGCTGAAAACAAAAAAAATTGTGAATATAAAAAAACGGTCCCAATAACAACAGAGACACTCGCAGCAAGGGAGGCTGCGCCTCTATTAACTCTAATTAATTTGGACAACACTGGCCAAGAAAATGACATTGACTTAACCAAAGCAGGTGAACAAATGGCGCAAGCTTGAGTGGTATGACCACTCAGCAAAAACCAACAGCGGATCCTTTGGCACTCGCTAACTATTGCCCCATATCCTTACTACCAGCACTGGCCAAAGTCTGTGAGAAGGTGGCTTTTCGCCAGCTGGATGCTTTTGTGGAAACCTCTGGGACTCTGCATCCGGCACAGTCAGGCTTCAGATCATCTTATAGCACAGAGACTGCACTAGTGGAGATGACGGAGACAATCAGGGAATGCTTGGATGGGGGCGGCAGAGCGGCTCTGATCTTATTGGACCTCTCTGCCGCCTTCGACACGGTTCCTCACCAGCTCCTTCTCTCCCGCCTTTCTGCCATCGGCCTTTCCGGTACAGTGTGGGCCTGGCTGGAATCTTTTTTGAACACCCGCTCCCAGCAGGTCTGGAGGCCTCCTTTTTCATCCTCGACCAGGGAGGTCTTGACTGGAGTTCCTCAGGGCTCGACCCTGAGCCCTTTGCTTTTCAACATTTATTTGACTCCACTGATCTCCCTGGCCGAAGAGCTGGGCGCCAAAATGATGGTGTACGCCAATGACACCCAGCTTCTGTTTACCTGGAATGGCCCTGACGTATACACGGAGAAGGCACAAAGATGCCTAGCTGCCGTGTTCACTTGGCTTGCACAGGCCAAACTCAAGAGTAACGAGGGGAAATCAGAAATTCCACTCTATGGCCAATTTCCTCCCTCCTTTACAGAAGCCTTGTGGCCCTCTGATTTCCCCCGTCCAATCTCTGAGGGTGGCCCAGCTAAGAACTTGGGAATTTCGTTTGGGGGGGATCTCAGGTTCTCGGAGCACATCAAGAGACTAATGGGTGTCTGCTTTTGAACTCTTAAATCACTTAGCAGATCTTTCCCTTTGCTCCCCCAGCCTGCCAAGGAAATGGTGGCTCGGGCCCTTATCATGTCCAGCTTGGACTATGCCAATGCGCTCTTTCTAGGCATCCCTGGATACTTGGTCAACAAACTGCAATTAATCCAGAACGCGGCGGCCAGACTCCTATTTAACATCTCCAAGAGAACAGGTATTAGATCACACTTGTGTGACCTTCACTGGCTGCCCGTGGTCCAGCGGGTGCAGTTCAAAGCTCTCATTTTAGCCCATAGAGCTCTGCACGACTCAAGTCCCTCATACATCAGGAAAAGGGTGGCCTTCTACTCGCCCCGGAGGTCTCTACGATCTGCTTTCCATCGGCTGATGGCCACCCCCCACTTTCGCCGCTCTAGGGTGGATGGCCAGTCATCAAAGTAGCCACATTATGGAATACCCTTCCTTCCGTGCTGCGTCATACCCAGGATTTCCGTTGTTTTAAGAAACTTCTTAAAACCCAACTTTTTAATCAGGCTTATTACATTCTTTCTCTAGCCACACGTCTGAGAACACATCGCGCAAGGATACTCAAGAGTAATTGTGCGCGCTACAAATCCCATATAACATAACATAACATATAACATGAAACCAAAATCCTGATTTTATCCTCAATTGCCCCCTGGCAATAAAATTGATATCTTCCAGGAAGCGGTAACGCAGGATATTTACAAAATCAAACCAGTGAGGTACAAAGACAACTTAACAAAAGAGGAATGAACAGCAGTATGGAAGTTGTCACAAGATGACCGGATAGTAATAAAGATCGCAGACAAAGGTGGAAACGTTATTATCTGGGACAAAAAGGACTATATCAAAGAAGCACATTCCCAGCTAAACAACCTTGAATGCTATGCCAGACTGAAAACCAATCATACACTTGATTTAAAAAAAACTTGGGATGCCCAACTTGACAACTGGCACACTATGAACCTTCTAGATGAGGACGAAGTTAAGTATTTGAAAACAGAATCTCCAATCACAGTAACAATTTATTTTTTGCCTAAGATTCATAAACATGCCACAAAACCTCCAGGAATGTTATCTTCTTCTTCCTCAGGATCAGCGTGTAGATAGAAAGGCCCCCTCCAGATCTATCCAAACCCAGCGTGCTATAAAAGCCTTGGGCTAAGGAAGGATCAGATGAGGGCTGAAGGAACAAACGGGAAGGGAAGGAAGGGGACAGCGGGGAGGGAGAGCTGTAAGACAAAGGACAAGAAAGTTGGAAACGTTTCTTGTACAAAATAAATGCACAACAAGGTAGTTTCAGTCTATTCTCTCCCTACCTTTAAAACATAGATTGGCTGCGATACTCAGGAGATACCTCTCTTCTACTGAGAACTGGCCCTGTCTGAATAATGGAAACTTCCCCTCTGAAACACACAAGAAATTTCGAAGTGTGAATAACCATGCACTTTGAATCCTTACCATAGACAATACGTAATTCCTATAACTGCAAATCACCTACCCTATACTCCTTCCCTTCAAGATTCAACGTAGGGGTCTAGGAACAAAGCCTTAACAGCAGCCCATAAATGATAACAGGAAAGGTGGGGTTACGTCACCCGAATAAAGTAAAGTTAATGAGTACCTTTCGTATGGAGACACTTGCCAGCAGCCTCCAAAAGAAGAGGGAGTGCGCCTGGTAGAACTCACCAAGACCAATTCCCCAGTAGAATCCGATTAATCAAATCCTCTGCAATAGCCGTGGAAAGAAGACTCGCCAACAGAGGATTTAATAAACAAAGATAATAAACAAAAGAACCACTTCCGCATTAGCCGTAGAAAGAAGGCTCGCCAACGGAATGGTAACGGCAAAGGGAAACAACAAACTCCGTCTCCGCATGAGCCGAGGAAAGAAGGCTCGCCAACGGAAACGGATTACTCCACTTGCGCATCCATGATTGACGATTGCCCTCCGCAAGAGCCGAGGAAAAAAGGCTCGCCAAAGGAGGAATCGGAAATGCTGCGCTCGATTATATTCAATGTACAAACTCCAAGGAGTAGCGGTTACCTCACCGGTAGCTATCGTTGAACTCAGGACACCACCACAACTCCTCCAGGAGCCAAGGACAGAAATGACGAAGCAAGGGACGGGAAGACTCCCCAGCAAGAACCAGCCCGGTCGAGAATCATCCGGGTCAAGAATCAGGATATCCAACACTGGACCTAGGAAGTGCTTGCCTTATATACCCCGCCTCCATGCCGCTAAGCATTCTGGACAATGTAGTCTCAATCCCCTGCGGCTTTACGGTGAGGCGCGATCCGGACCATAACAAGGAAGACCGATAATAGCAGCTAATGGATCTTTATTGGAAGCAACTGCAAATTATGTCGACTTTTTCCTGTTACCCTTTATTCAGTATCTATCATTGTACATTAAAGATACTTCCGACCTTCTAAGGAATATACAAGACATCCCATGGCAGGGTTCCTATAAATTAATAACAATGGATGTGATATTACTCTACTCCAATATTGAAAATCAAATAGGATTAACAGCTTGTAAATATTTTCTGGGAAAACACAATATTCAATATGAAAATCACAATCAAATGGTATTACAGATGATTGAAACATGTTTGACCAAAAATGTTTTCCTATTTGGGGATGACCTCTACATCCAATCAAAAGGGACGGCCATGGGATTTTCATTTAGTGCCAGTTACGCCTGCCTGGCATTGGGCTGGTGGGAGCAGCACTTTGCCTGGCACCCCAATCATGATGAGCATGTCAACAAGATTGTGAGTTGGCTAAGATTCATAGATGATCTTTTCATAATTTGGGACAGTACAGAATCAGAATTCAAACAATATTTTGAGATTCTCAATAATACAGAGGCAAACTTACATTTCACCTATGACATCAATCAAGAAAGAATAATTTTTCTGAATACTGAAATTTATATAAAGGAAGGAAATTTACACACAACTTTACACCGGAAAAAGACAGCCACTAATGCTGTCTTGCATGCACAGGGCTTTCATCAAAACTCATTCATTCAAAATATTCCTTATAGGGAATTTCTGCGCATAAAGAGAATTTGCTCAGAGCAGGAGGAGTGGCAAAAACACAAAGACCAAACAGTAAAAAGATTCAGAAACAGAGACT
Organism: Lissotriton vulgaris; assembly: GCF_964263255.1. NCBI lineage: Eukaryota > Metazoa > Chordata > Amphibia > Caudata > Salamandridae > Lissotriton > Lissotriton vulgaris. The sequence goes on from NC_141687.1 coordinate 378,912,479, forward strand.
ATCATGAACAAATAATCACAAGATGTCGCAGAAGAGCCAAATCTAAATCAAGGGATGATATAATCAAAGAGAGATAAAAAATACCAGAAACAAAGGAAATTCGACTGATCACCACACTGTCACAAGAATCCAAACAGCTAAGAGGCATTTTGAAAAAACATTGGAAAATCTTAAAACTAGATCCAACGCTAGCTGCCATTATGGGTGACCATCCAAGCGTGACGTTCCGTAGAGCACCAAATTTAAAAGACACCATAGTCCAAAGTCACTTTTGGAAAAAGAAGAAAAAATCATCTCAATGGCTACAGACAAATGGCTTTAATAAATGTCATAATTGCAAAGTATGCCGGATTGCACGTAACACCAGCGAAGTAGTCTGGGTGAACAAAAGAGTATGGAAAATACAAAAGCTTATCCCTTGCAAAACACTGTTTGTGGTCTGCGTAGTAGAGTGTGCATGTCATCTCAAATACGTTGGGAGCACAACCTGTGAGCTCGAGAAACAAATTTTAGAACATGTGAGAGCCACCATTGCGAAGGACAGAAGCAATGCTGTAGCTAAACATATGGAACAGGCACACAACAGCGATTGGAAGCAACTAAGATTTTATGGTATTGAGACAGTGGAACAACATGTTAGAGGAGGTAATCGGGAGAAACATCTGCGACAAAAAGAATCCCGACAAGTACTTGCCCTCCTTACTTATATGCCTCAGGGCCTCGACCAGGACGAAGAATTTTATGTACATATGTAAATAATGAACTATGGTTCCGCTGCCCATCGACTTTAAGACATAGGTCTTCATTTTAACAGAATGTGTTTTTGTTTATAATTTTAATTTGATGGTCTTTGCATAAATCATATTAATGGTCTGTCAGCTAGTTACATGCATCCACCGGTGGATTGTAGGTTAAACCCCACCAGAGGGCTCTATAGGAATGGATACAACCATGCAATGAGGTACATGGATGGTTATATCCTATGAGTGCATCATTTTGTGATGTAAATTTACCAGACGCGCCAAAACCCCACTAGTGGGGCTTAAACTTAAACTTGCACTCATTATTGCAATGTAACTTGCAAAAATGGTAAAAGTTTGCATTCGGTGATTATCAGGTTGCAAACTACAAAGACCAGAAGGCCTAGCGTTAGTTGGGAAATGTTTATTTTAATAACAAATGCTTCTTTTTTTTAAGTCATGTGACTTGGTTTGAAAATAAGTATGTTGGGAAAACAGTGTAAATCTAACCGTGACCAAGCTCTCATTGAGAGCGAAACACGTTGGTAAAGACTGTGTATTGACCCGTGTGGAATGGTTTTTGAAAAATAAACACCTTGTTTGAAAAGCCCTTTGTGAGTGCGCTCCGCTTGTCCTTTCACAAAAATGGAGGACTTTTTGCAAGATGTATGTATATATATAAAACTTTATTTAGGTTGGTATGCAAACCCACGTCACTCTCAACAAGCATTAGAAATGTTATAGTTATCTCTTAATTTTATCATTAATGCACCACTTACACACTTATTTGTGCCAAACACACCTTAAACTACACATGCATAACAAATTCATTACTTATAGCTATCTTTTGGAATTATAATTTACGCACCGCTTTCATATTACCATAAGTCATACTTATAACTCACCTTTATACATTATAATGACGCACCACCTTTCAATTAATATCTCTTATGCACTTCCGTACACAGTCTTGTCACCTTACTTGCCACACATTGTGGTAGAGTGAAGTGGAATGAGGTATAGTGGAGTACTGTATAGTGGGATGCCATACAGCAGAGTTGCGAAGAGTGGAGTCATATAAAGTGGAGTGGCATACAGTAAACTTAGATACAGTGGAGTTGTGTTTATTGAAGTGGCATCAACTGTAGTGGTGCACAATGCACTGGTATGTAATAGGACAGTATAAAGTTGATTGTGGTAAAGTCAAGTCAAGTAAATATTGTACAGTGTATTTGTGTATATTGTGTGGCGAAGAATGTAGTGGTATACACTGGAGTGTTGTACAGTTTAGGGGCCTTTAATGGAATATCATGTACTGAAATAGCGTACAGTGGATTGGCGTACACTAAATGTGGTACAGTGGAGTGGCATAATTGAAATAGTTTACACCGGAGTGGGGTTTACTGGAGTGCTATAGAGTGGAGTGGGGTAAGGTTTAGGGACGTATAGTGGGCTTATGTAAACTGGAGTGTGGTATAGAGGAGTGTTGTAAAGTTAAATTGTGTAAAAAGGAGTGCTGTATATTGGAGTGCAGTATAGTGCTGTGGTGCAGAGAGGTATACTGTACAATAGGGTACAGAGTTAAATCAACAAATGCAATAATGCATTGTGGAGTAGCATACACAACAGTGAGATAGAGTGAAGTACCATAGAATTTAGCAGTGTTTACTGTAATACAGTTGAATTTAGTGTTGTTAACTGTTTAGACATAGAGTGGAGTGCAATATAATGGAGTAGCATACTGTACAGTGCATATGGTGTATTTCTAGAAGTAGGACACATTATTTTTATTAATATTGATGGCTGCCTTCCCCTAACTCAAGAAAAAAAGACCAATTGTATGTATTACTTAACACCTCAATTACTCTGATAAAACAGATTAACAAACCAAAGCGGAGATCTCTTAGAGAATGCTGTATATTACAATCTTCCTGAGATGTGTGAAGTGCAACTGGCTACAAAATGATATTCATTTACGTACTCTGCTACTAGTACAAGTACAAAAGCAGATTTTAGATATCCATTAAGCTGTCCTTAACATTTTTGTATTTTAAAAATATTAGCAGAAAGAGAATTGGACATTGCCTGTGGGGCATGTCAGGGTCTGCTTTGAAGCCATTCCCAGTGGGACAAGGACTGTGCCTGAGCCAGACATCAGGTAGGTATTAAGTATGGGCGGAAAATCTGTTCCGCTCGCGGATTTTGCGGATTTTCGGTAAATTCGCAATCCGCGAGATTCGCGGATTTCCCGCATAATCCGCAAATCCGCGAGCAGCGGATTTTATGGTTTGCTCGCACTGTTCGCGTGAGTTCGCGGCTTCCCAGTTCAACTTCGCGCCCCGCGAATAAGCTCTAAATTGCAGAAATACGATCTTAGCAAAACTGAAACTACTTACCAGGTTCAAAAGTTCAAGCTCATCATTAGTAGCCATTTCCTGTAGTGCTTCCTGAGGGGCCCCTCCAGAGTTCAGTTGCCTACTTGCAACTATTATGTGACCCTGCTCTGACCCTCAGAATAGTTACACATATGCCACAAAGGTCCTGAATTACAGCTAAGGGAGACAAGCAGGAGCCAGGCTGGAAGTTCAAATCCAGTGACACATTAATCAGCCCCTAATTCATTATTGTCAGTTGGGGCAGGGCAGGTGTTGTAACTAATTTTGCAACAATGAAAGCACTTAGCAAGTGCAAAAGATCACTAATCAGGAAGCACTAAGGAAGCAGGTGCCAGCTAAAAAAATATTCTGTGACACATTAATCAGCCCCAAATTAATTCAGGTCACTTGAGGCAGGGAAGGTGTGCTTTGCTTTGCCACAATAATGTACACTGGACAACCAGAGGGTGCTGTGATGAAACAGAGGGTGGCATGGGTGAGCCAGAGGGTGGCATGTGGTGACAGAGGGTGGCAGTGATGAAGAAGAGTGTCCCAAACAGGCTGGGCACGTAGAAACAACAAGTTCGCAAAACTTGCGACCCGACAGGTAAGTTCGCGTTTGCGAAATTGTACAAAAACCCTCGCGACCTGGCAGAAACCCGCGCAAACACAAAAAAAAAAAAATCCGCAAATTCGTGAGAATTCGCGGATTTTGCGGATTGCGAGTTCACAAATCCGCAAAATTCGCGAACGCGAGATTCGCAAAATTCGCCCATGCTTAGTAGGTATGAGCCTTACTTGACTCGCCCATCTCTATAATCCAGCAAGTCTAAATCAATCAATCAATCAGGGGTTTTAAAGCACACTCTCACCTGTGAAGGTCTCAAGGTGCAAGGGGGGGTGGCAGGGGTGTATGCACAACTCTGGGGTCATTCAAAGAGCCAAGCCATGAGATCCTTTCTTAATCGGTGAAATGTCGGGCTTTATCGGATACGGTTGGTGAGTTTGTTCCAGGTTTTAGACAGCTCATCCAGTTTGAAACGTCTTTCATCCCTTCTTGGAAACTGTACCTGGTGATGTTGGGTTCCTTGGTTAGGGAGAGGATGAGCTGGGTGTCATCAGCGTATGAGTCTATGTTGAGTCTGTGTTTCCTGACGGTGGTTGCAACGGGTGCCCTGTAGACATTGAAGAGCGTGGGGCTAACGGAGGATTCTTGGGGCACTCCACATCGGATCTCTGTAGGTTCAGAGAGGAAGGGCCGGAGTCTTATTCTTTGTGTTCTGCCTGAGAGGAAAGATCGAATCCATTCTAAGGCTGTTCCCTGGATGCCGGCGTCATGGAGTCTGGTAGCCAGTGTGCAGTGGGAGCCGGTGTCGAAGGTTGCTGAGAGATCCAGGACTATGAGGGCTGCTCTGTGGCCGTGGTCGAGGAGAGCGGGATGTCATTGGTGGTGGCTATGAGGGTGGTATCTGTGCTGTTGTTGCTGCAGAATCCGGATTGAGAGGTGTCTAGGATGTTGTTGGTTTCTATGAAGTGTGCTAGCTGGGTGTTGATGGCTTTCTCGATGACTTTGGCAGCAAAAGATAGTAGTGAGATGAGCCTGAAGTTCTTGACTCAGTCGTGTCTGTGGAAGGTTTCTTGAGGAGGGCTTTGACTTCAGCGCATTTCCAGTCATCGGGGAAAGTGGCAGTCTCGAGGGAGCAGTTGATAGTTTAACATAGTTTGGGTGAGATGGTGGTGGCGGCCCTATGGAAGATGTGCGTTGGGCAGGGGTCAGTAGTTGCTCTGGAGTGGATGCTTTTCATAGTGTTAGTTAGTGGTGTATTTTGGGGTGAGAGGGATCCAGGTGAGGAGGGTCTGTTGGATGGCATCATTGATGGAGGGCAGGGGAGGTGTTGTGGTTTAGGTCATCGAAGTTGTCATAGAGCGTCTTGATCTTGCGGTGCAGGAAGGAGCTCAGTTTGTTGCAGAGGTCTTGGGATGGCGGGACATCTGTAATTTTCCTGTTGGGTTTGGCAAATTCCTGTATAATGGCAAAGAGTTATTTGGTGTTGTGGGCATTGGAGAGGACTCTGTCTTAGATTAAGTTTTTCTTTGTTGATTTTATGAGTTGGTGGTGTGCTGTGATGGCTGTTTTGTAGGTGGAGTGTGTTTCCGTGGTGTTGCTATTTCTTCACATCTTCTCCAGTCATCTGCAGGAGCGATGGATTCTCAGAGATCCGTGGTGAACCAGTTGGTTTTCTTATTGCGTGTTTCGTGGTGTTCCAGAGGGGGGTGAGAGTGCTTGCACAGTTGGCAATCCAATGGTGGAAGTTGCTTGCTGCTGTGTTGGCGTCTGTCATTGTAGGGGGAGGAGTGCGGCTGAGGGCGGAGGTGAGGTGTTCTTTGGAGACTTTGTTCCAGTTTCTGGATGGGCGGCACGGCGTGCACTTCGGTGCGGTGGGTTTCGAGAAGGAGAATTGGATGCAGTGGTGGTCAGTCCAGAGCAGACCGTGGTGTGGCTGAAGCAAATGTTGTTTTCTCCAGCAAAGATGGGGTCGAGTGTGTGTCCTGCCATGTGTTTAGGGGTGGAGTTGCTTCAGTCCTACGTTGGTGAGGTTCTCCAGGAGGGTAGTGGTGTTGGGATCAGTGAGGTTGTCGATGTGGAAGTTCAGGTTTCCAAGCAGTATGTAGTCTTTAGAGGCGAGTGCGTGGGGAGCGATGTAGTCTGCAATGACTTTGGTGAAAGGAGAGCAAGGTCCGGAAGGTCTGTGGGCGAGAGTTCAGCGGAGCGTCGTTCTAGGGTTGGGTTGGAGCTGGAAGTAGATGTGTTCCATGAGGGGCGAGGCATTGTCCAAATTTATGGTTGTTTGTCAGAGGGTGCTTTTGTGGACGATGGTGAGGCCTCCTCCTGGGCGGTTGGGGTGGTATTTCTCCAGGATCTTGTATCTGTCTGGGAAGGCGGTTGCGGTGTCTGTACCGGAGCTGGCGTTGATCCAGGTCTTGGTGAGGAAGGCCACGTCAGGCGAGTGAGTGTTGAGGAGGTCCCAGATTTCTTGGTGTGTCTGTGCATGGAGCGTACGTTGAGGAGGTGCAACTCAAGCCCTTGTGTGCAGTGGTGTCCGGTGGGTAGGGGATAGCCGGACATGGGTGAAGGTGAGGCAGCAGTGTCAGCAGGAGATCGGGCTTTGGGTGTTGCTCAGCATCGAGAGCTGACAGTTGTTACGTCCAGGGTTAAGTGCGAGGAGAGTGCTGGGGTCATAGTGGAGGGGTCGGGCCAGGGTCCCTGCTGCTGGCTGCAGTTGGGTCACGGATGGGCACAGACGGGCTTGCCTTTGGCTCACCAGGGGCGCAGCCACGCAGTAGCCTCCATTAAGTAGGGGAGTGGGAGGGGGAGCAACAGGGAGGCTGGAGCTGGGACACGTTTGGGAGAAGGGGTATCGCGGGGACAGCAGCAGCAGCAAAAAAGACAATAAAAAAAGAGGCAAAAAATAGAAAAAGGCAAAGGGGAGAAAAAGCACAAGAGAAAGGCAAAAACAGAAAATGCTGACACCCACAGAGCAGACAAACAGAAGAGCAGGCTCTTCCACTGGACCACCAGGGATGAGGCGCCTTCGTGTGGAGGAGGGCCTCAAACACCTCCCTGGGTCACAAGCAGTGCTTAATTTGAGCCAGTGCTTTCCAATGCTCAGCACCAGCACTTAATTGGTTTCCGTTGCTCTGCACCAGTGGAGTGGTGTGGCTCACTGGTAAGAGGCGGCAGACCCAGAAGCAGAGAACGACCCGGGACCAGGGTTCAATTCCCGACGCGGCAGAACGTGGACCAGGGGCAACAGACTCGATAATTCTCGCCTCGGTGCCTACTCTAACCAGGAATCACACTCTGCAACTCTGGGCATTAAGCTTGCCTCATCTCTACAACGGCCCCCCACAAACGCCGGGGATGCCTGGTAACAGTGCGCTTTACAAGTATCATCATTACATTTGTTTTATATTTACCAGCATCTAATTGTGAACACCATACTTAGAACAGTCCACCACATGGTGGTGCTGCTTATCTAATTTAGGGATGAGCAGAACAACAGTAGTCATTCCTTTAGCTTTGGGGACCTGGAATAATCTGAACTGTCGCATTTACATGCGAGGGAGATGGTTAGTAATTGTTTTGGAAGCGATGACAGGGGCGATGGGTGGTGCAAGCTGCAGTGGCCTCCTGGTCAGAGTCCTGGCACTTAATATTTTACAAATGAAGCTGTTCACAAGAAGACACTAAGGGCAGTGCCTTAAGGGCAGTGCCTTAACGGCGGAGCTGCGAGAGGGGAGAGCAGTTTATCTGACCAGGAGGTCATTGATCTTAGACTATAATAGTGGTAACATAGCTTAGATGGTTAATACACTACCTGGAGAAATCGCTGGCCACAAACATGAATCATTGTGCAATCGCTTACAAATTAAGGCAGCATATTTACAAGGGCATTAAGCTGCCAGACCATCACTTTTACTAACACTCCGGCAGTGCACTGCCCTGCTCCATATTTATAAAGCGGCCAAAGTCACTTTGTGTGGCTTCATGCTGCTTTGTAAATATGGTATCCTTTCACGCACATATCTGCGTGAAAGGGGTGTGCAACGGGGGTTGCTCTGGGCGTTCCACCGCAACACCCATTACTTTTTGATGCTGACCCAGATTTACAAGGATCTGTCAATCGGAGGCATCACTAAAAATTAACGCCACTGAAAAGCAGGCGTTAGAGTGGCGCAATGAAGAGAAATACTTTTATTTCTTTTAATGTTTTGCTCTTTCTATGTGTGCTGCATTATGCAGCGCAAATAGGAGAAGCAAATTGCCTTTAATGATTGCTATGTGCAGTAAGGGGTCCCACCCTGCACATAAACAATCATCCCTGAAACTCAGCCACCCTTATGGCATGGAGCAAGGGTTTCTGAACCAGCGCTAGGCAACTTTTTTAGCACTGGCGTAAGGAAAAACACATAGGTGCGCCCTATTCTTGTGAATACGATACACCAATGCATTTTTTAAATGACGCAGAGTGGGGCTGCTAAATTGTTTTCAGAGCAGCGCTTCGTCATTTCTTTTTGTATATGACCCTAAAGGTGCCTGGTGCAGACGAATTTGGGTAACATTGGTTTGCACATTTCTACATAATATGTCAAAGTTGGCTAATTGGGTTGTTGCAGAGATCGTGTGTCATCGGCAGGCCACAATGCAAAACCATGGTACAATTAATTAATGGATTACATGAAGCAGAGGCAAACAGGTGCAGGCAACCTGCAAATCAGATGTTTATATCCCGTGGAGGTTTGCACTCATTCTTTCATTATTCTAAGTTTGAGGAAACAGGTTCCATTTGCAAGTAATAAACACTTTATTAAGTGTCATAAATTGTGCACTATAAAAACGAGTATGATCACTGTACCAACAAGCAATTCTGACATTCCCAGAAAAACACTTAGATCTACTCATCTTGCATTATTACAGAACTCGAGAGAGCCAAAAACAGTTTTAGATCACAGTTTATCTCTTGTCATCTCGCTAAGTGACAGGCTGAGTGTGTCTTTGTTTGATACATCGAGAGCTAAGGTATGTATTCAAGGGGGCGCGTTTCAACTCCAACAGATCCCAGCAAGGATTCAGCTGAAGCAAAGGGGATTACTGCTGGTCCGTGAAATGAGCTCTGGGCGGCAGGGCAGTGAACTGAACAGGAATGCAAGATTCCCTTCCCCTTGCCTTGCAGTGCTGATGGTACCTGTGCACACACATTGCACCTGGACATCTGGCTGGGGCCAGCCCTGAACTGAGTCTGGGCTCAAGGACAGTTCTGGCGCTGGAATCTGGCTGGAACCAATGACATCATCATATGGACCCCTTGCTCCATTACTCGGCCTTGAGAAGCCTTCTACTCACCACTCTCATTATTTATTTATTTTGTGTTTTATAGAGCATGAGCTTAACCCGTAAGGGTATCAGAGCGCTTTACTAGGTTTACAAAAATAAATTTACAGAAGTGAATAAAAAGGCTTAGAAATACAGCAGTATACAAAACGGTTGGAGAGGGGCCGGGGTGCTGGTCATATAGGGGAAAGAGGGACACGTGTGTGGCTACAATTACAGTTCATCAGTGTAAAATGCCACAGTTTCATGGTGGAGTGAGTAGGTGATCTGAGGACCAGGTGGCAGTCTTAGATTAGATAGGCTCTCTGTGGTGGTTGAGGGCAGATGTCACCCTAAAGGACTATTAGACATAGTACCCTTATTGGTACGCCGCTACCCACAGCATCCCACAATATTCACACAATAATACACAGACACAGTGTTAATTGGAAAAAAGAGCTGCAGGTCCCGATCCTGTCCGCCCCGCAACCCCTCGTTGCAGGGCACCTGAAGTTTAGCCAAAGAAACACCAGCGGCCATAGCCCGGTATTGTACCTGGAGGATCACTCCTCCCACCGGTGAACATATCGTCCACCAACTCCGCCCTCTGAACAAGGGAGAGTAACTCACACCTTACCCAGCCGGGCGGAGCGCTATATAGCAAGCCCCCGGTTGCTCTGGTTTACAACGGCCCTAAGGACTAACGGGGCGCCGTTGTACTCCAAGTTCCCAAGAAGGACCCCTTGGAGCATGTATGACTTATGCACGGTGCGCTTTGCACTGGAGGCTTCAGGTCCTGTTCCTGCGCCTTTCCTGTTTTGGGATCGCCCTGTAACTCCTCCTGCAACAAGAGACAAACATTAATAGCGGTCCCCCTTCCCACTTCCCACCCTTCCATCGGGTGAGCGGTAGGGAGGGGAATTGGTAAGGGTTGGATCTAAGGGGCCTGGAAAGGGAGGGGGACTACCTATGGCCGGAGCGGCTGCGGTGGCCTGGGAGCAGTCTGGGACGCGACCTGGCTGGAGAGGGGCAGCGGCAAAGAGGGCGAGTGGGAGGAGGGGCCACCCCTATATACCCGCAGCCCCACCCCCTCCCGAGCAGCTCGCTCGCGCCACCCTCAAGGATGTGCTGGCCGGCTGCCCTCAGCGATACTACGGGGCCTGCCCTCCTATGGGGTCCCTTGCAGGGACCACGGGCATCCTGCATAGTACCTCTATCGGTACGCCGCCACCCACAGCATCCCACAATATTCACAAAATAATACACAGTGTTAATTGGAAAAAAGAGCTGCAGGTTTATTTGATATACAAATAAAAGGTGGGTTATCTTACAGGCGATCCCGTCCGCCCCGCAACCCCTCGTTGCAGAGCACCTGAAGTTTAGCCAAAGAAACACCAGCGGCCATAGCCCGGTATTGTACTGGGAGGATCACTCCTCCCACCTGTGAACATATCGTCCACCAACTCTGCCCTCTGAACAAGGGAGAGTGACTCACACCTTACCCAGCCGGGCGGAGCGCTATATGGCAAGCCCCCGGTTGCTCAGCTTTACAACCGCCCTAAGGACTAACAGGGCGCCGTCGTACTCCAAGTTCTCAAGAAGGACCCCTTGGAGCATGTATGACTTATGCACGGTGCGCTTTGCACTGGAGGCTTCAGGTCCTGTTCCTGTGCCTTTCCTGTTTTGGGATTGCCCTGTAACTCCTCCACAGACCTGGGTGTGGCCTCCGCTGCACCCAAAGCCCCCACCACTTAGCTCCCTGAATCTCATCTATTTGCAACCTGCTGCCTCTAGCGCTTTCCCCAGGTCCAGCCCGCAGCATTCAATGGATTTCGCATGCAGCAGGCCGTGCCTTATGAATCCCTACCCCGCATCTCCGTGAATTTTGCATGGCTGCGTTTACGTGCTTGCGGACTACTTCCCACGCTTCCTGGGATCTAGCCCCGTGCCATATGGGTCTAGGTGTAATCTCTGACCACCAGAGGCCACACGATCTCAGCTCACTGCTCAATGTGCTTAGGTCCCCCCTCATTGCTTCCAGCAGTTGCCTCCTGCCCTCCGGGCCCCTATGAATCTGAAATCCCCCCCGGGGGCTCCAGCGAGAGGAAGCCCGGCTACCCCAACTGGTTCTAACCTTTCTCTCCTCTACCTGCTCCAGATGGTGAGAATGGCTATCCCTGTCCTGGCAAAGCCAAGGTTGGCCATTCCAGAGTACAGGTGTTGCCAAACACTCCTACATCCACCCATCATTAAGGCCAAGGTATGCTCTTACCCCATGTTCCTCTCAGAGTCTAGCACCCTGCCCTCCTAAATGTCTGGCAGCCAGCTACTGCCTGTGTCTTGGATAGGGACTGGAGTTTTGTCTGTCCTGGATGGACCCAATTCTGGTGTATGCCTGCTACCTGTCCTGGAGGTCTCGAGGATCCCACTCTCGCTAGTGCGAGCAGACTAGACTCCCTCAGCCCCCGTCCCTTTACCCCAGGATTATCACTTTTAAGTCCTGCCGGAGAGTGTCCGCCTTAAGCGAAAAGACTGGTATGGGCCTGCATAGCCAGCAACCCTTCGTCTACCATGCCGTAACTTAACCTATCATGTCTCACACGTCGCCCCGTTGGGGCGCTCGTTGGACCCAGGTGGCTGGAGCAATTGCCCTAACCAAGAGCCTATATCATGATGGGCAGCTATGGGACACTACTGTTTTTCCCCTACGTCCTTCCCTACCTAAAAATGTTGTCTAAGCTCTCCTTCTCGAGACAGACTAACCCCTACTTAAATACTGCCTCAGGTCAGGATTGTGGACCAGAAATTAATATAAATAATTCTATTTATTCTGAAAACTATACTTCTTCTGTACAGTTTCCAGCTGATGTTACAATTTCTGATAGGGTGGTGCGAGGTAGTAATATGGACTAGGATGTTAATACACTAGATACGCCAGGTGGAGACCTGTTTTGAAATACTTCAGAGTTGTCAACGAACTTGAAAAGTTTAATGATTTTATTTTATACCACTTAAGTTTGTTTTGCAGCATATAATTTTCCCATGTGCATGTTTGTCTTGTTAAGTAACTAAAAGGAGGGACATGCTGTGCCAGATGTATTAATGTATTTATTAACTATGTGTTACTTGCTTAGGGTTAGGTAACATGCTCGGTGTTCTTAAATAGGTTTTATAATGTATGAGTGCTATAACTGAGAGGACTACTGGTGATTGGGATGATTGCCAGCTGTAGAGAAAGCACTAGTCATCCTTGCTGTTACTCCTCCGTGTGGGCTATATTCTCTGTAAATAAAAGAAGAAAGCCCTTGTACTGGCCTTGTATTATGTTTTGAGCTGTACTCACGTTTTTACACTGCCCTTTTAGTACATTGGTTGGTTTATTAAATTCTTTACTTGCAGCAAAATCCTGTTCACAAATTCCCGCCAGATTTTGTGACAAGCAATTCAAACATCTGGCCCTTCATATACCGGGAAGGTTAGACATTGGCCTTGTGGTTACCACAAGGGGCAGAGTACAGACTTGATGGAAGCAGAGTCAGTCTTAAGAAATGACGAAAATGGACAGCGGGCTCCTGTAGGTTGTCGCCTCATCGCCAAATGTGTTGAGAGGTAAGTACCACCTAGAATAAGTAGGATATGCTCAAAGTAGGATGTTTCTTCATAGGAATATGCAGGAGCCCACATCACGCAGGTCCAATCTCCAGGGAATCCAACCCGCATCTTAAGAGCTCGGTTGTGGATACCATGGAGAAGGAATGTGGGGCGTGTACTGCGCTCAAACAATTACGCACATGAATGTAAAGAATGCCCGAGGTACATCGAGATACAGCTTGTCATCAACTGAACACCTGTGTCAATGACATAAAGAAAGGACTTCATGACAAACTCTAACACTACACATTGGGGAAATCGGTTGATAATAGCCTGATCTTGACTCACACTGTGCATCCTTGCAGTTCGCCACATTCACATTTCCACAAGAAGGTGGGTGGAACCATAGGACTGTGAGAGCAGCTTTTCGTACTTGACTGTGCGCCTATGAACAGTGTTGCACCTTGGCTGTTTTAGGTAGGCCCAGCTATTAAATTCAGAGCCACAAGAAGCAGCTTTTTTTCTGAAAAGGGCACGCTTTGGTGTGATTGGCTGCTGTCTGAAGCAGTGAATCACTGGCTTGCGATATAAAGTCGCAATCTGAGCATCTGCTGGGCCATGAAATGTGCCTCCGGAGCCCTGTTATTGAGATGAAAGGGCGTTTTTAAACACAATGAGAACCTGGGGACAAAAAGGCATTCAGATTTCAAACACTTCGATGCTGGGTTCCACTGACAACAAAGCCCTACCCAGGGACGACACACAAGGAAACGTAGAGGAGTCTGGCATCCATCCGAAGCCCCGCATTGTATAGGATGGCAGGCGTCTGACATTCCTGTGCTCATTGCAGCCCTCTCCCCTATCCAGGCCCCTGCGGACCCCTGGGCACAGAGTAGAGGGCTACCCTCTACGGAGACCCCAATCCTTCAAGGGGACCCTATTCAGCCCAAGGCCAATGTAAATCTGTGAGATATGGAAGACTTGGGGGGCGTCATCCAGTTCTGCATGGGGGCCCCATCAGTTTGTGCCATTGCCACTTTCACCCACAATTAGCCCAATCATAACATAGCACATTATGACCACAGACCTGGCAACAGCGGAAAATAAACGAAGGAATAATAACAAAAGACGTAGTGCAAGGAGGAAACACAAGAGGCAGAGGCTTTGCGAAGAAAGGCAGAGGAAAGAAATGGTAGAGGCACTCCCTGAAAGCAACAATGACATGGGTACTACAACTACGACCCCTGCTGACTGTGAACCCCATGAAAATGAATCAGGGGACAACACTGTAGTCAATCTCTCTGATATCACCCTGTCTAAGGCAGAAACGCAACTGTTATCTCTGGGTTTATCCTATTGTCCTAGGAACTCTTTTGACTATGTTCAAACCTGCATAGATGTTTTTAAATGTATTCGGAAGCTGAAGCTTAAAAAGCATTTCAAATTGGCCAACGTTCAGGATCGAGCCTCTAATATCATTAGCAGTTCACAGCCCTCCATTAATTTTCAAGTATCAGATGTCAGGGCTTTGAAAGTGGCCCATGAACTAGTACGGGAGGAAAATTGTGCAGAGGGTTCGACACAAGACATGTTACAGGATGCGGGCATTGTTATGAATCAACCCTTTATCACCCAATACAAACCTCCATCTACCTTTTGCCCCCTTATGCCAAAAAACAATATTGATGCCTTTAATGACATTGTGGTTGAGGATCTAAAAGGGTTACAGAACAATATATCTAGGAAAGCGAAACAAGTTAGATATATGGAAAGACAGTACAGTAACCTTATGAAGAAACTCGGAAGGAATTCGAATTTAATAATCAACAAGGTTGACAAGGGGGGTAACACAGTAATCTGGCCACAACACTTGTATATGGAGGAAGCTCAACGACATCTCAGTGATGTGACCTGCTATAGGAAAGGAAGCTTCAATGACATCAGAAGTTTGAAAGAAAGCACACAAAGAACTGAACCAATGGAAACGAGAGGGGCTTTTGAGCAAACAAGAGCATGCTTTCCTGAAAAACGACTATCCGGTAACACCTACTCTTTATCTCATCCCCAAAATTCATAAGCTTGTCATTCCTGTACATGGCCGACCGATCATCTCAGCCCAGGGTAGCTTATTGGAAGCAATTTCGAAATATGTGGATTATTTCTTGCATGATTTTGTGGAAGCCCTGCCCTCTTTCATTAAAGATCATCAAAAAACAGTGAGCACCCAAAATACCCTTGAGGGCTTGGGTAATTAGATAAAGGGGTTTGAGTGCCTTCAAGGGAATTCGTTTGAATAGAGTTTGTTGATTTTAAATTGATTTGGAGGGAAAATTTAATGATCCCTATATGTAATTAATACATCACACAAGGAAGAGTGAAATATTAAAAATGACTTGAACGAGGTATTAACACATAAACAACATATAAACAACAAGCACAAAGGTGTATTTTATAAAACTAGATTTTATCAAAACAAATAATGTCATATACAGATGAAAACCATTTGAATAATTATTAGGGCTGCAGGTACAAGAAAAAGTAAAATTGAGAAATAACACAGCAGGACCTAAAAACCAACTATCCCAGGTCAGAAACAATAAGACAAAACAGGGATAAGGTGAATGTCGACGTTTCGGTCTCCTAGAAAACACTTTTCGAGACCATCCTCAGGACTGATGTCAATTACGTACTGTATAGGACCAACTGTAATCTGAAATATAAATATTTACAATTACAAAACTATTATAAATTATTGATTTATCTACACCCTTGTGAAAAAACAAAACAGACAATAATTGGACTAATACCTAAAGACAAAAACATTACCATTGTAGACAAACATGGAAAGACTTTGTAAGTCAAAGGAATGATATTTTCATTGTTCATCTGAACCAACTAATAAGTGCTCTATTTACTATCTGCACATACACGATTTATGTAAATGACTTATCTCTTGTATAGGAGAAAATACATCGAGAAGTAATTGCTTATTGCCAGAGAAAGAACACTGAAACAATCAAATAAGACTTTGTACTGTCTAATTCTAACAGCCATGATAATTTATGTTTCCAGAATTTAAACTGAAAAATCGATTTTGTAGTATGTACACAACATTGTGCCAAGCATTCAAATATGTTGGCTTATTATATGTCTACATATTAACACAAGTTTTCTGTGAACAAGCTATTCGTGAAACATTATAAAAAGAACAGTTTCTTAGTTCATGCGAATGCTTTACAAACATGACCCAATGGGAGGTGATAATGTTACCTCAATTCGAACGCTGCAAGCTTAAAGATGAAAAAAGGGCTCAGCCACAAGGTTATGTTACCCAGAATACTGGAGATGCTCCTAAATATGAAAACACTTAATTAATTTAAATCTAAACCAGAGATCATATATGGTTAAGGATAAGGGGAATATTTAATACCTATTTATTTTTCGAATCGCCACTTCAGTGTAATGTAGAAAGACGGTCGGGGTTTGTTTCTGTTTTAACGATGATCAGATCAAGATGTGCTATATAATGTAAACCGAATAAACATGTATCAATTAAAAGGTAGAAACTATTCTAAATGAGTATTGATAGAACAGGTTGGATCACATATCTCTAATTGACAATAGGATGGCCACTCGATAAAAACGAGGGTAGTTTGATCACCGATCAGAGATGAAGATGAGGTCTTCATCCGTCATGAAACTGATTTTAGAGCGTAGTCTGAAAGAATGCATGATGGAAATTAATGACTAATTTATATGAACCTAAGTCTGTATAGGGTAAACAAGGTAAGGAGGGTTTACCTAAAGAAGCACCGAATCAATGTGGAGATTTGTAG
Source organism: Lissotriton vulgaris (assembly GCF_964263255.1). NCBI lineage: Eukaryota > Metazoa > Chordata > Amphibia > Caudata > Salamandridae > Lissotriton > Lissotriton vulgaris. The sequence continues at coordinate 378,928,893 of NC_141687.1, forward strand.
CCACTGCAAACAGTCAGAGCGAGTTCTCTAAAATAAGAGAAAGTAAAAAAAGGGGCTTAACGCGTGTGCCAAGCAATCATGTTAGAGCTATACGGAGGGACCTGTAAAGTACCGCTTACCAAGTATGTCGGCGTCGAACGAGATGGAGACAACGGGCATCAAAGCAGACGTGAAAGTATTAGATGACCGCCGAGTCTCTTTTAAAGCGCCGTTTGAGGCGCCGTTTAGAGCGCGAGATAGGACAGTCCTATTGTTTCGGTGCTTCTTTAGGTAAACCCTCCTTACCTTGTTTACCCTATACAGACTTAGGTTCATATAAATTAGTCATTAATTTCCATCATGCATTCTTTCAGACTACTCTCTAAAATCAGTTTCATGACGGATGAAGACCTCATCTTCATCTCTGATCGGTGATCAAACTACCCTCGTTTTTATCGAGTGGCCATGCTATTGTCAATTAGAGGTATGTGATCCAACCTGTTCTATCAATACTCATTTAGAATAGTTTCTACCTTTTAATTGATACATGTTTATTCGGTTTACATTATATAGCACATCTTGATCTGACCATCGTTAAAACAGAAACAAACCCCGACCGTCTTTCTACATTACACTGAAGTGGCGATTCGAAAAATAAGTAGGTATTAAATATTCCCCTTATCCTTAACCATATATGATCTCTGGTTTAGATTTAAATTAATTAAGTGTTTTCATATTTAGGAGCATCTCCAGTATTCTGGGTAACATAACCTTGTGGATGAGCCCTTTTTTCATCTTTAAACTTGCAGCGTTCGAATTGAGGTAACATTATCACCTCCCATTGGGTCATGTTTGTAAAGCATTCGCATGAACTAAGAAACTGTTCTTTTTATAATGTTTCACGAATAGCTTGTTCACAGAAAACTTGTGTTAATATGTAGACATATAATAAGCCAACATATTTTGAATGCTTGGCACAATGTTGTGTACATACTACAAAATCGATTTTTCAGTTTAAATTCTGGAAACATAAATTATCGTGGCTGTTAGAATTAGACAGTACAAAGTCTTATTTGATTGTTTCAATGTTCTTTCTCTGGCAATAAGCAATTACTTCTCGATGTATTTTTCCTATACAAGAGATAAGTCATTTACATAAATCGTGTATGTGCAGATAGTAAATAGAGCACTTATTAGTTGGTTCAGATGAACAATGAAAATATCATTCCTTTGACTTACAAAGTCTTTCCATGTTTGTCTACAATGGTAATGTTTTTGTCTTTAGGTATTAGTCCAATTATTGTCTGTTTTGTTTTTTCACAAGGGTGTGGATAAATCAATAATTTATAATAGTTTTGTAATTGTAAATATTTATATTTCAGATTACAGTTGGTCCTATACAGTACGTAATTGACATCAGTCCTGAGGATGGTCTCGAAAAGTGTTTTCTAGGAGACCGAAACGTCGACATTCACCTTATCCCTGTTTTGTCTTATTGTTTCTGACCTGGGATAGATGGTTTTTAGGTCCTGCTGTGTTACTTCTCAATTTTACTTTTTCTTGTACCTGCAGCCCTAATAATTATTCAAATGGTTTTCATCTGTATATGACATTATTTACCACTTGATTTGTTTTGATAAAATCTATTTTTATAAAATACACCTTTGTGCTTGTTGTTTATATGTTGTTTATGTGTTAATACCTCGTTTAAGTCATTTTTAATATTTCACTCTTCCTTGTGTGATGTAATAATTACATATAGGGATCATTACATTTTCCCTCCAAATCAATTTAAAATCAACAAACTCTATTCAAACGAATTCCCTTGAAGGCACTCATACCCCTTTTTCTCTTTCATTAAAGACACTGTCCATTTCCTTTCCAAACTGAAGGATGTTGAATGGGAGACAGATTATGTACTCATTGCTTTGGACATTAGCACGTTATATACCAGCATCCAACATGCAGATGGACTAAGGGCCATTAAGTACTTTTTGGACAAACCCAATATTGCATACAGACAACATAACAGCATGCTACTGAGAATGATTGAAATATGTTTGTATTACAATTACTTTCTATTTAATAAGGAGATATACCAACAGCTCAGGGGTGTGGCCATGAGGGCATGCTTCTCCCCCACTTATGCATGCTTGCATGTGAGGTGGTGGGAGGAGCATGTCCATAGGGGTTCACTTAACCATTTATTGCGAACAATATAGTCCACTTCTGGCACTTTATTGATGACATCTTCATGATTTGGAGGGGGACTCCTGAATCGGCTATTAATTTTGTCAACACCATTAATGTAAATAATCTGAATTTACAATTTACTTCTCACATAAGTACCAGTCAGATCCAGTTTCTTGATGTGGAGATTTACATTAGTGAGAATAAGATTCAGACACGGTTGCATAGGAAATCCACAGCAGGAAATGCAATCCTGCATGCCAGCAGCTCCCATCCAGACCATCTGATTGGGAGCATCCCCTATGGGGAGTTCCTTAGAATGCGAAGAATATGCAGCACGGAACTGGATTTGGAGAGATGCCAAAAAGAGGCATTTAATAGATTTCTTGCCCGTGGTTATTGCCTGAGTGATTTACAGAAGTCCAAAGAGCGAGCTAACAGTTCAAGCAGAGATGAGTGTCTTACTGTGGGGAGATGCATTCACAATCAGCAGCCCAACAGAATAGAAGACAGAATCAGTCTCATCACAACATTCAGTACAGAGGAGAGGAAAGTGAGGGGGATACTGAAAAGACACTGGCCATTGCTCAAAACCGATATCACTTTGGCCCCCATGTTACCAGATGAGCCGTCTATTACTTTCAGAAAGGCACCCTCAATGAGGAATGCCCTGGTGAAAACCAGTCCGGAAGTAATATCTAGTAAAAACTGGATTTCCAACAAATCTGGTTTCCACAACTGCATATCATGCAGACCATGTAAATTTGGCATTAACACTAATGAATACTACTCTACATTTGATCCCAAGCCTATACAAATTAAAGAACTTTATACGTGCCGCACAGATTTTGCGGTGTATGTGCTTCAATGCACTTGTGGGCTAAAATATATTGGGAGCACAAAGTTACAGGCATTTAATCGTATCCTGAGAGCGATTGTCAATTCAGATGACAACTATCCAGTGGCACACCACTTCCAGCTAGTGCATAAAAAGAATCGCAATGATCTAAAATACTTCATCATAGATGCTGTACCCAAGAACATCAGGGGAGGCAATAGGGAGAAACAATTAAGACAGCTGGAGAGCAAATACATTTTACTGCTCGACACAAGGATCCCGAGAGGGATGAACACAGGGGAATATTTTTTATTGTTTTTTATAAATATCAGGCCAGAAGTTAGCTACTAATGGTTGCACATGTCACTTTATAATGCCTTTTTAAAACTGATTTACTCTTGTCATATACTACTTCCTGACTCGGGTTACCTTGATTTTTTACTGCTATGAACTATTTCAGTATTTTTGGTCAACATTTTCCCCTTCTTATGTTCCCCCTATTTTGGTTCATATAATCTTGGAACCTTATCCCAGTACGGGTCTCTCTATTTACATTACATATGATTTTCCAGTATAATTTAAAATTTTCTGTCATCAAGTATAATGAATTTTAGCCTATATTTGCCATACTGAATAGAGTTATCATGTTGCCCAACTATATTATGGGGCTGGACTTCAGTATAGAATTAGTATACATTTATGAAGGTTTTCATTAACATGGTTGCCTATCAAAGCGCCTATTTAATGTCAATTTTTTAGCTTGGTAATGGAATACGGTATTATCTTATATCGTGTTATTCAAGTTCATTGAGATTTTGCACTTTGCACTGATTTGCACATTCATTTCAATTTTGCACTAGCACTTTATGCCTGTTTCTTTGGGCTGGACCCAAAATTTAGCGCTGTACAGGTTGTCTTGGAAATTATGAAAGTTTACAACCGTTGAGCATTTTCTAACCTTGATATATTTCTTATTATAAATCGGTAATGAAGCTGTTTAGAATATTTTCTATACATATGTACTTACAATTCTGGTTTTCAATATATTATGAGAATAGGATGTATGAATTTAAATGTATTTGCACTTTCACACTTTTTCTACATCATTAATAAGTGCTCCGTTAAATCTGTTTTCTATATCTGTGTGCTTTTAGTCCAGCCCAATGATTGTATATTGCATATAAACACTCACTATTGGTTCCAATTGTCATATGATCAAGGCTACTGTGACGTAGCCGAAATGCGTCATGCTGGAGACGATGGGACAATAAACCACCTTCAAGATAACCTTTTGCGCATTTTGTGGTCTGTACCTGTGGTGAACTTAGGCGATCTTGGGCCGAGGAGCAGGAGCTGGAACTGATATATATATATATATATATATATATATATATATATATATATATATATATATATATATATATATATATATATATATATATATATATATATATATTCAGAACACAATGAACGAACAAGTTTAAGGTTTCTTAAAGGGTTAAAAAGGTAGGATAGTACTATTGAACTCCACCTCTTGTTACATGCTCTATAAGTACCCACAACAGTTTCAGCAGCACATCATGTGATCAAGCCTCTGGCTAGAGGTGAAACGCGTCATGCGGGCTTGCTGGGTGTTGATTTTCTCAATGGAATGAAGCACTGAATTTTTGCACCAGAATTGGGTTTGGCTTGTTCGTCTTTGAAACAGTCCGAGTACAGGGATTGTAGACGTGTGGGCGTCGGACAAAGCAATTCGATATATATATATATATATATATATATATATATATATATATATATATATATATATATATATATATATATATATATATCACAGCTCAAGTTTCTTTCAAGTTCAAAGAAAGAAATTACGGCACTCACAGGGAAAAGTGTTCAGTATCTTTTTACTCGCTCAGCAGACAAACGCGTTTCGGTATTCCTTCGTCAGTGTCTACCATTGACACGGAAGGAAGCGTGTTTAAAAGGTTTACACAAATGTGATGTAAACCTTTTAAACACGCTTCCTTCCGTGTCAATGGTAGACACTGACGAAGGAATACCGAAACGCGTTTGTCTGCTGAGCGAGTAAAAAGATACTGAACACTTTTCCCTGTGAGTGCCGTAATTTCTTTCTTTGAACTTGAAAGAAACTTGAGCTGTGATTTATTACGTGGGGCGCCGCCACGAGAGGCACCCGCCTGCGAGTGACCCGGATTTTGGTGCAACGGAGCGAGAATATATATATATATATATATATATATATATATATATATATATATATATGTATATATATATATATATATATATATTATATATATATTACAGCAGTACTCGCCAAACGCCAGCGCATATCCAACCCGTCTCTGGTAGGAAAAATGACGATAAGCAAAGCCCGTTTCTGGTGCCAAAATTCAGTGCTTTATTAGTGCAATAGATCAACCAGCATGTCAGCCATGACGCGTTTCCTCTGTCCAGAGGCTTGATCACATGATATGTTGCTAGACACTAGAGAGGGTACTTATAGTTTAAAAAAAAGGCGGGGATTGATAGCCACACTCAATACAGAAAATCCATAGAGACTGAAGACATACTTCTACAATGGTACAATTTCGATTTAAATTAAAGACACAGTGTCTAAAATCAATGTGTAACCATTATAAAATCAGTATACAGTAATAATAAATATGTGCAAATTATGCTTCAAAAAATGATTACATGGGGGCGTGGCCTAGCGGGCGAAGATGGTGGACGCAGCTTGCTAGAGCTCCCACCGGCCCGACACAGATCAGCGACATTTATCCTGGCCCCCGGACCTAGACAGCAATACACCGGCTTTGACTTGGTGGCGGAAGGTGTGAGGTGCCCTCCAGTGTGCCGAGCGGGGTTCCTGTGCCGACTGGGGCGGAGAAAACGGCTAAAACACTTCGAGGCCTAGTCCCGGCCTCAATTTTGGTGGAGCTGGGACGGTCGTCCCTGGAGCTGACCTCCGCATTGGCTGTCGGTGCTGCCCTGATCGATCGGCTCGGTGCCGGAGCCGGGGTCGGGAGCTTCACTACACCCCCCCCGCTCTCTGAGTGGCTGTGCGAGTGGTGGGGGCGCCGAGAGACGGTGGTGGCCTGTGCAGCGGCCTGGAGACCGGGGCCTAGATTTTCGCGATCCCCGGACGCGAGTGGCTGGGCCCGGGGTCGACCCGGACAGCGACTTGGGCGGCCCGCCTGCAGCCTTGGGGGCACCACTGGTGCACCGACTGTGATCCCTGCCTGGTGGACGACTGTGGGCTCCTGCTGGCATGGTACCTGGGTCCCAGAGGAGCTGTGGGACGGCGGCTGGGGTGTGGCGGCATAATCTGTGAGTACCTCCAGCCCCAGTGTGTGTGGACATGAGACCCTGAGGCAGGCGCGGGACCCGAGCTGTAGTGTGTCGGGACCCCGCTTGTCAAGGTGCCTGGACGCGGCTGATTACATCCGGCAAGCACCTGACCCGGGGCTGAAGAGGCCTGGTGACCGGGCCCTAGATTTCCTCGATTCCCGGCCGAGAGTGGTGGGGCCTGGAGCTGGCCCAGACAGCGACCGCCCTGGAGCATTGGCGGGAGGGGTAGGAGACCCCTGGAACCTGAGACAGGCGTTAGGGAAGGGACTGGTCGGCGACAGGAACCGCGCAAACAGTGTGGCATAGCCGAGTGGGGTCTGTGCCACTTATCTTGCTGCGCACTCGGAGCTGAGAGGCGGCCTGGGGTGCTCCGGGTATCGGTGGAAGACCACGCGGCGGACCCGTATACCCTGGGGTAGAAGCACAATCGTGGGGACGTAGCCCTGCTGGATCCTGGTTGCACAGCTGCTCACCCTGAGGAGCCCTGCCGGCTGCTTGTGGGAGGCTGCCCCCCTAGACGACCCGGCCATGACCAGAGGCGGAGGAGGGAGTGGATCCACCAAACAGGGGCCCATTGATAAATTTACTAGACCTAGTGGGGGGCCCGGTGCCTCCGGGGGTGGCCAGGGTGCAGGACCCGATAATGCGGCACTGATGGCGGCGATCACCCAATCTAGGGACATGCTGGACGCTACAATAGGAGCGGTGGAGGCTGATGTAACCTTGCTGCGACAAGATCTCCGCAACGCAGTGGCCCGCATCACGGAGGCAGAAACTAGGATCACTGGAGTGGAAGGCGATGTGGGAACATTAAAACAGAAGGTGGCTGAGATGGACAGAATTCAAAAGGGCCTTGCGCTCCGGGTGGAAGATGCAGAAGGACGGGCGCGCAGGAACAACCTACGCTTTCTGGGCTTTCCGGAGGACTGTGAGAAGGGACCCATGGACAGATTTTTGACACAATGGCTGGAGAGCTGGCTCCCCCCGGACGCCCTGTCACGATGCTTTGTGGCGGAGCGCGCTCACAGAGCCCTGATGCAGAAGCCACCCGCCGGAGAACGACCTCGACCGGTCATAGCCAGAATATTGAACTTCCACGACAGGGACACCATCCTGCAGGAAGCGAGAGCCAAGGAGACTCTCATGTTCGAAAATCACAAAATCATGATTTTCCCAGACTATGCTAAACAGGTGCAGCAGCAACGCCACTCCTTCATAGCAGCGAAGGCTAAACTGCGTGGTCTGAAGATTTAATACTCCTTGCTCTATCCGGCCCGCCTCCGGGTAATCTTTCAGTCGAGGACCCACTTCTTCGATACCCCGGAGGATGTCTTCAGATGAACCGATGAGACGGTCAGGGTCCGGCCGAACGCCCAGCCGGGCTTGGGCTCCGGTCCGTCGCGTGGATCGTCGCAGGAGAGGGGTGACCCTGCTGCCAGGAGTAAACGACACAGGAAATCTCGGTCACGGAAGTGCTCCCCCTCTCGCAGTGGCCAGCTTGATGAGACACAAATCGACACCGATCAATCTGGGAAAGAAAACTGAAAACCCTGGGAGTACGATTATCTACTGGTAGTACTGGCCCACCGAGGGGATCACTCGAGGACAGTCCGTGACTGCTTGGGCAGCTGAACATTGAGCGCATAGTGCTGATACACGTCACGGACTATGGCTGGGCCCTCCTGGGCTTGTGATAATGACACTGAGTTGCCGCTTCCTTACGAGCTGGTGCTGGGGGGAGGTGGCGGTGTGGGGTTCGGGTGCTGTTTTATGGGGCTGCCTGGTTCCCCCACGGGTGGGGGGTGGCCCTGAGGGGGGGGTTCTTTAGTTAGAGTGAATAGTTGGGATCCATTGGCATGGTTGGCTTTGGGCGCTCTGTTTTGGGCCCGAAGTTCCCCATACCGCGACAGATACTTCAGAGTTCCATGAGGTATAGGGGTGGGGGGCGGGAGACAGGTGTTGGGAAGTTGGGGGGGCAGTGTTGGGGGGATTTAGGGGGGGGCCTGGGGTAGTTAGAGGGGTTTGCACGTGATTCCTAATGCCTTGCAGTTAGTTGCCCTGTGTGCCGGGACCAGGTGCTGGGGTCCTCAGAGTCCTTTCCACCTTGACTATGGTTGATGCACCAATTCCGGGACTCCCCAGAGAGTCCATGCGAGTACTGAGCTGGAATTTCAGGGGGATGTTGGACAAAATTAAGAGGGGGGCAATCTTGCGATGGGGTAAAAGGGAAGCTGCAGATGTATTGCTGCTGCAAGAAACGCACATGATGGGAACAAAGGTGCTTAGCCTGCAGAGATTTGGTTACCAACAGGTATATCATGCCGGGTTTTCCAGGGGTTCGAGGGGAGTAGCTATTCTGGTTCACCGCAGGCTGGCCTACATTCATGAGCGACATTGGATTGACCCACAGGGCCGTTACGTTTTTATCAAGGGCATAGTTGGTGCTGAACCGGTGGTGTTTGGGAGTGTATATGCTCCTCCCCCATTACAGTGGTCCTTGGCTGAGAGGCTATTTGAAGTGTGGGCAGATATCCCGGAATCCATGGCTGTGTTGGGAGGCGACTGGAACGATGTTATGGATGTGTGCATGGACCGCAGGAGGCTGCAGGGGACGGTGGCGGCTGCTGCCCCTACCCGACTGAGAGCGATGGTGGAAGGGTTGGGCTGGGTGGATGTTTGGAGACACATGCATGCCACAGTGCGAGAGTATACCTATGTTTCTGCTGTGCATGGCTCCTTTTCACGACTGGATTATGTGTTTATGCCAGGGGCATTCCTTGATAGGGTGAGGGAGGCCGGGATTCTGCCTAGAGGACTGTCCGACCACTCCCCTGTTGCAGTACGGATTGAGTTGCATAGAAAACATCAACCGTTCCGATGGAAGATGTCCTCGTGGCACCTTCAGCAGGCAGACTATATTCAGCACATGCGAGGTGCGATCGCCCACTACTGGCAGGAAAATCTAGTTGAGGATATAGACGTAGTGGCGGTCTGGGAGGCCATGAAGCCTACGCTGAGGGGCATAGACATAGCGTGGTGCACTGCTGCCCGTCGTCGACACCGAGAGGCCATTGTCGCGGCCGCTGCGCAGGTAGAGCTGCTAGAACAACAATGCCAGAGAAGGGGAGACGAGGTGGCAGTGCGGCTGCTCCTACAGGCGCAACAGTACTACGCATCTGTCTTACTTGACGAGGCTCGACAAGCATGGCTGGCCACGCGGAGCAGGATATATCAGTGGGGAGATAAGTCCTGTACTATGCTCCATAGATTATGTCAACACACCATGCAACCAGTCACATTGCCGGGCCTCACCGATGGGGAAGAAGTTGCTATAACAGATCCAGCGGCTCTGGCGGCGAGCTTCGCCCACTATTATGCGGAACAATATGCTCAACTGGACTATCTCCCGGCAGATGCGATCGACAAATTCATTGCAGACCTGCCCCCCCGGGCAGTTTCAGATGAGGTGAGGAAATCCCTGGACCTCCCCCTTACAGCGGAGGAGCTGGGAGATGCGTTAGGGCAGCTCAACACAGGGAAGGCACCCGGACCGAGTGGCTTTCCTTGCGAATTTTATAAGAAATTCCATCTCCAATTGGGGTCTCATTATAGGAAGGCGCTGGAGGCGGCGCGGGAACGGGGTAGCTTGCCGGCTGACTGGCGACACGCCGAAGTTGTAGTTTTAGACATGAATCATATAGCCCCATATCCCTGCTTAACATTGAAGCTAAATTGCTGGCCAAGGCGTTGGCAAACCGCCTCCTCCCATATGTGGCTGACCTGGTCCATTCGGACCAGGCGGGCTTCATGCCGCATAGGGCGACACGACACAACATCAGATGAGCGCAGACGGCTATCGACGCCACGGGGGCCACTGGGGAGCGGGCGGCCTTATTGTTAGCGGACATAGACAGGGCATTTGACTCGGTCAGTTGGACATACCTGTTTGCTCTCCTACCTCGCCTCAACCTGGGCCCGGTGTTTATCTCATATATCAAGCTGCTGTACACAGATATAACTGCATCCGTGCGGGTATCCGGGGAGATCTCAGAGAAATTCTCGGTTGGCCGAGGGACCCGGCAGGGATGACCACTGTCCCCTTACCTCTTTGCGCTGGCCATGGAACCTCTGGCTTCTTGGGTGCGCATCGATGCGCAGCTTCGCGGCTTTGTGTGGGATGAGGGACTCTCTGATAGAATTGCGCTCTATGCGGATGATGTCCTCTTCTTCCTGACAGACCTTAACCGGTCAGGCCCCCGAATCTTGGAGATTATGCGTGTATTTGGTGAGGTATCAGGACTTTTTCTCAACCCGCGTAAGTCAACCTTTTGGGTGCTGGGCGGAGGGGCGAGTGTGTACCCCTGGGCATCGGCCTTGCAGGTAGCGGTCGGGGGACTGAAATACCTGGGAGTCTTCCTGTCTGAGTCCGCTGACATTGCATGGGAGCGCAACGTGTTGCCGGTGTGGAAGAAAGTCCAAGCAGACATCAAGACATGGTCTCGAATGCCCCTCACTATATTTGGTAGGTCTGCGATCTTCAAAATGGTCGCACTCCCGCGCCTGCTATACCAACTGCAGAATCACCCGCATAGGATTGAACCCCAGTGGTTTCGTCGGGTCAACTCAGTGTTGGGCCGCTTCCTGTGGACTGGGGGCGCCACCAGGGTGGCGTTACGACATGTTTCCTGTCCACGTATTGTGGGGGTCTGGCCACATTGGATCTCCTGTCCTATTATCAGGCCTCCCACGTCTTGGTTCTCAATGAATGGTGGTATGGCGATAGAGGAGACCCTGCATACGCCCTCGAACGCTCGTTGATGGGAGACACCACGCTGCACACGCTACTGTATTCGGCTAGGCAAAGGAGGGAGCGGCCACGTGCCACTCAGGTGGTCTTCGTGATTTGGCGACAAGTGCTGCATCGTATGGGCTGGTGGGGTAGACTGACAGCGGAGACCCCACTGTGGAAGAACGGACAGCTCCCCGCACTAGCCTCGCTGACAGCGTTTGGTGGCTGGGATTCGATTGGAATTTCCTCACTTGGACATGTTCTGACCCGGGTCACTCCCAAGTCCTTCCAAGAACTTAGCACTGAATTCCATATGCCCAAGACCCAATTCTTCAAGTATTTACAATTTCGCCACGCGCTTGCACCTAGCTTGGTTGGCTTGGAACAACTACCAGAGTTTAGTCCAGTAGAAGCAAAAATTTTCATGGGGGACCTTGGGGACAAAAAGGTGTCTCAAATCTATCAAACGCTAGTCACTCATTGCTCCTCTTCCTTGCTTCCGTTGAAAGAAACCTGGGAAAAAGACGTTGGCCCCTTGGACGAGGACGACTGGATGGAGGCTTTGGAGTCCCCGCGTGGGGCTGCTATTGCAGTGCGACTCTGCTTAATACAGTTTCAATATCTGCACAGGGCGTACTATACCCGGGAGAGATTGTGGAAGGCGGGCCTGATTGCGTCCCCGGAGTGCCTGCGCTGTGGGACTGAGAGAGGTACACTGATGCATACGGTGTGTTCTTGTGTTGGTCTGACTCGGTTCTGGAATGGTGTTTGGAGCTGTTTGTCGGAGGTACTGGGATGGGATCTTCCCCGCACTCCCCGGCTGGGACTTCTACATGTCTTGGAGAATGTGGGTGGGAACATCTACAAGCGTCATCTTATGCTGTTGGGTCTGGTGGTCGCTAAGCGGGACCTGGCAAGGGCATGGAAGGGTGAGCATGCTCCTCCACTGGGTGCCTGGAAAGCGGGCCTCGACTACTTCATGGGATTGGAGAGACCTGTGTTTGAGGCCAGGGGATGCCCCCGGAAACATTATAAGATCTGGAAACGGTGGGCGGATTACAGGGGATTGACTCTGGAGCCTCCAGCAGACCCGGATGATGGGTTACACACGATGGAGGACCTTCAGGACTAGGGAGGCACTCGACGACTGTTGTAATGTATTCAAATGCTGAGGCTTATTGTGATCACGTGCATCGGGTTAGGGTGGGATAAGGGGTGGGTAGTTGGGGTGTTGGGTAGCTGGGGTAGTGGGGGAGGGACGGGAGGGGTGTTTCTTTCAATTGATTAGGTTTGTGCGTACATTGAGACGAGTCTACCACTTGACAGTACCCTCCTGATTGTGGAGAACTGTATTTATGCTTTGCCTAATCAATCAATAAAATTGGTTGTGAAAAAAAAAATGATTACATACTTAATAGTCTAAACTCATTTTGGTTTTTCTCTGTCTTGGCAATTTCTCAACACAGAATAAAGTGCAAATGCTACCCAAGTGGGTTTCTCTCTTTTGTTGGACTCATCAATTCAATCAATATGTAAACTATATACTCCATCTCATAGTGTCAGAACAAAGTGCTGTGTATGTGCAAAATTCTGCTTTAAAGTGAAATATGTGCAAATATTAAAAATGGGATAAAAGACCAGCTACTTTACAGATGTTATCTAATTATTCATTGTTTTCTACTTCTCTCGACAGGCCACAAACCTATGTCATAATGCTGATATGGGGAAACGCTGATTTTATATGCAAACACAGATATGACTTTAGTATAAAAGCTTATTAAATTGGAAACTATATACAAGTAAAAAGATCTTCACTAGGATTAAGACCTCCTGGGGTCTTACTGTCGAGTTCCAATATATATCTGGTTTCTAGGATGCGTAAGTGTGCTTCCCTATTTCCTCCTCTTTTTAATGGCATTATGGTATCAATGAAAAAAATTTGCAAGTGTTTGGGATCAATACCATGTACATTTTCGAAATGACGGGCCACAGGATATGCTTGGTCTTTTCCGGTGATGGCCCTGATGTGCTGCAGTATCCGATTGTGGGCGGGCAGTCGGGTACTCCCTACATACCGCAACCCACATGGATACTGCAGCACATAGACTGCATAGTCTGTCTTGCAGGTAAGTCTCTTTCTTATGGGTACAGGTGTGTCTTTGAATGGAACCGAGTAATGGGTTTTGTTGCAGCCATATCTGCATGCCTTGCAGACAAAACATTTCTTAAACCCCTCACTCAATGCCATCCAAGTGCTAGGTACTGATACCTCTGGGCAGATGCTGACTAGCTTATCTGACATTGATGGAGATTTCCTATAGGTTATCTCTGTTTTTTTAGTTACTGACCCCCCTATGACAGGATCCCCTGCCACTAGGTTCCAATTTCTATAGAAAATCTTTCTGATCTCATTATGTTGTTTGTTGTATGTTAAAATGACTCTTGGCTGAGTTGCAGACTTGTTCGTGGCCATCCTCACTGTTTTAAGTTTAGAGGTTAAAGCTTGATCTCTTGATACTGCTCTCGAACGGTCTATTGCTCTTCTTAGGACCTCCTCCAAGTATCCCCTCGCCAAGAAACGTATTTTACTTTCTTCTTGAGCCCTCTGACATTCTAGATCTGAACTACATACCCTCCTAATACGCAGCATCTCCCCATGTCCATGTATAAGTCCATGTGGCGTATTCCAAACTGCAACTACCAGAATGCCACAGTGTGCCCATTAGGGTGGGACTTATACTTTGAATAAATTAAGTTCTTCCAAATCCGCTTCCTTTCCTTCAGCCAGCCAGTGATCAAAAGCGCATAGCTCGAAACGCGTATGGCGCTTTGGGAGGGCTGCTACCTGCTTTAAAGCCGCGCTACCTGTGATGCTGTGAGCGAAGATCTTCCGTGTGTGGCATTTTCTTCAGGGGCGACCCGATGGAGTTTGGTGTATAGTGCTGGACCGGCCGTGAGAATGCCCCACCGCTTGTCAGAACGGGTCCTGAGTGTTCGGAGATGAGAGCACTTGGGAACGGAGGTGGCCTGCACTACAGGACGTACTGCGTGGTTTCTGCAAAAGGATTGCAAGCCCCCCACCCTACAGGGTATGACATTTTGTAAGGAGGCGGCGGAGCCCACTTGGGGAGTGAATTGTAAAGGTCCATGTGGCGTATTCCAAACTGCAACTACCAGAATGCCACAGTGCGCCCATTAGGGCGGAACTTATATTTTGAATAAATTAAGATCTTCCAAATCCACTTCCTTTCATTCAGCCAGAAAGTAATCAAGAACGCACAGCTCGAAACGCGTATGGTGCTTTGGGAGGGCTGATACCTGCTGTGACGCCGCGCTACCTGTGTGATCCTCCGTGTGTGGCGTTTTCTTCAGAGGCCACCCGATGGAGTTTGATATATATATATATATCTATATATATCTATACTAATATAATAAAGAGAGAGCCCAAACCTTTGAGGCGGGTAATCTCAGGAACCACAGTACCAATCACAACACCCAATACAGCATTGGAAAGGGCAGTTGTAGCAGAAGGACACCCACCATATACATTTAAAAGGTAAAAGAACCCTGCCAGCAAAGTAGTCCCTTGTGGGCGTGTTTGCGTTGTGCTGTGGGCGTGTTCTGGGGGCGTGACAAACGCTGGGGGCGTCTGGTACGTTCCGCCCTTCATGCCATGTCTCATATTGTGTGGGATTACGAAGAAAAAAAAGCGAGCGTTGTGCCCAATATTTCATTGTTTTTTCTTCCCAGGTTCTGTACATTCCAGCTCCGGCTGTGCTTGCCCCGCGCTCCCAGTGACGTGCACCTGCTTTACTGTATGGAGGTCAGGAATGGCGCTATTCCCAAGGGCTGGAAGGAGCGCAAACAGGGGCCATTGTGCAGGAAATCAAATCTCGCCTTAACTTCCGGTGATGCCCGAAGGGCACACTGGAGATTTTCCACTTCTGTTGCGCAAAGTCCTCGCGCCACGCACATCCAAACACAAGGCCCGCCTCCACGGAAATAGCAAGAAAGGGACTATCCCTCCCCAGGAAAGTACATTGGTGGCACGGCGGCCCACATCTCCAGCAACATACTCATATTTTTTCTCCACCCATTTGAAAAATGCACAGATCTCTCTTAGGCCCGGATTGGCCATAGCGGGCACCGGGCAATTCCCTGGTGCGCCGCACGGGTCGGGCCGGTTTTGGGCCCCTGGTGGCCGTTTTAGTTACAGGGCCATTTTTGCAGCTGCAAAATTGGCCCTGTACCAAAATCGGCCAAAAACCGGCCCCGTCAAAGAGCTCGGCAACACTCCCAACCCCCCTGAGTGGAGAGGGGGGGCCGGCCGAGCACTTTGCCGGGCCGGTTTTGTTTCCCAGTCCGGTCCTGGTCTCTCTCATTGATGACCAGCACCAACATACACTTTTAGACACACCTCCCACCAGAAGTTCTAGAATTGCGAAGTTTAGAGCTGGGGAGCTACGTTCGAATCTCGGCATCAGCTCAACATCCTGTGATTCCAGGCAAATCGCTTTGTCTCCTCGTGCCTACCACAAATGAATGTGTTCTTCTGTAATGTAAATTGTGCTCATGCCATGTTGTCAAGTTCGCGCTATATAATATTGCAAGGGAAAATAAGGTAGGGAAACTCGAGTTCAAACACTACTGTGCACTCTTAAGTGCCTCAGCAGTGCAGTGTGAATCAGAGCGTTTCACAGGCCTGTCACAGATAAGAAATGCAATCAAACCGAAATCCAACAAAACAATACACTGCTGGCCGGCAGCAATTCATACCCGGACAACTTCCGGATGGGCTGCTAGTATATATATATATATATATATCCAACACTTGCAGGAAACCCATTTGAAGAAGGCCACAGGAAGAATCAGGAATCATCACTTGGTTTAATGGCAGCATGCAAGCAGGCGACATGGCAGAGAACACATCAAGAAATCCTTACGCCAGACGCGTTTCTGGAGTCTCTAACTCCCTTCTTCTGTGGTGTGTTGTTCAAAGAAAAGAAAGCACTGTTGCACTGCGCACCCTTCAATTAAAACACCTGCTGTGGTGGGCGTTGCCGACTGCACAGCCTTCTGGTTGTTGTGGTGCGCTGTATCTAATCTCAAGTGAGCGCGCTGTTCATTTTCCCATTAAAACACAGTTATTGTCCCAAGTGGGTTGACAAGGGCACCAACAGTCCCCTGCCCCGCTTTCTTGCTGACATTGTATATATATATATATATATCCAAAGAAAATCCAAGTATTGACTGCCTCCACCAGATCGAGAGTTGCGTCGTCTTAATAGGACTCCTTGGATTGAGTCCCTCACACTTCTTTCCATAAACGACCACGCCAGGTGAGATTTTCAAAGTTTCTTTATTGCCGCTGCCAAACGCGTTTCGACTACACAGTAGTCTTGATCACTGGTTGTGATTAAAGGAGCGCGCGGCCATTTTAAATAAAGTTTTTTTCAACATCACATCCGTCAGTGACCACATGTCAACTGACAGAAAGGACAGACTTCATTTTACCAATTCAGTACAGAAATAGTGTTTCTTCACATTTCCTTTAACATAATTGTACAGATTTGGTTAAAAACGTGTATGTATTGCAAATGGTTGCTAAACACGGACAATTCATTGCTTTATATTAACATGTCATATTACGAGCTGTTTTCAAAAAACTTTATCAACAGTGCCACATGTTGACAAAGAGACAAGGCACTTTGCCAACGCTTATCACCAATTCAATGATGTGAAATTGGAAAATTTAGCCCATGTGGGCATACCCAGATATTTGTCGGATTAATTAAATACTTCCAATTTACCTTTAGGCTTAAAGCATTACACACTGAGTTTCCTCACAACTCATTCTACAAAACATTACATGAATTAATGAAGCTCCAGTGAGCGAGCACTCTGGTTGTCCCTTACGCAAAGCAAACCACGATTGTTTACAGTTGACTCAGTTCATGTTAGTCCTGCTTTATAAATACATTACACAGTGTGCTGTCCATACATTAATCAAAGTGATCAAAATAAATTCATTATATATGAATAAAACAGACACTACTTGTAAAACACTGAAGATATTAAAGGTGTCTATGCAAATCTTCTTCAATGTTAAGACCGTTCGGTTGCTTGGTGTTGAGCTTGATTATGTACATAGATTCTAATTTCCTCAACTTGCTCAGTCTGTTCCCCCCTCTTTGGCTAGCTGGAATAGAGTCGATCACACAATATGTCAGTCCTTTGGCATCCCCATTGTGCATCAACTCGAAATGCCTGGCTACAGGATAGGCCCTGTCGGCATTCTTAATTGCACGCAAGTGCTGCAAAATCCTTTTATAGACTTCATTGATTGTGCTCCCTACATATCGGAGCCCGCAAGGGCACTCGAGGATGTAGATCGCGTAATCAGTTTTGCATGTGTATTTATGTTTGATTTTTTCCGTTCTATTGGAAAGGCCTAGTCTGTATTTACCACAGTTCAGGCCATACTTACATGCCTTGCACTTTGTGCATTTTACGAAGCCTTTTTTGTCTAGCCAGGTTGTTTTTAGCTTGGGTTTTGTGAGCATGTTGGATACCAAACAATCTTTAAAAGATTTAGATTTTCTGAATGTTACTTGAGGTCTCTTGGGGACTTCCCTCCCAAGCACGGGGTCATTTTTAATGATATGCCAATGCTTGTTGAGTATTCTTCTCACCTCAACGTGTTGTTTGCAAAAACTTGTTATAAATCTGCATTGGTTCTCATTTTTAGGCTCTTTTGTACTGCCAAAGAGGATTTGTTCTCTCTTTTGCTTAGAGGCTTTTTGTATTCCTTCTGCTATCCAGGTGGTAGGATAGCCCCGTTCCTTAAATCTAGTACTCAAGACTGTCAATTCTTTTTCTGTTTCTGTGGGAGTACTACAGTTGCGCATGACTATAAGGCTCTCTCCATATGGTATACTGCTCTTGAGGGCCATAGGGTGAAAGCTTTTAGCGTGCAACAAAGTGTTGCCACTGGTGGGTTTTCTGTATATATATACTAGCAGCCCATTCCGACCTTGTCCTGGAGCCCGGGCCCCCGCCCTGCCCGGCCCATCCCCAGCCTGCCCCGACCCCCGCCTGCCCCGACATTGTCCGTGGGTCTCCTTACCTCAGGCGCCACTCCTCCTCAGTTTACCGGTCCGCCGCTCCTCGCTCCTCACCGCTGCTGGTCACCACTCCTCCCACCTGTCCGCTGCTCGTCACCCCACCGCTCCTCCCACCTGTCCGCTGCTTGTCACCTCACCGCCGCTGGTCACCGTTCCTCCGGCCTGTCCGCTGCTCCTCAAGTCACCACTCCTCCCCTGCGCCATTCCGCCGCTCCTCTTCACGCTCCCGGACGCCGCTCCTCCCCGCGCTCCTGACGTGAGCATGCACGTCGCGGCTGGCGCTACTTCAGAGGGACTACTTTTTTTTAATGTACATTTTTTAAATAACGTTTTTTTATTTTATTTATATAGCCTATAACCATCTGCACACCCTGACGATTACAGTGGTGTATCGGGTGGGTGGATTGGCGCTGTGGGTCCCGAGTTTACCCGCCTCAAAGCCTCAAAGTTCTTCCTTTATTATAGTAGTATAGATATATATCCATACTAATATTATAAAGAGAGAGCCCAAACCTTTGAGGTGGGTAAGCTCCGGAACCACAGCGCCAATCGGAACACCCAATACAGCATTGCAAACGACAGTATCAGCAGATGGACATATGCTATACAGCAGCCCAACATATACATTAGAAGGGGAAAAGAAAGTTTTGTGCAAAGTAGTCCGTTGTGGGCGTGTGCATTGTGCTGTAAAGCGATGAGCGTGGCATTCGGCAAAAGCATGCGGGATTATACCGCTTGCGAGAAGCGTTCTGTGTGGGACTAGCGTTCCAATATGAGTGGGCGTGTCCTTTAGCATTGTTGTGGGTCGTTGGACGTTGACACGATGTTGTGCGTCTAAGTGGCGTTGGCTGGAGCGGACAAACACGTCCGGGAATGGAGCGAACACACACGTTCGCATATTGCAGTGGCGTCAGCTGGAGCGGACAAACACGTTCGTGGCTGGAGCGGACACAGTTCGCATATTGCAGTGGCGTCGGCTACAGTGGACAAACACGTTCACGGCTGGAGCGTGTTAAGGTACATATTGCAGTGGCGTCGGCTACAGCGGACAAACACGTTCGCGGCTGGAGCGTGTTAAGGTTTTAAAATAAATTATTATTACCTACTCGAACCATTCAAGACATTCTGTTTTTATGACAGGACAACGTCGGGACGGGCTGCTAGTATATATATATATATTGATGCCAATCCTGATTTGCACAATGAAAAAACAGGCGCTGACTCCATGGGTTGTGGTGTTCTCAAGGATAAGTGTTTATTCCTTTCATGATGGATGATGCGTTTCGGCGGACGTGTCCGCCTTGCTCACATATATATATATATATATATATATATATATATATATATATATATATATATATATATATATATATATATATATATACATATTGTTATACATATTTACCTAAAAAAATACACATATCTAGATACGTACATATAATCAAATTAGAATGTTACAATGTAATTTATTCGTAAGACAAATCAGACACGTTTGCCCAAGTAAATATGGTAAATGAATTTAATGTTAATGTCCCTACTGTCCTGGTCGTTTCAGTTTGCGGGCTTTTCGAAGCACGATTTATCTCTTTTTAGGTTTCGCTGGGGGACGGAGCCGTTAGGCTCCTCCTCCAGAGAAATCTATTGAGTACAGTAATAACTATGGAACACGCCCCCCCTAGCCATTGGACGAGGGGCCTGTCCATCAATGCCGGACCAGACACGGGGGCGTTCCCGAGATTCTTTGGCTTTTGCCGACGTCACGCGACGCCGGGAACGCCCCCGAGTCTCCTCCGGCCGGGCCGTGCTTGCTGCTGTCCTGGGCATCGTGAGTGTTTTTCCCCGGCACGTTTCCCGCCTCCCTCCCGCCGTTCGTGTTCTCTCCCGCCCCCCTCACGCCCCCTGTGTCCTCTCCCGCCCCCTCCCGCCGTCCGTTCCTCTCCCGCCCCCCCCCCGTGTCCTCGTAGGTGCTGCCGCCATTTTTTAAAATTTTTTTTTAATCCGCGGCTGCCCACGCCGCACTTGTGCCAATTTTTGTGCCTCACGCCCCCTGTGTCCTCTCCCGCCCCCTCCCGCCGTCCGTTCCTCTCCCGCGCCCCCCCCCGTGTCCTCGTAGGTGCTGCCGCCATTTTTTTTAAATTTTTTTTTAATCCGCGGCTGCCCACGCCGCACTTGTGCCAATTTTCGTCCTCGTAGGTGCTGCCGCCATTTTTTTTAATTTTTTTTTAATCCGCGGCTGCCCACGCCGCACTTGTGCCAATTTTCGTGCCACCCCGCCTTGCAGCGCAAGAAGAGAGAGAGAGAGGAGCCGGCGCCCGTGCCTGACGGTGGGCGGGGTTGCTGAATCAGGAGAGGGAAGTGAGAGGAAGATGGCGATCTAACTCCTCCTCCGCTGGTGAGCAGACCCTGCGCGAGAAGCCTCGAGTGCACAAAACTTCACCGGCGGCTCCCCTCGCCTCAAAAAGAACAACAAAGCACCGGCGAGGAGCTGCGTGGAGCCGCTAAAAACCCCCCACAGAGAAAGCGGTAGGAGCAGCAGAGCCCGCCTGAGTGCAGCGGCAGCAGTGGGCGTCCCGGGCAAGCTCTTGTAAGATCCTTGCAATTAATCCCGATTTCCGATTGGTAATTGTGTATTTAAATAAATAAATGCAGCCCACGTGCTTTGGGAGAGCGAGCGCGGCGGGAGGAGGGCTTTTTTATGTCCAAACGGGAGATGGTTCATCTGGTTGGGGGGATTTCTCGCTGCTGGTGTTTCATGAAGTGGTTTATGGGAGGAATTGGTTAACAGAGACTAATAAGCGGGTATAGCGAAAATCCCGTGTGTAGTAGAGCTGCGGGCAGGGGTGGTTTGGTGTGTGCAGTGTGTGTTGTCTCTGTGTGGACTTGGATCTCAAAATACAGTAAGGGACACAGTATAGGAGAGCGAGAGAAAAACACTGCCCTGGGAAAAGCTCGGGCTAAGGGTGACCTCCTTTTTTTCACGGCCGATTGCATTGCTTGGTTTGGTCTATTCTTCAGAGGTCCCCCTTCCTCCTCCTCCTTTTCAGAAGTTGGCCTGCAGGGGAAAGGGCTGGATTCAGGGTCTGATTCGCTCCTAGGAGTAGGGAGGATGAGGGTGTCGCGTTGCTGCTGCTCCAGGCTCTCTGGTGGTGGTGTGTGCGTGTCTGATGAAGGGGCTGCCTGGAAGAGGTGTTTAGGTGTGCTTGACGTATGTATGTTAAATTCATCAGTTACGTCAGAATTATGGAATAAGTGTGGATTGAGCATTTGG
This sequence comes from Lissotriton vulgaris, assembly GCF_964263255.1. NCBI lineage: Eukaryota > Metazoa > Chordata > Amphibia > Caudata > Salamandridae > Lissotriton > Lissotriton vulgaris. The sequence goes on from NC_141687.1 coordinate 378,950,450, forward strand.
AAACACAAGTGGCAGAAATATGGTGACCCTAAGAGGAAGTAGGGGTTACTAGAGCCCTGGGACTTCCTAATTTTTCCTGTTTTTAATCATACTGGCTGCTAGCCAGATTAGTGTTAGGTGTACCAGGCAGGTATTTTTAAAGTTTAACCCTACCCCCACTCAATACCCTATTCCTTTTCCAACAGTGCTCCCATGCATCTCATAGGTTGTAGCACGCCTCGTTCTGCAACGGCCGGGAAGAACTCTCTGATGAAGAATACCACCAAGGCAAGCACTGTTGATGGAGCTGGGATTCGCGTGCAAGCGCCCTGCTCTCATACAAAACCCTTGCCTAAACCGTATAATCATATTAACACTATTGTTCGTCATTTATTGAGTGTTTTTCCAAACACGCGGGTGTCCCCAGGATGCTTGCTTGTATGTCTTTTCTCATACTAACGAAGCTTGCACTAAATTCGGCTGCTTTGCTGTAATTCAGTCTGCGCATGCGTCGGTCATACCCATGTGATGTGACGCACTCGCATTCTGGAGGGAAGTTGTGCTCATGCGCACTGTAGCAAATATGGCCGCTTGTCTCTCACCATGCTCTCCGCTTGCTACCGCTGCTTTAGCCTATCTGTTTTTCCGCACTAAACAATAATGCTATAGTCATTATAAAATAAGGGTTGGTTAGTATTTTATCATGGTATACAGTGTAATCATTTTGTATGTGATTTTAATTCGTTCTCGCTTACTTTTCATGTACCGCGTCTTTGTGGGCTGGGGCATACATGAGCGACGCCATGCTGAGGCTCCTCTGAACCCTGTCAGGTGACCGGGGAAAGTCCTAACTGCGCAGAAGCTGAAACCAGCCAGCTGGCCCCAGAAGCCAAATGCGCCTGAGAAACCCAGCACAAGATGAGGACACTCACCTTGAGAATAACTGACTTTGTTGCAATGTCTTGTGCACTCAGATTTTCTATTGTATTCTATGCATGGGAACGTGAACCCAAGGGGCGGGTAGGAAAATTTTAATATTTGGATGAGAAAGTTGAATTCTAGGAGGTGGTAATGACCACACCACCTCTCCTGACCAATCATAATGTGGGAAACTGTCACTTGCAACATTAGTGGGTGGTCTGAGGGACCCCAAAACAGTATAACTGCCCTAGTTTAGCTTAGGAAAATTGTCCGACTTGTCCGAGTAGCAGACCTGTCACTGACCCTACGAACTCTATAGGTGCACAATCTGAAGTGCTGCGGAGCACTCTGTCCATACTTTCCACAAACTCCTAAGGGGTGGAAATAATCCTAAGTGCTGGCGAAGCACTTTGCTGGGAAATTCGAAAACCCAATCGGGGTTACTGGCGGATTACTTGCAGAAAGGGGTAACGCTGGCGTTGCTTCTGAAGCTGTGGGTGTTGGTCGTACCTTGGTGAGCCCAGTCCTGATCCCAAATCCTGAGGGGTATCCTGTCCTTACTGTCCGAGAGCTGTACCTGCTCGCATTCTGGCATTCCTTCCTGAGGGTCCTTGTCCCCGTCCTTCCAACTGACCCGTGGCCAGGGTTAGTCTTCTCTCTGACCTAGGTAAATATTAACCTGTGGGTTTGCGTCTCTCTCTCTCTCTCTCTCGTCTTCTCTCTATATTTCTTAATAAAGCACTCTTGCCTATGATATTGCTCTATCACCTTGAGAACGAGTTATATGCAATTGTTTTAGAATTGTTCCCTTCTCTCCCCTCCTTTAGGAAATTACCAACTGTTATATTGTATTAGTATGTTCCAATTTTCCCCTTACCTTTAGCCTGATTGCGGTGAACTTAGTAAGAATAGTCTAAAACTTAGGTTAAGTACATGTTCTAGGTCCCATCCACATCCTATGTACTAGTATAAAGTTGCAGTGACTAGTTTTGTTCTAAACATTCTTACCCTTTTTAGTTTTCCCATATACTCAAATGGTCTTAGCATTTATCTATAGCTATTTTATGGTGTTGATTTTGATGTTAGACGCATTATTCTGCCTATCACTTATTGCTTTGTCATATTCTCTCTAAAACTTATATAAAGTTTTAAACATCCTCAGGTGTCTGTGGTCATTTTACAGAATTGTGGAAAGTATTTACTGTTTATAAAGAGTATCGGATGTTAGGCCTGTCTACTATTTTCCCTTACAGCTCCAGGTCCGTCGTAAGAATTGTGCCTGTGGTAAGTCAGGTACATGGTATGCAGAGGTGAAACCAAACCTTAATTGCTCATAGCAGCGTGCAGGAGGAGAAACCAAATATTCCTCTCCCGGTTCATCCAAATTATTAGTGAGGTATTCACGCCAGGGCCCAGTGCGTGTAAAGAAGTGGTAACCTCGGTGGCCCGGGAGAACTGCGCGCTCTATCAGTAATTTTCTGGCAGCCAGAGGATGGTTTGGACTAGTTAGATTAGGTAGACAGGATAGGTCATAAACAAACCGTGAAAATTAAATGTGCTGCTGATTTTCTACTGTATTAGGTTCAAATATTTTGAAATGTTTTAAGGATTTATATGTAAATGTATATGATTTTTTTGCATTGCTGCTATAAATGTTATATTAACCAGTGTTTATGAATGTTCAGTGTAGTCCGAATCCCCGGGGAAGTATTTAGCTAACGGTGAGCAGAATCCGGTTAGCTGTTGAAGTCACTAGGTTTGAGGTATTAGTGCAGGGTTAAGGATAACTGGAAGCACTAATTAGGACCTTTTTGTTTCTGGAGTGAATGATAGCTACGAGTCCTTTATAAAACTTTCATTGCGATATCACCTAGTAAGGGTCGCATACGGAAGGAGTAGTAGGGTCTCCGAGGCTTGTCTGGTAAGTAAAATAGTTCGCTGGTGAAATCCTGGCTCAGTACATATCCCCGACTAAGGTGGATGAGTCAGAAGAATAACGGGTTCTATGTTACTAGCGTGAAGGGACAGGCAAAGAAGTCTATCCAGAGTGAATGAAAAGTAGACAGAAGTGGTTTACTAGTAGCGAAAGAAGAGTCTTTTCTCTCTTTAGAACACTCAGACATAGTGGCAAACGTTGTGTGTTGTTGACTAAAACGTGCACTTGCACTTTAGAGAGAGTAAAAAGTTTCCGTTACCTTGTGAAGGAGGGAGTCAGTCGAAGAGCTGCTCTGACGTCACTCCGTGCCGCGCTGGCATTGGTCAAGACAGCGGGTGTGTAGTGGAGCTGAATTTGTAAAGGAGGGGTGAGTGCCCAAGCGTGAGACTCAGTCTTGCGAAAAGGCCGCGCACCCATTGGTTAACAGTATTTGTATTTTCTGACCTGATTGGGTAGTGCGAAATAAAAGTTGCGCTAGCATTGGAAGCACAAAGGTAAACAAAATTAATCAAGCCGAGTTAGAAGCGAGTCTGGAGAGTTGCATATGGTATCCAGATTTCATACCGAACCCAAAGTACCTAGGATTTCATACGGATCAGCTTAGACGAGGTAGACCGCACATGATGTATGGAGTAAAGAGGAAACTGTCATTTTCTGATAAAATAAAGAATTTTTTCAAGACTGACAAGCCCATTAGAACGAGGGAAGGCGTGCTCATTCCCCCGCCAAATACCCCTGCTTCTTTCATGCTGTTTGATAAAGGGTACCACACTTGTGTCTGGTTAGAAAATTGGGCAAAGTATACTGTAGATGACGGAGTCCTAGCATTTCCTGTTGAAGGCACATTTAATGGTCGGATTCTGTTTAACCTAAGGACCCGCATGAATGAATTACACCCTAGACCTAGGTTGACACAGTACGAAGCCCTGGAGGAATGGGAGATTGAGGCGGCAGAGCGAGATAAACCCCGGATGGATAAGGGAGTGAGTAAATGGTATCCGAGGGTTCAAGCGCAGACCAAAGAGCAGAAAATGAAACAGTGGAGGCAATCTATGTTGACTGAAGGGCTATTCCCTATGATGGGGGTATTGGAAGAGAGAAAAGGAAAATGTAAAGAAAAGACCCATCACCTAATGCCCGTGGGGGACTCAGAAGATGAGCACCTGGAAGATTTGTTAATGAAAAATCCACCTCCATATGTTGCAGAGTCAGAGCCTATGCATTCTCCAAATCCCTTTGCCAAATATCCCAGAAGTGGGAGGGATAGTGATACAGATGGAACAGGTACAGACAGTAAAGCCAGTGAGGGGGATGGGTTTTGCAGACCTAGACCCACGGTCCCAAATTATCAGCCGTTCGGAGAAGGTCCACCCCGATTGGTCACTCCAACTGCCCCAAGTATTTATCCTTCCTTGGTACCTCAGGTATTGCATGGCAATTCTGCAGAAAGGGGGTTGCAGGAAAAAGAGAAAGAAGCCCTGGCTAAACAGCGAGAGGATTTAGTTCGAACCATTGCCCAGATACATCCCCATCCTGATTCCCTGACTATTCCAGTAACTATTGGTCCAGCTATTCCACTGTATAGAAATGACCTGACTAGTCCCCATCCTCCTGTTATCACCCCAATACTGCCTACTCCTAGCATCCCGACCCCGAGGAAGGAAGTATTCATAGATGAGGATCAGGAAAGTGAGTGTGAATCTGTAGTCTTGATGGATTTGCCCATAAGAGAGTCTAGAATTAGTACATCGGGGGCAAGAAGCCAGACAAGACCAAAGGAGGTGTTGATTGAAGGTGCAACTGGGGCTAGGAGTGCCACCTTAGTTTCCCCAGAAGAATTGGACAGATGGACAAAGGAGCTGGAGAAGGAGACCACTCCCCAACCTAAAGCATTGGAAATATATAAATTAAGAATAGAAATAGAGGAAATGATGGCTGGAAACGTAGGAGTTGAGCGCCTAAGCTCGTACAGTGAAGAAGAATTACTGTTTATCAGCAAAAACCTTACCCGGAGTGCTAGGTTGCTCCATGAAAGGATAATGGATACAGCCACAGAAATGGGAATTGATGTTAGTCGCTCCAAAATTCTTCAGAAACCCTACAGAGTAGATTTTTCAGACAAGGATTTAGAAAGCCTGAATGTGATGGGAAAACAGATCCAAGTAAAGGAATAGTTGAAGCTCCTGCAAAAGTGGGGAGAGGTGGGAAAGTGGAGAACCAGGTGGGCAAAGAAAAAGGAAGACAGCAGGGCCAAGTCACAGGCTTCAGAATTCGTATTAAAGGAAGTAACACCAACGGAAAAACTGTGCCCTATGAGAGAGGTCCCGGGAGGAAAATATGTCCATGTCCCTTGGTCCAGACAGGATATTGTGTCATTTACAAATGACTTCCCGAAATTACGTGAGAAGCCAGTTGACTGGTACAGGCAGGTAGAACGCTTCATAAAAGTTCAGAAATGCCTCTTGAAAGACCTGGATGGGTTCTTCGACATTGTGGTCCCTGTAGATTTGTGGACCGACTGTAAAATTGAAATTGATTGGCCCAGTGAGGAATTCCCCAGAGATGAGAAAACAGGAGCTCCCGCACCTGAAGTAATGAGGAAATATGAGCAAGTCATACAATACCTCAAGAAAAAGGTGCCAGCAAAGGAGACAGATTGGACCCGAATAGATAGAACCACCCAGGAACGTGATGAAACGGTGCACTCATTTTATGAAAGATTACTGCAGGTATTCAAAACTTACAGTGGTATCGATAACGTAGACATGAAAGACATGACCCATTTCAGTTACAGATTTGTGCTGGGATTAAGACCTGAAATTTCACAATGGATTCGAGATAATAAAATCAGTTGGCAGGGAAAGCCCATAGATGATGTCCTAAAATATGCAAAATACTGCGAAGATGAAATCGAAAATAAAAAGAAAGCCCTCAAGGAAAAGGTAATGTGGGCACAGGTGAAATTAGCTGAACAGCAGGAAAAACAGTTAAGTAAATTGACTTCCAGTAATAATGCTCAGAATGCCACTGCTGGGGGAGGAGGAAAGCCCCGAGCTAAAATGAGTCGGGAAGAAGCCATGAAAAAGTTTCCGTGCCATGGGTGCGGCCAGATAGGGCATTGGCGAGACGAGTGTCCACACCTGCAGGCCGGTAATGCCCCTGTAAATGGTTTAAATCCACAGGTGCCGAAAGAGGGGACAAGAAAGAACCAGCAACAGGTAAAATTACCTCCCGTACCTCGCGCTCCTAGACAGAATTTTAAGAGTCAGGGTCAGCAGAATGAGAGGGCGGAAGTATGGGAAGTTGAGAGTGAAAGAAATGCAATCATTCCACAGTACTTGCTAAATGATACCTTCCTCTGTGAAGATCAAGATTGACGGGGCCTGAGAGGGGAGGATGAGGAGTGCGTGCTTGGCGCCTCCTTACCGGTAGACCAGACTGGACCATACATTGAAGGAAAGGTTGAGGGAAAAGACGTCACCTTTCTGTTGGACACTGGTGCTACCAGATCTACTGTAAGAACAGTGGATGTTCCTAACCTACCCCTCTCGGGAGAAGCGATCCAAGTAGTGGGCGTCTCAAATCAAATAATAAGTACTCCAGTAACCGAACCAATGGAAGTTTCTATAGGAAATTTCAAAGAAATGCACAGATTTGTAGTCTGTGATTCCAGTCCTGTGAACCTGCTAGGACGTGATTTGTTGTGCAAGATGAATTGTACCATCTATTGCACACCAAAAGGCGTCGAAATTCAGACACCCGATGAAGATGGTGTGTACAAGCTGATGTTAGTCAGACAAGATTCTGATATCAAACCTTTAACAGTTGTAGATTTACCTGAAGAGCTCCAGTTACGAGTAGTTCCAGAAGTGTGGGATTTCACAGGAAAGGATGTAGGTTTAATGGCAAATGTGGACCCAGTTAAGATAGCAATAAAAACAAATGCTGTATACCCCAAAACCAGACAGTACAAAATGAGTGCAGAAGTAAAAGCTGGAGTAGCGACTGAAATTACCCGGCTACTCGAAGCAGAGATAATAGAGGAAGTAATGAGCAGTCCCTGTAATTCACCAATCATTGGGATCAAAAAGCCTAGTGGAAAGTACCGGGTGGTGCAAGATTTACGCAAAGTAAACCAAATTGTTGTGCCGTGCTGCCCTATTGTACCCAACCCTGCTGTGATACTATATCAGATTCCCTGGAATGCAGAATGGTTCACTGTCATCGACTTATGCCATGCATTCTTCTCCATCCCACTGCATCCAGAAAGCAAGTTCCTTTTCAGTTTTGAATTTGACAGCCATATCTATGTCTGGAATCGTGTCCCCCAGGGGTACACCGAAAGTCCATCGATTTTCAACCAGATATTAAAAAAGTGCCTTGAATCCCTAGTGCTGCCAAGAGAGTCTGTTTTGGTGCAGTACATAGATGACCTGTTAGTGGCATCTAAAACCCAAAATGACTGCGTCACTGACACCATTGCCTTGTTGAATCACCTAGGAAAGGGAGGACATAAAGTGTCACCTGACAAGTTACAATTTTGTAAAAATTCAGTGAAATATCTGGGGCACCAGATCGAAAAAGGAATCAGGAAAGTTACCACCGAAAGAATCAAAATAATTAAAGCAATGGAACTGCCCAGAACTCAGAAGGAGGTGAGAATGTTCTTGGGAGTGGTGGGTTACTGCAGACAATGGATTGTAGGATTCGCAGCTCTAGCCAGACCCCTGATAAATATGACGAAGAAAGGCGTAGAAGACCCCGTCAGTTGGGACAGTGAGAGCATGAACGCTTGGGTGACTTTGAGAAACTGTCTATGTTCTGCTCCTGCACTGGGTATGCCTGACTACACCAAGCCCTTTGAGCTATTCTGTGACACAAGAGAGAATTGTGCTCTTTCAGTCCTGACCCAGGAGCACGGACTAGTTAGAAGACCAGTGGCCTATTTTTCGGCCACCCTAGATCCGGTGGCGGCTGGATTACCTGGATGCTTGAAAGCAGTTGCTGCTACTTGCGTCAGTCTGGAACAGAGTGAGAACATTGTCATGGGACATCATGTCACTGTATATGTTCCTCATTCTGTTGTTATCCTACTGACTAGAACTAAGACCCAGTACCTCACACCTAGTCGGCTGACTAAGTATGAGAGAATTTTGATTGGTGCGGAGAATGTCACTATTTCCCGGTGCAATGTCCTAAACCCTGCGACCTTGTTACCTGTCCCCCTGGATGTAGAAATTGAAGAGGAAGGGGAGCATAATTGCATCGATCTAACTGAGTTCAGTACCAAGCCCCGTCCTGACATCCGTGAAATAGCGTTACTTGATGGGGATAAGACAATGTTCGTGGATGGCTCGTGTTTAAGACATGAAAGTGGGAGCCTAAGTGCTGCCTATGCTGTGGTTACATTGACAGAAACAATAGAAGCATCTTACATGAGCGAGGTGAAATCTGCACAAGTGGCAGAGCTCATCGCGTTAACCAGAGCATGTAAGAGGGGTAAGAACAAGAGAATAACTGTTTACACAGACAGCCAGTATTGTTTTGGGGTTGTTCATGACTTCGGCCAGTTGTGGCTGCAAAGAGAATTCATGACGTCCTCAGGCACTCCTATCAGAAATGGAAAGGTGGTGCATAACTTACTGGAAGCTATCCAATTGCCCAAAGAATTGGCTGTGGTCAAGTGTGCGGCTCACAAATCTGGAAATGATGATGTGACTGCCGGTAATAGGTACGCTGACCAAATTGCACAGTTTTGTGCCCGATACCATATGTCACTCCAAATTGCGTTGTGGGATGGAACCAGCTGCCAACTTATGTTGTTTGAGAATGTGTCAACGTGGGAAGAATTAAAGGATTTGCAACAGGCGACAGACAGGCAGGAAAAAGGAAGGTGGGCAGCAAATGGATGCAAACTGAGAGATGATGGTGTGGTGGTAAACTCAACTGGGGTGCCTGTACTGCCTGATAGCTTGGTCGACCCCATGATCAGAATGATACATGAACCAACACATATGGGAAGAGACGCAATGTGTCGGGTGTTTGACAAGGTGTTCTGTAATTCAAAGTTCAGGAACCAGGCGGAAAGGCTTTGCCAGAGGTGCCTAGTGTGTCAGCAATTCAATGCAGGGAAAAAGACTGTAGTAGAACAAAGTACGGTTGGAAAGGCAATAGGTCCCTTTGTCAGGATGCAGGCAGACTTCATAACAATGCCTAAATGTAAAGGGTATAGATATATCCTAGTCATAGTTTGCCTATTCTCCAGGTGGGTGGAAGCATATCCAGCTAAGAAAAATGATGCTCTCACCACAGCCAAGTTATTGCTCAGGGAGTTGATACCTAGGTACGGAATTCCAGAGACAATCGAAACGGACCAAGGTGGGCATTTTGCCAACGATGTCTTAGAGGAACTCTGTAAAGCATTCAAAATGAAGCAAAGATTGCACTGTGCCTACCATCCAGAGGCTTCTGGGGTAGTGGAACAAATAAATGGCACCCTGAAATCCAGATTGGCCAAAATGTGTGATTCCACAAAGATGAACTGGATAGAGGCTTTACCCCTTGTGCTGATGAGTCTGAGAAGTATCCCGAACAGAAAAACTGGCCTAAGTCCCCATGAAGTGTTGATGGGAAGAGTGATGCGACAGGCTTGGGTGCCCGGACACAAACTGCTAAGCATTTCTGATGATATGGTATTAGAATACTGCAAGCAGCTGGGTGACCAAGTGCGTTCTCTCTCTCAGCAGATCGGAGAGACTGAAGACGAGTGGCCAAAGACTCCGGCACATAAACTGCAACCAGGAGATTGGGTGGCGTTAAAGAAACACACCCGGAGCAGTTGCCTGAAACCGAGGTGGGGAAAGCCACGACAAGTGATCCTCGTCACTACAACTGCTGTAAAGTGCGCTGGTGTACCGAAGTGGATCCACGCCAGCCACACAAAGCGGGTATCTGGAGAAAACGCGACTGGAGCTGAAGGCAGCTCAGCTGAAGAAGCTTCCGAGGAGGAGAGTCCGGAGCTAGCTGACATTGAACTGCCGAGCACAAGTCGAGACGTTGAATGGTACCCCGCCGACGACCAGGTTCATGATCCAATACGAACCCGGAAATATTCCTACTTAGACAGTGAGTGGGATAGTCCAGGTGAGTCAGAAATAGAAGAAGAAGGTCAGGTCAACGAAAGCCACAACACACCTGATCAGGACGTAGGCCAAGTAGGGTCAGATCAAGACATCGAAACTTCTCCTGAAACTCCAGAAGTGGGAAAGGGACAGTTAGAAATTAGAGCTGACGTTCATGCAGAAGAAAACGAAGAGATCGAAGAGCATGAACAGGAACAGATAGAACTAGATCAAAGTGCTCAGACAACGGAAACAACAATAACAAAAAATAAAAAGCGAGTACAATTCGAATCTGAGCAGGGACAGAATAGGGGCCAGGCAGAAGAAATAGACGAAAGACCTGGAACAAGTCAGACAGGCAGGGAAACAGAGGTGCCACATCAAAAAGTAAAGAGAGTGCACGAAGAAGGCCAAGTTTCCTCAACAACTGGGAGGCACGGAGGCAGAAGTGCACCCCGATACGTCAAGAGACTGAGGCTCAGACTAAAGACAGTCGAAGAAAAACTAAAAGACAGAAAAAGGGCTGAAAGCGAAAGAAAGGCAGCCCAAGGCAAATCGCTAAGAAAGAGCGACAGAATAAAGAAACAGAACCGACTGTATCGGAGCCCTGAGTGGACGTACTTTGTGTTGGAGGAAATTGACGAGCCACACCACAGTGGCAACAGTGACGACGAGTCCATTGCTGATCGGAGTTCGGACGAAGACCCTCCTTGAGAGAGCCCCGAAGTGAGCCTTTGGTGCAAAGAAACGAAGAGGGGTAGCAAAAGCCACCTGTAAGCTAAATATGTCTGATCCGAATGTCTCTGGGAGATCCCGGTGTGGGTGTCTTAAAACCTGTTGCAAAATATGCTTGTGTAGTGTAGCCATGTTAATAGTAATGTGGATAGGACTAACAGTTTTTTTACCTTTTATGATAAGTAAAAATCCTAACTTGTCCCCTACTGAACCAGAAGCAGTAGACGTAGGGGTTGTACAGACTGCAGAAACACCACGAAGCCTAGAAAGACGCGACAAACGAGTAGGACTGACACACACACGACCTAATTTAGAAGCACCAGATGAGGATGGACTCCATTTTCACAAAATGAGAAACAGGACGCATCTAAATGTTTTTGCTAACTTGTTAGTGCATTACGTAGAAGCTATGGAAATAGAGGACTGTTATGTCTGCATGAAGCTGCCAACTTCAGTGGCTGAAGGTGTGACATACCACCATCTACCTTTGACCTATGGAATCTCCTGTAGTATATTAGCTAGCTTGTTTTATAGAAGCACTTTACAGTACTATTATTCAAATGATGATGTAGTATTTTCTGAACTTCCTATTAGAGGACACCTGAATCGTGTACATACTACAAGTGACGTGACCCGCTATATGGGAGAATATTTCCTGACTATAGGTAACATAGATTTAGATAAAGCAAGAGAAGATAATCTGACCTGTTCTCTGCAAGAGCAGGAAAAGATGTTTATAAAGATGGCAGACAGAAGGAGAGAAAAGTTTCAGAAGAAGGCACATGACGAAAAGGATAGAGTCCCTAGGTGGGCTGAGCACTTGGATAACACCTCGCAAGGCGAAGCTAGTCCTGCCTTGTTGCTGGATTTTGAACGAAAGGGGAAACTTTGTATCCATAGGGAAAAGACAGAGTACTATAACAATGTATTCATCGGTTCCAGCGAGTGTGAACATAATTACAAGGTAATTGGAGGTTGGGGTTTCAAAAATGGGTCAGAACCTGTGTTCCCCGGAATATATTATATATGTGGGAACAAGGCTTATTTCAAATTGCCGGATCACTGGTATGGAAGCTGCTACTTTGGCATTGTTTTCCCGAAAATATACCATGTGAATAATGCAGCTGGAAGCGATGAAGAAACTAATGGCTTAGTGCGTAGTAAACGTGAAAGTGTAGGTGAAATTATAGGTGATATTTTTAGTGCACTGATACCTGGAATGGGGGTAGTTCTGAACACTCATAGAATCTGCAAATTGTCTACAGTAGTGGATCGGTTATCTACTGACACTGCTGCCGGATTCCTGCTGGTCAATACTGAAATGGTTGCGATCAGATCAATGGTTTTACAAAATCGTCTTGCCCTTGACACCCTATTAGCAAAAGAGGGCGGAGTCTGTAGAATGCTGAAAGCGCAACATTGTTGCACCTACATTCCTGATAAAAGTATCGAACTAAAACAATATGTGAAAAACATAACTAATTTGGAAAAAGAACTCAAACCATTGGAGGTTGACAGTGCCTGGACGAGACTGACTGGAGGTCTCTCCTCTATAGGTAGTTGGTTTACTAACCTAGGTAGAAGTCTTTTGTGGAAAATACTGATGCCAATAGTTATAATAGGTGTAGTTGTATTAATCATTTTTATCTGCTGCAAATGCCAGAAGTGCAAACAGAAATATACTGTAAATAAGAGGGGGGTGAAAAGAAATATTGATGATTTAGAATTAGAGGAGTTAAAGAGTGAAATTTACAAAAAGGTGAAAAATCACCACTCTCATAGAGAAGCTGCAAGAAAACTCAACGATAAATTTGTTGAAATCCAGATGAGTGATATGGATGAATGAGAAAAGTTGGCATCTGTTTCCTTCTGTGTGGTGATGATAGTAAATATCATCAAAGAGGGGATTGATGGAGCTGGGATTCGCGTGCAAGCGCCCTGCTCTCATACAAAACCCTTGCCTAAACCGTATAATCATATTAACACTATTGTTCGTCATTTATTGAGTGTTTTTCCAAACACGCGGGTGTCCCCAGGATGCTTGCTTGTATGTCTTTTCTCATACTAACGAAGCTTGCACTAAATTCGGCTGCTTCGCTGTAATTCAGTCTGCGCATGCGTCGGTCATACCCATGTGATGTGACGCACTCGCATTCTGGAGGGAAGTTGTGCTCATGCGCACTGTAGCAAATATGGCCGCTTGTCTCTCACCATGCTCTCCGCTTGCTACCGCTGCTTTAGCCTATCTGTTTTTCCGCACTAAACAATAATGCTATAGTCATTATAAAATAAGGGTTGGTTAGTATTTTATCATGGTATACAGTGTAATCATTTTGTATGTGATTTTAATTCGTTCTCGCTTACTTTTCATGTACCGCGTCTTTGTGGGCTGGGGCATACATGAGCGACGCCATGCTGAGGCTCCTCTGAACCCTGTCAGGTGACCGGGGAAAGTCCTAACTGTGCAGAAGCTGAAACCAGCCAGCTGGCCCCAGAAGCCAAATGCGCCTGAGAAACCCAGCACAAGATGAGGACACTCACCTTGAGAATAACTGACTTTGTTGCAATGTCTTGTGCACTCAGATTTTCTATTGTATTCTATGCATGGGAACGTGAACCCAAGGGGCGGGTAGGAAAATTTTAATATTTGGATGAGAAAGTTGAATTCTAGGAGGTGGTAATGACCACACCACCTCTCCTGACCAATCATAATGTGGGAAACTGTCACTTGCAACATTAGTGGGTGGTCTGAGGGACCCCAAAACAGTATAACTGCCCTAGTTTAGCTTAGGAAAATTGTCCGACTTGTCCGAGTAGCAGACCTGTCACTGACCCTACGAACTCTATAGGTGCACAATCTGAAGTGCTGCGGAGCACTCTGTCCATACTTTCCACAAACTCCTAAGGGGTGGAAATAATCCTAAGTGCTGGCGAAGCACTTTGATGGGAAATTCGAAAACCCAATCGGGGTTACTGGCGGATTACTTGCAGAAAGGGGTAACGCTGGCGTTGCTTCTGAAGCTGTGGGTGTTGGTCGTACCTTGGTGAACCCAGTCCTGATCCCAAATCCTGAGGGGTATCCTGTCCTTACTGTCCGAGAGCTGTACCTGCTCGCATTCTGGCATTCCTTCCTGAGGGTCCTTGTCCCCGTCCTTCCAACTGACCCGTGGCCAGGGTTAGTCTTCTCTCTGACCTAGGTAAATATTAACCTGTGGGTTTGCGTCTCTCTCTCTCTCTCTCGTCTTCTCTCTATATTTCTTAATAAAGCACTCTTGCCTATGATATTGCTGTATCACCTTGAGAACGAGTTATATGCAATTGTTTTAGAATTGTTCCCTTCTCTCCCCTCCTTTAGGAAATTACCAACTGTTATATTGTATTAGTATGTTCCAATTTTCCCCTTACCTTTAGCCTGATTGCGGTGAACTTAGTAAGAATAGTTTAAAACTTAGGTTAAGTACATGTTCTAGGTCCCATCCACATCCTATGTACTAGTATAAAGTTGCAGTGACTAGTTTTGTTCTAAACATTCTTACCCTTTTTAGTTTTCCCATATACTCAAATGGTCTTAGCATTTATCTATAGCTATTTTATGGTGTTGATTTTGATGTTAGACGCATTATTCTGCCTATCACTTATTGCTTTGTCATATTCTCTCTAAAACTTATATAAAGTTTTAAACATCCTCAGGTGTCTGTGGTCATTTTACAGAATTGTGGAAAGTATTTACTGTTTATAAAGAGTATCGGATGTTAGGCCTGTCTACTATTTTCCCTTATAGCTCCAGGTCCGTCGTAAGAATTGTGCCTGTGGTAAGTCAGGTACATGGTATGCAGAGGTGAAACCAAACCTTAATTGCTCATAGCAGCGTGCAGGAGGAGAAACCAAATATTCCTCTCCCGGTTCATCCAAATTATTAGTGAGGTATTCACGCCAGGGCCCAGTGCGTGTAAAGAAGTGGTAACCTCGGTGGCCCGGGAGAACTGCGCGCTCTATCACTGTCACCCCTTAGACCCGGTCGACATGGCGAGCACTGTCACCCGCAGAGTAGTGAGTGCAGATTAAAGAGTGACTAGGGAGTGCTAGGGAGTGCAGAGTGACTAGGGAGTGCAGAGTGACTAGGGAGTGCAGAGTGACTAGGGAGTGCGGAGTGACTAGGGAGTGCGGAGTGACTAGGGAGTGCGGAGTGACTAGGGAGCGCAAGGGAGTGCAGAGTGACTAGGGAGTGCAGAGTGCTAGGGAGCGCAAGGGAGTGCAGAGTGACTGCAGAGTGCTAGGGAGTGCAGAGTGACTGCAGAGGCTAATGGCAATGTAAATGACAATGCCATTTATTTATCTGTTTTCAAAACCAACACATAAATATAAATTTTGTCATTTACAATGCCAATAGCTCTAACTTTTCCAAAGGCGAAACCATTGCATTGTAAATGCTTGTTTTGAGACGTGACTGTAGACATGTTTGCTCCTCTCTCCGCTGGGTCTCTGGGTGATCCCTGACACCACTTCTCACAACATTCTTTCAATGGCTACGTTTGGCTGCAGCGCACCTCGCCTGCCTGCACCTCTTCTTCACACACTCCTGCCTTTTATCCCATCTATCTGGAGAGGGCCTCCCTCCTTCGCTCGGCGCCTTCCCCACTGCGCCGAGCACCCTGCCCTTCCATTCAGAGTCAGGAGGCCTCTGCCTTTCTGTAACAACAAAACCTGGCATGTTGTTACAGCAACTCCAGCTGAACACCTCCTAAAGGCGCTGAAACAAAGAGTTTATTCTGACAATTGCTGCTGCAGAGAGCCGGTCGCCCAGGCTGGAGCATCACTTCAAGTCGTTATGGCAACTACCCCGGAGCAGGCCGCGGATTCGCTCCAAATCCTCCGCGCGCTTAGAGGGAAAGTCTAAATAACTTTATGGTAAAATGGCCTGGATAATTTTCGCCAGGCACCTCGTGCAAAAAAAGACCCGAGCCTGGTTCCCGCGCATTGAGTCAGTCACCAATCCTCATTAATGGACCGAACCGTGGAGGCACCGAAGCGTCAGCCCTCACACGTGTCGCTTGACAACACGGTTCACAGGTTCGGCATGGGTGGCCTAGCCTGTGTGTAAGGGGGCATGGTGCAAGGAAGGAAGTGAGCCCCTTGGCGGCTGTTTAAACTGTGAATAGGGGACCGTGGGCCTCTCATGCCTCTGTGCTGCGCTGCCACTGTACCTGCTGCACCAATTGAAGCTACACCCCAGGAGGCATATTTACAAGGGCACTGTACCACAGGAGCGTCACTTTTTGTGACGCTCCAGTGCTGCTGTGCTCTGCTCCATATTTACAAGGCGACGCTAAGCCAGTTTGAATGGCTTAACGCCGCATTGTAAATATGGCCCTCTTCAAAGCAGTTTTTAGCGGCAAAGGGGTGTGCAATGGGTGTTGCTGTGGGTTTTCCCAAGCAACACCCATTGCTTTTTGACACTGCTTCTGATATACAAGGATCTGTAAATCTGAGGCAATGTCAACAACGAACGGCTCCCAAGTCATAAGCGTGGCGCAATGAGGGGAAATACTTGTATTTATCCTGTTTTTTTTATCTTTCTATGTGTGCTGCATTCTGCAGCACATATAGAAGGATCAAAACACCACTGAAAGTGCTTTTAATGGGCCAGTACTGTCCGGTACGGAGTACCAGCACTTTTTTATTTTGGGAAGGAGAGTACTGGCACTTCTCAAGAGAAATGCTATACTTTTAATTGGAGAGTACCAGCACTTCTCAGAAACAAGCAGGTACTCTGCTACAGAGTACCTGCACTTCTATTTTTTCATTTTAAGCACTGGCCACTGAGGATTGATTTTGTGCAGAAAGGTTTCCCTTCTTGCACAACATCAATCATCCCTGCAATGAAGGCTGCCTTGCACCATGGTGCAAGGGTGCCTGCGTTTACGCAGAGCTGCTGTTTTACCGCCAGGGCAGAGCACAAGGGTGTGCTGTATCTTTCTAAAAGCATTGCGTTTTTTAAACGACACAGCTTGGCACAGTAAAATTGCTTGAGGCGCCACGCCTCTTTATTGTAAATATGCCCCCAAGAGTCAGCCCCAAATATACACAGACATAGCCAAGGAATCAACGTGTAATTGTAGGGCTTCTTATGCATGGTACACACGCAATGTAACAAACAAACAAGTTATTGGCAACACACACACCTATACCCTCTCCAAGGTGTCGACATGCAAATACAAGTCCTTCTCATACATGGCACACTCAAGGTGTAGCAATTACATGCGTTGCCCATGCTGTCTTAAACATATATTATTCACAGCACATGGATTTACAATAGTTTAAAGATATAATTACACATACATTTTCTTGTAAGTAAATATTTTCCCAGGAGAGTGGACACCAAGGAGCAGGAATGCCATCAAACGTTTCGGAACATCAACAAATGCACTTGTTTGTGCGTTGTCACAACATTTTCTAAAGCCAATTCAAACCATGGAAATTGAATCCATCACCAGATTGGGAATGGGAAAGGAGCATCCCAAAAACTGGGGAAGGAATAGGAAAAGGGGCTTCTCTACAGGGAAAATATTTTCTCTGTAGTCAAAAAAAAGTTTCCAAACGTAGATGCACTAATACAATACATTTTCAAATGCATGGTTGCAATGAGTACATTTATGCCTGCAAAAATGCACTTGCTCAGTCGCAAAGAGGAACATGAAAAAGAATGCCATGAAGGATCCTTGTAAGCTGCGATTGTCACAGCTTCCCAGAAATAAAACATAATCATTCAATTGTATCCCATTGGCCCTACCTTCTCTTATATCCTGTGGAAGCTACCTTCTATTGTATACCATTGAACCTACCTTCTTTTGAATCCCTTGGGAGCTACCTTATGCTGTATCCCATTGAACCTACCTTCTCTTGTATTCCTTGGGAGGTACCTTCTGTTGTATCCCATTGGACCTACCTTCTGTTGTATCCCTTTGGAGTTACATTTGTTGTATCCCATTGGACCTACCTTCTGTTGTATCCCTATGGAGTTACCTTTGTTGTATTCCATTGGCCCTGCCTTCTTTTGAATCCATTGGGAGCTACCTTCTGTTGTATCCCATTGAACCTACCTTCTCTTGTATTCCTAGGGAGCTACCTTATGTTGTATCCCATTGGACCTACCTTCTGTTGTATTCCATTGGCCCTACCTTCTTTTGAATCCCTGATGAGCTACCTTCTGTTGTATCCCATTGGACCTACCTTCTCTTGCATACATTGGGAGCTACCTTCTGTTGTATCCCCTTGGACCTACCTTCTCTGGTATTCCTTGGGAGCTACCTTATGTTGTATCCCATTGGACCTACCTTCTGTTGTATCCCTTTGGAGTTACGTTTGTTGTATTATATTGGCCCTACCTTCTTTTGAATCCCTTGGGAGCTACTTTTTGTTGTATCCCATTGAACCTAGCTTCTCTTGTAATCCTTGGGAGCTACCTTATGTTGTATCCCTTTGGAGTTACCTTTGTTGTATCCCATTGGACCTACCTTCAGTTTTATCCCTTTGGAGTTACCTTTGTTGTATTCCATTGACCCTACCTTCTTTTGAATCCATTGGGAGCGACCTTCTGTTGTATCCCATTGAACCCAGCTTCTCTTGTAATCCTTGGGAGCTACCTTATGTTGTATCCCATTGGACCTACCTTCTGTTGTATCCCTTTGGAGTTACCTTTGTTGTATCCCATTGGATCTACCTTCTGTTGTATCCCTTTGGAGTTACCTTTGTTGTATCCCATTGGATCTACCTTCAGTTTTATCCCTTTGGAGTTACCTTTGTTGCATTCCATTGACCCTACCTTCTTTTGAATCCCTTGGGAGCTACCTTCTGTTGTATCCCATTGGACCTGCCTTCTGTTGTATCCCATTGAACCTACCTTCTGTTGTATCCCATTGGACCTACCTTCTTTTGTATTCCTTGAACGTTACATTCTGTTGTCTCCCCTGGGGGCTATTTTCTGTTACATCCCGTCAGAGGTACATTCTGGTGTTTCCTATTGGACCAACCTTCTGCTGTATCCTGCTGGAGCTACACTCTGTTACATCTTATTTGCGCTGCCTTTTATTGTATCCTATGGAAGTTACATTCTTCTGTTTTTATTGAGGCTACCTTCTGCATAGCCCATTGCGATAGAACAAATGTACTCCTCATGCACACATACACATCTTTGCATCTGCCCCACCAACCTCAAAAATCCCATTAACTTTTACACACCAACACAACAGCTCCACTCAGCTGGGCTCCTACTCGCACACATCCGCAGCATTTGTAGAACCCCATCCGGTGTCCAAGCCTTCTATTCCACTCTCAAACCCTGGAACGACCTCCCCTGCACATCAGAGCTACCTCCTCAGTAATTGGATTTCTCAAGAAACTGAAGACATTGCTCTGTACCTAATCCCGGCCCTAGCTTCAGTCCAAGTCCCTCCTGCTTTTCAGCACCAGGATCTCTACCCTAATGAGTTGTGCAATCAACAATTACGCATAACATAACACAGGTGCTATATTATATTGTATACAAATAGAAGTGACATCTGTTGCATCCCATGGGAGCTACATTCTGTTGTATTCCGTTGGAGCTACAGTCTGATACATTTAGTGAATACCCAGGTTCCTATGGAAATATATGGTCTACCTATTCTGTTGTACATATGCCACAGCTTCCCAGGTGCACTCCTGGAAACCATTATAAATTTAAAATTTTTTATTTCAAAACCTGTATGAGTAAATTTCACTTTTTTTTTAGTTGGGCCCAAGACCTCAAAAGTCATGTTTAAGGACTGATCAACGACTAATCAGCGACATGCTAAGCTCGGGAGTAACAACTCAGACATCCAGTTTCTATGCTGTCTGATCATTTTCATGTAAATCTGTAAGGCTCCAAAAAGGGGGTACATAAATCTCAGTCCTATTGTTAGCGGTAAGGATTTTAATTAAGGTTACTAATTGAAGCATTGGTATTTCATCTTCCCATAGCGCCAAACAATTCTTACGATTAGAGGTTTAATTAACATGCAAATCAGAAACAAATATATTGAATTAGATCTGCTTTGGTGCTGCACTTACAATCAGTGGGGGAAAAGCTAGCATTGTACATAGATGTATTTGTAACTTATGTTTTTATTAACATATCGGATTAAATAGGTTGCAGCCCCTATTTATTTTTTTCATAACTGAAAAAAATGTATCATGTTCAAAATTATCAGACAGTTAGACCTAACAAGAATCCTATAGAAAAGAGTAATGTCCTAGTAGATATTTAAAGGTTAAGAGTATTAAATTGTGAAAAGATAAGAATGAAACATGTCATATATATGTACCAAATTCTGACATTTCCTTAAAGCATGAACCTGCTTATATAATAAAAATGGATGATGAGCCATTCTCTTTAAAAAGGTGATTCTATTTTAGCTCAATGGCATAATTGACGCTATGCCTTCATCAGTATAATGAGGAAGCTTGCAACATTCAGTTCTTGAATAAAACATTCATTTCAAACTTGAATTAAACTACCTCAGAATAATGTTCCAATGAAATCAAGGTGGAGTCACATCTTCTTATGTGAAAATTGTGTGGGAACTTCAGCTGGATAAGAAAGTCTCTAGATTCTCAGAGTCCCAGTGCTTTGTCGTCCTTCACTGCTACGATAACTCATATGAGATGAGACAAACAGGACTACGGGACTCAAAGTACCCTCCTCTTACATGGGTGTCGGTTCGGTTCTCAAACTTTAGTGGGCTAATTAAAAACAGCGATAAAAGTACATTTAAATAAAATAGTAATCCCAATAAAATTACATCACTATAAAATCGATCATTTAAATCCATACATAAGACAATTTAAAATCAAAAGCAATCTAATATGAAAAGTCAGTACCTTATATAGGTGGCATTCAAAATAAAAAAGGCTACATTGTAACACACAAATCATTCACATATTGCAATAAGATATTTCACATCAGCTTTGTATGATCGGATGGTGTGTCTAAAAAAGATTGGTTTAAGATTTTAAAAAAACTCCTTAGATTCTGATAGAATTTAAAACACAATGAAAGGTGCATCGTACTTTGCTTACTTTGTCCATCACATGGACATGGAGTCTGATCAGAACTTCATGGTTGGAAAAGCCACCAAGTTATGTACAAGCCGCATCTCAATCATAGCAAGACAAAACGATGTTGCAGACTTGTTACAACAGATACATAATTGTAACCATCCTCCTGTATTGCATATGACATATATAACATGAACGAGGATTTTGTATTTTCAGCAGCCAATTGCTGTCCAGATCTGTACTGGAAAAAAGTATCTTTAATCATCCTCCTAGTCAATGATCTTACCTGGACAGAGTCTGATCATACGAGTAGAATAAACAACATACTAAAGTAGTAATTAATATATGATTACCATTGAAAACGCAATGCCTTATCCAAGGCTAAACAATCTAAAATAATAGATCTAGTAAAACAATTATTCTCTTGAACTATAATGATCGCTATAATAACAAAGGTCTTACTAGAAGTAAATATTCTACCTATTGCAAGCCTACCTCCTGATGAACAATCATAGTAGAGACAGAAGTAGGCAAGCAAAGTTGCCATTTTAAAAAGTGTTTTTCTCCACCTAGCATAGCCCCAGAGACCAGCCCCATAAGTAGCAGTGGACACCCCTCTAGCCTTATATATTTCAACCTTTCCTTAATGGGGTGGCTACCCAATTTGGAAGAAAATTTAAAAATCCCTCAAGAGACCCAGCTCATTTTAGTTCTAGTATTTATGATATGTTGACTCCAAGATCCGTTACATGTAAATAAAACACCCAAATAGTAAAAGGAATTTACTGTAGCAATCAGAGTTGTATCAATGCAAACAATTCTAGGCTGTTTGTGCTTAGGCCCACAAACCATAGTGAATGTTTTGGATTTACTAATCACCATTTTCTTAGAATACATATAGAGCTCATAATATGATTCAAATTATCCACCAAAAGGGTTGGAGAGACATCCTCCTGTAGATAATAACTTATTTCAGTGGAATTTTCTGTTACTATTTCATGTAACATACTGATGGAATCAATGCCAGTCACTTTATTCATACTCCATTGGCCCTATTTGGGGCAATATCATTTACCATAGTGAGCCATAGGCTTTTTTAGAAGTGATTAATTTATTTTATTGACGGTACAAATAATTAAAATCATTACAGTAGAAAACATAAAAACAAGCAGATAAAAGAATAGTCACAGTAAAAGTGTAGAGGCTACCGATAAAACACTTTGTTCATGTGCTATATCCCCTCCCCACGGCTCCCACTCGGTCTGCCAGCATGGTGGTCATTGTCATTAGGTTGAAAAAGGTCTATAGCCAAGTACTCAAATCTCATAAAAACAATGTGATATTTCTAATGGTAAGTTTCCAGTGTTTTAAGTGAAAAAGGTCACCAACAGAGCCAATTTAGAAACAGATTATTTCATTTATTTATTGTTGAAATTAGTTCCAAAATTATATATATCTTTTTTAGTAATATTTTTGTTGTTTATAAAAATTATTTTTGTCCTTCTTTTTGTGTAACAGTTAGTTAAATCGTTGATAATTGATATACATTCATTCTACAATTATTTTTAAACACACAGTGAATAGAAAGAGACAAAAGATGTTAGCAATACGGCAAGGTGGATCACGACGCGCGTTTCGGCCAAGTAGCCTTCTTCAGGTGGCCGTGTATTGCTCTGAAATTTTAGAAAAATATTACATGGAAGACTCAGACACTATAACACACTGGACCATATATTACATACAACTATTTACATTATCTCATTAATACCACGCAGTTTATATACATTTTTAAAAGCAACAGAGATACGAATATATAGTTACATATTATCCACAATAGGTGCATCTCATCATAACTCCATACCATCGTATGTACAAGTGAGGTTATTGTATTAATGTTCAGAAATATATATTCTATATTACCATCCTAGATAACACTGCAGAATAAGTTTATAAAACTTCATTTTTGACACCATTTTGACAACATTTTGACACCATTTTGACATCGCAGTTTTGTGTGTAACAACCTTATCCTCTATATCCATATTTGTAAATTTGACATAGCTTTTCTTTACTTTACCCTTCTTTCACGTTTTATAGTAAGACAGGTACAATTGTGGATATACTTAAAAGTTATGCGACCTGAATAATCCGGATATTGGTACTTACACTAGGAAGGGTTGTCAATAAATACAAAAGTCACTTACTTGGGGGCTATTCTAACGGTCTTCGAATAGCCACACTTTGCTAATTGACGCGTTTTCTATTTCAGTTTAAGATTGTGTACCTATTAATGAAAGAATAAAAAAAGTTGCCATGTAATAGCTGAATGATGAAAAAATGTCAATTGCAACGGAGATGGGCCGCTGATCGTAGAGAATCTACCTATGGTATCACGATACTGCCAGATTATATGGAAATAGCCGTCCCAACGATGAGTGTCCAGGTAGAAAGCTGTGGATAGATATAATGAGAAGGTGCTGAATAGTGTTTCTAATGAGGATAGATTCACATTAATTAATAATATTGGTCACTGGTTTGTACCTGATTTTATAATTTATTCGCTTCTCAGATTATCTTGGGTTGCTGATAGCTTCTCTTTATGAGTAATTTGCTGGAAGGAGTAGCTTTCAGGTAGTTTATACTTAGGGGTTGCTTTGTTTAGCGACGATATTCTAAATATAAAATCAGATAGAAATCGTTAGAACTTCGCTAGGTGATATGTAATACACTTTAGGTACGACATGGTACAGCTAGTCTAGTTTGTTATAGCTGCCTGGAAGCCATGGATATACTCTGGTTTTAAGATGGGTTCAGAGCGAGAATACTGTATATGCTAAAAGATCTGCTATCCTATTCTATGACAAGTAATTCCAGTTATTACAATGTCAAACTCTTTAACGTGGTGAGATCAGAGACAGAACCAACGGTGCGGTTATATCGGCTGTCCGGTTTTAAAAAAGTAGGCAGTGCTATCCTGTTCTATGACAAGTAATATCAGGTATTACAATGTCAAACTCTTTAACGTGGTGAAATGAGAGACAGAACAGACGGTGCGGTTATATCGGCTATCCGGTTCTAATTAAAAGTCGGCAATATTAAGCGCTATATAAAGCGTGCGACCAGATGGGTGGTCAAGGCTAATCATATTTACCTAGGCAGTCGGTAATTCGGATGGACAAGAGGCTCAGTTCTATCTTTTAGGGTCCATTTCTTGGACTACGGAAAAAAGAAGAAGTAGATATTCGAAAGAATGCGTTAATAATTACTCGACAATTCTTTAACGGAAGAATGCGTTAATAATTACTCGACAATTCTTGAGCAGATACACTTGGTCGCGGGTAGATAGTCTTACCGATTTACAACGTTGGTGAAGGACAGGAGCCTCTTGGTGTTATTGCCGCATCTCGGCTGGTCTGGCGTGATGTGTGGTAGCTTGCTGGATGTAAACATTTGTCTTTCCAGCGGCGCCGATTATATATAGGCCGTTTTGATTGGGTCAGGCATAGGTGCAATATCAGACATAGAGAATGGACTAGGGTCGCGTCAGTATGACGTGGCTTAGAGGTGCTCACCTCGGTGAGAGATGATTAACCGATAGGTTTGTTGAATCAGAACTCGGCACGCCTGGTCTATGGATATAGAAGGCGGACTAGAAAAAGGGGTTTAATGTTAAGCTACATAACAGCCAGGGGGCTAGAGATGACTGACCAATGGGTTTATTGAATCAAAACTCGACGCGCCTGGGTTATGGAAATAGAAGGCTATGGAAATAGAAGGCGGGCTGGAACAAGGAGTTTTTTATGTTAAACTAGATAATAGCCAGGAGGCTATTACTATGTAAATTATGTGTAAAGTATTATAAGGTGTATAAGGCAATGATACATATAAGGTGTAAGTTGTAGTTGTGCATAATAGAAAGAAATTAATGACGCTGAAAAATAAGCGTCTAGTGTTTTAGACCAAAGTTCTTCCGTTTGGGTCATAGCCCAGTCAATCAAGGATTAGACAGTTTTACTTTCAGTTAGGTGGCATGCATTTCAAATGGATAAGATGAGATGAAGGTCAGGGTATATAATTATTTTGGCGCTAGATCTGTATTACTACAAGCTTAAAACGTGAAAGAATGGTAATTACATAGGTGATAAACATGAGTTCAGATAGATATCTCATCATGAGTGTGTACATGTCTAACAGGTTTGTATTATATATAATCTTCCCTATATAATTGCATGTTCCCATGCAATTTCTGAATTTAGGCCATTAGTAACCGTATTAAACATAAAAATGTGGTAGACCTCTCTTTTTTTCCTCACTTATTCACAGCAGAGCCCTGCTGTGGGGAGGATTTTTTCAAGTATAAACCATCGAATGTCTTCTGGGGAGTGATGGTTTTCAATGTAGTGTGATACCATTGGCGCAGACACTTTTTGGGTACGGATTGCAGATCGATGTTCCGTTAACCGGGTATTCATCGATCTGGAGGTTTCACCTATGTACGCTTTTTCACAAGGGCACATGAGAAGGTATACCAAATTTTGGGATTTGCAGTTAGTGATACCTTTACTCTCTATGGTAATGCCATTATGACATATTGATTTTCCCTCTATGCATTGCTGGCACGACTTGCATCCTCCACATTTAAAGTTTCCGTGAATGGGGCGGGAGTCTGTTATGCTTAGTTGCGTCATTTCTTTTTGAGTAGGCATCCTAGATTGAACCACAATGTCTTTTATATTCTTGTTTTTTCTATACGCAAACATTGGCTTTGACAGTTGGTCTGAGGAATTTTTATTCACATTAAGAAGATACCACTGGGAATTGATAATTTGTCTTATCTGTTCATTTAGTACAGAGTGTCTTGTGACAAACACCAGGTTATTCTCAACTGATCGGTTGTTACCAGTTAACAAATGTTGACGATCAAAAAATCGTGCCCGTTTATAGGCATCTCGGATAACCCGACTGGGGTATCCTCGATTTTTAAATTTTATTTTCATTTGTTCACTTCTTTGATCGTAACCAGTTATTTTTGTGCAATTACGACGAAGTCGTAAAAATTGCCCAAAGGGAATAGAGTTTTTCTGTTTTGTTGGGTGAAAACTGTCATGATGCAAGATCGTATTGCGAGCTGTAGGTTTTGTAAATAAATCGACATAAATGCAGTTATTCTCATGTTTTAGGGTGATGTCTAGGAATTCAATTTCAATGTTACTTTGATGGACTGTAAACAGTAAATTTTTGTCGCATAGGTTTAGCCATTGAGTGAATTCATGTAGAGTATCTTGGTCACTGTCCCATATAAAGATGATATCATCTATATACCTAGACCACTGAATTACAGACTCAAAAAAGGGGGCTTCTTCCTTAAATATAAACTTGTGTTCAAAAAAGGTTACGTAGATATTAGCTATAGTAGGTGCACAAGATGTGCCCATGCTAACACCTTTTGTTTGTTTATACAGGTTACCGTTAAATTCAAATATATTCTCTGACAGGATGATGGTTAAGCAATCAATTATAAATTTACTATTACAGTTTACTTGGTATGTTTCTATAAACCAAGTGACTGCTTGTATCGCTCCATCACATGGTATATTAGAGTAGAGACTCTCCACATCTAATGTGACCAATGATTGCATATTTGGGTTAAATGGAAGCCCTTCAAAGATGTTAATTACTTGGGTAGTGTCTTTGATATATCCAGGAGTGTCTTTGATGTGGGGACGTAGTATCGCATCAAGGTACTTTGAAATTGGTTCTATGACTGAGCCAATGGTACTTACGATCGGCCTGAAGGGAGGATCAATGGTATTTTTATGGACTTTCGGTGTACCATAGATACATGCCATCTTTGGGTTTTCCACATTTAGGAAATCATACTCTTTCTGACATATGATATCATTATTGAATGCATTGGTAGTCAGACGCAGTATTTTAGATTTAGTTGTGCCCGTAGTATTTCTATTTATTTTCATATAAAATTTGGTGTCACTCAGCATTTCTTCCATTTTGATAATGTATCTCTCAGTGTCCATAAGGGCGATTCCTCCACCCTTATCGCAACTTTTTATAGTTATTTCTGAGGAGGTTTTAAGGGTTTTTAATGCTTGATATTCATCCAAAGAGATATTATATGGAGTTCTCGGTATGTATTTCGTAGCTGTGATCAGTTTGTTGTAAACAACTTTTTCAAAGATGGCTACCTCCGGGGCAATTTGATCTAGGGTAGGTGTAAAGATCGACTTTGGTGCTAGTCCCGATCTATTCTCAGTCTGTGGCTCTGAGGGGTTTTCAGAAAAGAAGAATTTTAATCTAATTTTGCGGAGAAAAGCCATAAGGTCAGAAAAAAGCTCAAATTTGTTTACGCCTGAATGGGGGACGAAAGATAGGCCTTTTGATAATAAAGACAAGGCTGGTGGTTAAGGGTCCTTTTGCTCAAGTTAAAAATAGGGATGATGTCTATTGCCTCCAGTATCGGGCATTTATGGTTTCCAGGAATTGGTTGGGGTTCACTATTGGAGGTCCCTGGAATTGGTGAGGGTATTGAACTTGAGGCTGGTATTGGATGGGTTGTTGAAATTGCTGTTGGTGATAGTTGTTGTAATATCTCGGTCTCCAGTTGCCCCTGTGTGGGGTACGTCTCCCTAAAAAAGGCCGCCCACCTTGATTGTGTCTTAGACCTTGTCCTCTTTGATCTGAGCTAAACGAGCCACCGTCACTGTCTGAGTCAGATGTATTCGAGAATGTAGTGGTTTTTCTAGTGTATGGTTTGGTTGGTTGATTGGATGCTAAATCGACGTTAGTGTCATCAGATGACGTATAGAAACCATCAACTAAATAGGGATAGATCTTCTCCTTACTAAAAAATCTTATGTCTTTTTGTAGTTTGTCAGTTTTGCGTTTAATTAAATAGTCATTGTATGAATTTAATTCGGATTCAATATCTTCCAGCGCTTTTTTTGCATCGGTTATTGCTGGAGAGGCTTTGATTTTACTTTCTAGTTCATCAATTTCTTTTAATAATTGTATCATGAGGTCTTTTGCTGTTTCGACAATCAGCATCATAAGATCCCTTGAACAACGATTTGCAATTTGGGACCATTTTTCTAGAAAAGCCTTTAGGTGAGCAAATAAGCCGGGTATGTTCTTGATTTGTAATCCTTGTGGGATTACACCTGCTCTTAGGTATTTGAGCATGTATTCACCATGCAGTTCGATACGTTTAGTTTTTTTTCTAAGAGCTAGGAGTTTTGTAAGTTCTACATTTGTTCCTGCGTCATTAGAGGTTCTGTTATCAAAAGATACTGAGGTGCCAACCATATTTATAAACTCTGCATCGCTAAAGCCAAAAGTGGAAAAATTAGCCATAGTGAGAGTTGTTCTATAACCTACAATTATAGATCAGGTAGTAACGTCTAGGTGTATAAATACAGTTTATGTACATACGAGAGTGATCACTTACTTCCTATTGTGGATCTGATTATGAGGACAAAAAAAACACAAAAAAACACAATTGGATAACAACAGTACAACATACTAGACAGGTGATGTGTGACAGTGAGCTCCCCTCATAGACAGGCTATGAGATTAATTATTTTTGAAAGTAGGGGACCCCTATATATTAGACAAATTTTACTTGCTATACATAGGGAAGTAACTTAGGTTGAAAAAGGTCTATAGCCAAGTACTCAAATCTCATAAAAACAATGTGATATTTCTAATGGTAAGTTTCCAGTGTTTTAAGTGAAAAAGGTCACCAACAGAGCCAATTTAGAAACAGATTATTTCATTTATTTATTGTTGAAATTAGTTCCAAAAATATATATATCTTTTTTAGTAATATTTTTGTTGTTTATAAAAATTATTTTTTTCCTTCTTTTTGTGTAACAGTTAGTTAAATCGTTGATAATTGATATACATTCATTCTACAATTATTTTTAAACACACAGTGAATAGAAAGAGACAAAAGATGTTAGCAATACGGAAAGGTGGATCACGACGCGCGTTTCGGCCAAGTAGCCTTCTTCAGGTGGCCGTGTATTGCTCTGAAATTTTAGAAAAATATTACATGTAAGACTCAGACACTATAACACACTGGACCATATATTACATACAACTATTTACATTATCTCATTAATACCACGCAGTTTATATACATTTTTAAAAGCAACAGAGATACGAATATATAGTTACATATTATCCACAATAGGTGGGTAAAGTAAAGAGAAGCTATGTCAAATTTACAAATATGGATATAGAGGATAAGGTTGTTACACACAAAACTGCTATGTCAAAATGGTGTCAAAATGTTGTCAAAATGGTGTCAAAAATGAAGTTTTATGAACTTATTCTGCAGTGTTATCTAGGATGGTAATATAGAATATATATTTCTGAACATTAATACAATAACCTCACTTGTACATACGATGGTATGGAGTTATGATGAGATGCACCTATTGTGGATAATATGTAACTATATATTCGTATCTCTGTTGCTTTTAAAAATGTATATAAACTGCGTGGTATTAATGAGATAATGTAAATAGTTGTATGTAATATATGGTCCAGTGTGTTATAGTGTCTGAGTCTTACATGTAATATTTTTCTAAAATTTCAGAGCAATACACGGCCACCTGAAGAAGGCTACTTGGCCGAAACGCGCGTCGTGATCCACCTTGCCGTATTGCTAACATCTTTTGTCTCTTTCTATTCACTGTGTGTTTAAAAACAATTGTAGAATGAATGTATATCAATTATCAACGATTTAACTAACTGTTACACAAAAAGAAGGAAAAAAATAATTTTTATAAACAACAAAAATATTACTAAAAAAGATATATATATTTTTGGAACTAATTTCAACAATAAATAAATGAAATAATCTGTTTCTAAATTGGCTCTGTTGGTGACCTTTTTCACTTAAAACACTGGAAACTTACCATTAGAAATATCACATTGTTTTTATGAGATTTGAGTACTTGGCTATAGACCTTTTTCAACCTAAGTTACTTCCCTATGTATAGCAAGTAAACTTTGTCTAATATATAGGGGTCCCCTACTTTCAAAAAAAATGGTCATTGTCATTAGTCCTTGAACAAAGTTTGTAAGACACCTGCGTAAACCTTGCTGGTATTCTACTTCGGCAGACTGTAGCTCTGCAGTCTGTGGGTCATTCTCCTTGGCCCTTCCATTTTGAGCCATTAATATGGTACGGTCTATGTAGGACGGGTGAGTAGGGTCAAGGCTCTGCACTCATTTGGGGTGAAGCTGCTTTGTCCCCCTTGTTATACCGGGCTGGACATCCTGGTTTGATTGTGATCGTTTGAAGCCTGTAGAGCCATTCTAATCAGATGGGTACATTTTCCCCAGTCTCGCCAAGGTCATTGTGGTTGTTTTAGAAAATCCCAAGGCTGATGCTTCACTCCATGACTTGGTTCCCTTGGTGATACAAACTGGGCGAATAAGTTCACAGTGTTAGTTCCTAAGGGCGGGGCAGCAGCACAGGAGATGTAGCCAGGATTCCCTCTTGTAGGAGCACAGTCTGCAATTTGTGAATTCCCCCTTGCTAGCCCATGCAGGATTAAAGTCGGTGATTCCTAGTGTGCATAGCCTCATGGAAAGAATTTTGGTTCGGACTTGTGGTGTCATGGCCTCGTTTAGGTAGGGTTGTGACTTGCCTCCTAAATTACTGGTGTGTGCCGAAAGTGCACTCTGCATAAAGGTAAATGTGAAGTTATGCATAAATTGCCAAATCGTGAGATTTATACATTACTTCGCATGTACCTTTATGCATAGTGCACTTTAGGCACACACCAGGACTTTAGGAGGCATTTGTCTTCCCTTACAATCATTTGCAGTAATGAGTGTAACTTATGAGCTATGCTTCATTATAAATTCAGATATCCATACAGTGTGTGCTTTGATGAAGCATGCTTTACTAAACCACAGCCGTAAGGTTGGCGTTGCCACTTAGGATTGATAAGGATGGCATATAATAACAACTTTGTTGCCTTGGATGCTCTTCGTGAGCATTTTTTGAGAAGACATGAAATATAGTCATATTGCCCAAAGCACAATTACCAGTGCACTGTGAAATATTCAATGACAACCCAAAGAGGTGTTATTAGCCTTTGTTCCTTCCTTGTCCGCTTCTCTAATAGTGTCATTTGTTGCACACTACATGAGAAGCCAATTGCAATTTCCCTCCTTGTCTGGTTCCTGTAGTGTGTCAACTTGTAGACATTACATTAACTATATTTCACAATGCTGTTTATTGATATGTAAGAGCAATTGATAATGTCATATATATGTATGTATGCACATTTAATGGACGGAAACAGCCATGTTCTTATAATATATACGTCTATGGTTTCGGATAATGCCTACTCCATAAAAGTCTCCGAAATATGGACTCCTTGACAATTGGTTGAAATCTACAACGTCTTTTGAATACATTTTTCTGTGATTCCAAAAAGGTATGACATCAACAGCTATCATTCTCCAAATAATAATGCCGTCTTCAGCTTAAACCTGTGTATCCCCAAAATATGGTGTGAACTGAATTGCTCCAATCACCAATGACATTGTCCCTTTTGTGATAATAACTGTAAATAGGCCTAGTTACAGATCCAAGTGATATCAAAGCAATATCTTCTATTATATTAAGGATGGCATATGCTGTACACAAATGTATATATGTGTGTCTCTTTTTAATGTAGTGAGAGTGCTTTTTTGTACGTATGAGAATATGTTTTAAAACTATATTTGTATGTTTTCTTGATAGCCCTGAAGAAGTCTCTTTGTGAGACGGAACACGTCAGCTATGGTCTTCTGATTTTTAAATGAACTCAATAAAGAAAAATCCTTTTAAGAAATCAACATCTGGGATCTGGACATCTTCTTGTGTGCTCACTGTTTCTTTGATATTGATATTGGTTGTTTTAATTGTTGAATAGTGCTGAACCGGTTTGTGTTTAATGTTGATATAGGATTTTATTCGTAGATAAGGAGCATAGAGGGGAGTGCTCCTTGGTTCTTTGCACTACTATGATACATAGAGACACTTTACACTTGTCAGGTGCCGGCCTCTATAGCCTCTACCCTTAATTAAATTGTATTCAACATTCATGACATTGGTGATCTTCTCGAACAAGAGTGATAAATGATCACACAGGGCTTGGGTGTCTTTCATGGAGTAGGACACAGTCCATGACACTTGCCACCTTATTTCCCCATGGACTCGATCCTCCCTTTTTCTGGTCTAGCAGGGTTAGTATATGGACGTCTTTATAACACTCTACTGTTTTGCCTGTTTTGTGAAAGAGGCGGTGAGAAGTGCTTATGCTTTATAAAGTAAAGTAAAGTAAAGTAAAGTATGAAGTCTTATATAGCGCGCGATTACCCTGGGGCATCTCGGCGCTTGCATAGGGAACCCGTCCTGGTATTCCCCTGTGAGATAGCCCTGGAAGGGTATCCACAAGGTGAAAGCCAGGCATCCCGCCGCGAGGGGCCGTTGTGGAGATTAAGCAAGCTATTGCCCAGAGTCGCAGAGTGTGAACCCGTGAGCTGAGAAGGCACCGGAGCGAGAATTAACGAGTCCGCGGAATTTTGAGCCCAAGACCCGCCGAGGCGGGGAATTGAACCCTGGTCCCGGACCGAACTCAAGCTCCAGGTCTGCCGCCTCTAACCCCTGAGCCACACTTCTCCACGAGTAAGTAAGAGTTACATGCATTGGACATAACACCCGTCAGGTTAAATATGCATCGAATGCATATTTCAGCGTTGTCCCTTCTTAAGGTTTTCATGTCTTGAGCAGGAGTCTATGGGGGAGCATCTTGTCTGCTTATGGTTTAGTAATAGCCTCGTTGCATTCATTTCTAAACTACAAGGAAGAATCTTTGCCCTGTATCTCCTCAGTTGATAATAGGATAGCTCCCATTTTCACTTAAGGGACCAAAGATGGGTACGGGACAGGCAACAGGTTAGCGATGTACCCAGAGTCCACTGACACCTGGCCTTCTGTATCAGACCCTCTCTTCCCAGCTGGCTTGTGTGGCATTTGAAAGAGGCTGGATCCCCTGTGCCTATGCGGAGGAGGAAGTCGAGAGTATCTTCTTGCATAAAGAAGCAATCAGGAATTGCGGTCTGTGAGACGGTCTTCATGCAAGGGGAGACACATGGACTGAGACAATCTGCAAGTACCAGCAATGAGGAAGAAAGGGCTTGTGTCAGGGAACATAATAGCAAAACACAAACCCAATACAGAATGCATGCATAAGCAACAAGGAAGCAGGGTCTGCTACGTAGCAGCATCGTAGCAAGAGAGATAGACAAACCCAAGATAAGCTGCGTGCACATGCAAAGGAGAAGCAGGGTCTGCTACATGGCAGCATCGTAACAAGCAGGCACATGAATCCACAACAGGCTGCATGCACAAGCAAAGTAGAAGCAGGGTCTGCAACATAGCAGCATCGTAGCAAGAGAGATACACAAACCCAAGATAAGCTGCATGCACATGCAAAGGAGAAGCAGGGTCTGCTACATGGCAGCATCGTAACAAGCAGGCACGTGAACCCAAGACAGGCTGTATGCACAAGCAAAGTAGAAGCAGGGTCTGCAACATAGCAGCATCGTAGCAAGAGAGATACACGAACCCAAGATAAGCTGCATGCACATGCAAAGGAGAAGCAGGGTCTGCTACATGGCAGCATCGTAACAAGCAGGCACGTGAACCCAAGACAGGCTGTATGCACAAGCAAAGTAGAAGCAGGGTCTGCAACATAGCAGCATCGTAGCAAGAGAGATACACGAACCCAAGATAAGCTGCATGCACATGCAAAGGAGAAGCAGGGTCTGCTACATGGCAGCATCGTAACAAGCAGGCACGTGAACCCAAGACAGGCTGTATGCACAAGCAAAGTAGAAGCAGGGTCTGCAACATAGCAGCATCGTAGCAAGAGAGATACACGAACCCAAGATAAGCTGCATGCACATGCAAAGGAGAAGCAGGGTCTGCTACATGGCAGCATCGTAACAAGCAGGCACGTGAACCCAAGACAGGCTGTATGCACAAGCAAAGTAGAAGCAGGGTCTGCAACATAGCAGCATCGTAGCAAGAGAGATACACGAACCCAAGATAAGCTGCATGCACATGCAAAGGAGAAGCAGGGTCTGCTACATGGCAGCATCGTAACAAGCAGGCACGTGAACCCAAGACAGGCTGTATGCACAAGCAAAGTAGAAGCAGGGTCTGCAACATAGCAGCATCGTAGCAAGAGAGATACACGAACCCAAGATAAGCTGCATGCACATGCAAAGGAGAAGCAGGGTCTGCTACATGGCAGCATCGTAACAAGCAGGCACATAAATTCCCGACAGGCTGCATGCACAAGCAAAGTAGAAGCAGGGTCTGCAACATAGCAGCATCGTAGCAAGAGAGATACACGAACCCAAGATAAGCTGCATGCACATGCAAAGGAGAAGCAGGGTCTGCAACATGGCAGCTTCGTAACAAGCAGGCACGTGAACCCAAGACAGGCTGTATGCACAAGCAAAGTAGAAGCAGGGTCTGCAACATAGCAGCATCGTAGCAAGAGAGATACACGAACCCAAGATAAGCTGCATGCACATGCAAAGGAGAAGCAGGGTCTGCTACATGGCAGCATCGTAACAAGCAGGCACATGAATCCACGACAGGCTGCATGCACAAGCAAAGTAGAAGCAGGGTCTGCAACATAGCAGCATCGTAGCAAGAGAGATACACGAACCCAAGATAAGCTGCATGCACATGCAAAGGAGAAGCAGGGTCTGCTACATGGCAGCATCGTAACAAGCAGGCACATGAATCCACGACAGGCTGCATGCACAAGCAAAGTAGAAGCAGGGTCTGCAACATAGCAGCATCGTAGCAAGAGAGATACACGAACCCAAGATAAGCTGCATGCACATGCAAAGGAGAAGCAGGGTCTGCTACATGGCAGCATCGTAACAAGCAGGCACATGAATCCACGACAGGCTGCATGCACAAGCAAAGGAGAAGCAGGGTCTGCTACCTGCCAGAATCACAACAAAGCAGACACCAGAACTCAAGACATGCTGCACGCACACGCAACGAGGAAGCAAGGTCTGCTACACGGCACCATCGAAGCAAGACAGACACACAAACCTAAAACAAGTGGCAAGCAAAGCGAAAGTGAGATCTTTATGTTTCATCTTCATAGCAAAGTAGACCTTAACATCAATACAAGCAAAGAGGAAGAAAGGGCTGCTCTTTGGGAACAATATAGAACACAAAATGCACAAATTATTGACGACCTGCATGCACTAGCAACGAAGAAGCACGAGCTGCACTGCTACATGGCAGCATCATACCAAGGCAGACTTAACAACCCAAGAGTAGCCATGTGCACATGCAACGAGGAAGCAAGAGCTGCACTACTACATGCCAGTATCATAGCATGGCAGACTGAAAAACCTAAGAGAAGCCAAGTAACAAGCAGCGAGGTAGCCAAAGGTGTGCTGCTGCATGGCAGTATCATAGGAAGGCAGACTCAACAACCCAAGAGAAGCCACATGCACAAGCAATAAGGAAGCAAGAGCTGCAATGCTACATGGCAGCATCATAGCAAGGCAGACTCAACAACCCAAGAGAAACTGCATGCACAAGCAACGAGGAAGCACGAGCAGCGATGCTGCATGGCAGCATCATACCAAGGCAGACTCAATAACCCAAGAGCAGCCACGCGCACAAGCAACGAGGAAGCAAGAGCTGCAATGCTACATGGCAGCATCATACCAAGGCAGACTCAATAACCCAAGAGCAGCCACGCGCACAAGCAACGAGGAAGCAAGAGCTGCGCTGCTGCATGGCAGCAATATAAAATGGCAGACTCAACAACCGAAAAGACGCCACATGCACAAGCAACGAGGAAGCAAGAGGTGCGCTGCTACATGGCAGCATCATACCAAAGAAAACTCAAAAACCCAATAGAAGCTGCATGCATAAACAACGTGGAAGCAAGAGTTGCGCTGTTGCATGGTAGCATCATAACATGGCAGACTCATCAAAACAACGTGCACAAGCAACGAGGACGCAAGAGCTGCGCTGCCACATGGCAACATCATAGCAAGGCTGACTCAACAACCCAAGAGAAGACATGTGCACAACGAACGAGGAAGCAAGAGCTGCACTGCTGCATGGAAGCATCATAGAAAAAAGGCTCAACAACCCAAGAGTAGCCATGTGCACATGCAACAAGGAAGCTAGAGCTACCCTGTTACATGGCAGTAACATAGCAAGGCAGACTCAACAACCCAAGAGAAGCCATGTGTACAAGCAATGAGAAAGCAAGAACTGTGCTGCTACATGGCAGCCTCATAGCAAGGCAGAGACTCAACTACCCAAGAGAAGTCACAGGCACAAGGAACGAGGAAGGAAGAGCTGTGCTGCACTTGGTAGCGTCATAGCATGGAAGCCTCAACAAACAAAGAAGAAGCCAATGTCCACAAGCAACGAGCAAGCAAGAGCTGCGCTGCAGCAGGGGAGCATCATAGCAAGGCAGACTCAACAACCCAAGACAAGCCACGTGCGCAAATAACGTGGAATCAAGAGCTGCGCTGCTAAATGGCAGCATCATAGCATAGAAGCCTCAACAACCCAAGAAGAAGCCAATGTCCACAAGCAACGAGCAAGCAAGAACTGCGCTTATTCAGGGGAGCATCATAGCAAGGCAGACTGAACAACCCAAGAGAAGCTGCATCCACAAGCAACGAGGAAGCAAGAGCTCTAATGCTGCATGGAACCATCATAGCAAGGCAGACTCAACAACCCAAGAGGAGCCACGTGCACAAGTAACAAGGACGCAAGAGCGGCACTGCTGCATTGGAGCATCATAGCAAGCCAGACTCAAACAACTCAAGATATCTCACATGCACAAGCAACGTGAGGTAATTGAAATTTTTATGGTCAAATGTGTCCCCAACGTGTACCCCAACGGCTCCATGTACGAGTTTCAAGTACATGTAATTTCCCTCCACAACCGAATCTGAAGACGCAAATACATTTGCGTCCAACGTTAACGTGTCCTCTATCAGATCCACCATGAATGGATCGATAATTCAGTTCCTAAGTATGCCGTGCCACCGTCTTTAAATGGTGCACTTTCACGTTTTTCCTGGCTCTGCCGAGCTAGGCCCTGATTTCTGTCTTCGAGCCACTTCTGTCTCTGCCTCTGAAAGCTGCAGCATGAAGATGCATCCCTGACCTCTGTCTTACTTCCTGCCAAGCGAGCGGTGCCCGGCTCGGCCTGGTCTGCCTGCCAAACAACAGTATTTTACCTTCAAGTTATCAGCGTAGCCAGTTCAGCTCCTCGAAAACACATTCCTGTCTAGTGATTTAGGTAAACATATCCCCGGCTGCAGAGCAAAGAGCAAGTCTTCCCGTCTCCGTGCAAGTAATGTACAGTTCCCGTTGCCAGAGTAGGCCCATGGCCCCGCACGTAGACACGCAGACACCTATGCACACACTAACATTCAGTATAGAGTAGCCTCTGCCCAAGAGACCTTTTACTCTAGATTAAACATCCTCCAAATACTAGATATCAGATACGTTATAGGGACAGGTCGATCTGACATGCCAGACTTCTGTCTCCTCTACTAGTGCTAAAAGTCAGACCCTTAGCTTCCTCCAGATGTACGTCAATCACACGTCATATTAGCTGCGCGCGCATCTAGGCCACAGGTTTCAGCTGACTCTGCAAGAATTCTCTAAGCATCCACCCACTTGTGACACTTTTCGGTGACGTTTCCAGTGTACGCCTCTGTGCACACCCTTGTTCACGCCTTTTTGCTACGCACATGTGTTCTTATCATATACATTTCACTTGTCACGCCTACTGTATTCACTGCCATTGTGTCATTTTACTATATATGTCATGTACTGTTAATAAATCGTTGACATCTTTCTGCCATCATTGCATACCCGACCCCTTGTATTGATGGAATTGATTTCCATGGCTCGAGTCATCATTCTTGATTAAAGCCCTTAAGACTCAGACACCACGGACTCTGCCTCTCATTTGATTGAGCTATTTCTTTACTTATCCGAAATTATATGGCAAACTAGTATACGGTAAAATATTTACCACAAACGAGGAAGCAAGAGCTGTGCTGCTTGGCAGCATAATAGCAAGGCAGACTCAATAACCTGAGAGGAGCCACATGCATAAACATCGAAGAAGCAAGAGCTGCACCGCTGCATGGCAGCATCATAGCATGGCAGACTCAACAAGGCCACGTGCACAAGCAACGAGGACTCAAGAGCTGCGCTGCTACATGGCAGCATCATAGCAACAACCCAAGAGAAGCCATGTACACAAGCAACGAGGAAGCAAAAGCTGCCCTGCTACCTGGCATCATCTTAGCAAGGCAGACTCAACAACCCAAGAGAAGCCACATGCACAAGCAATGAGGAAGCAAGAGCTACGCTGCTACATGACAGCATCATAGCAAGGCAGACTGAACAACCCAAAAGAAGTCTCGTCCACGAGAAACGTGGAAGCAAGATATGTGCTGCTGCATTGCATCATCATAGCATGGCAGACTCAACAAGACCACGTGCACAAGCAACGAGGAAGCAAGAGCTGCGCTGCTGCATGGCACCATCATAGCAAGGGAGACTCAAGAAAGTTGTGGGCACAAGCAACGAGGAAGCAAGAGCTGCGCTGTTGCATGGCAGCATCATAGCAAGGCAGACTCAAAAACCCAAGAGAAGCTGTATGCACAAGCAACGGGGAAGCAAGAGCTGCACTGCTGCATGGCAGCATCATAGCAAGGCAGATTCAAAAACCCAGGAAAAGTCACATCCACAAGAAACTTGGAAGCAAGATATGCGCTGCTGCATGGCATCATCATAGCATGGCAGACTCAACAAGACCACGTGCACAAGCAACGAGGAAGCAAGAGCTGCGCCACTACATGGCAGCATCATATCAAGGGAGACTCAACAACTCAAGAGAAGCCATGTGCACAAGCAATGAGGAAGCAAGAACTGTGCTGCTACATGGCAGCATCATAGCATGGCAGACTCAACAAGGCCACGTGCACAAGCAACGAGGACGCAAGAGCTGCGCTGCTACATGGCAGCATCATAGCAAGGGAGACTCAAGAAAGTCATGGGCACAAGCAACGAGGAAGCAAGAGCTGCGCTGTTGCATGGCAGCATCATAGCAAGGCAGACTCAAAAACCCAAGAGAAGCTGTATGCACAAGCAACGGGGAAGCAAGAGCTGCACTGCTGCATGGCAGCATCATAGCAAGGCAGATTCAAAAACCCAAGAAAAGTCACGTCCACGAGAAACTTGGAAGCAAGATATGCGCTGCTGCATGGCATCATCATAGCATGGCAGACTCAACAAGACCACGTGCACAAGCAACGAGGAAGCAAGAGGTGCGCTGCTACATGGCAGCATCATACCAAAGAAAACTCAAAAACCCAATAGAAGCTGCATACATAAACAACGTGGAAGCAAGAGTTGCGCTGTTGCATGGTAGCATCATAACATGGCAGACTCATCAAAGCAACGTGCACAAGCAACGAGGACGCAAGAGCTGCGCTGCCATATGGCAACATCAAAGCAAGGCTGACTCAGCAACCCAAGAGAAGACATGTGCACAACGAACGAGGAAGCAAGAGCTGCACTGCTGCATGGAAGCATCATAGAAAAAAGGCTCAACAACCCAAGAGAAGCCAAGTGACAAGCAACAAGGAAGCCAGAGCTACCCTGTTACATGGCAGTAACATAGCAAGGCAGACTCAACAACCCAAGAGAAGCCATGTGTACAAGCAATGAGAAAGCAAGAACTGTGCTGCTACATGGCAGCCTCATAGCAAGGCAGAGACTCAACTACCCAAGAGAAGTCACAGGCACAAGGAACGAGGAAGGAAGAGCTGTGCTGCACTTGGTAGCGTCATAGCATGGAAGCCTCAACAAACCAAGAAGAAGCCAATGTCCACAAGCAACGAGCAAGCAAGAGCTGCACTGCAGCAGGGGAGCATCATAGCAAGGCAGACTCAACAACCCAAGACAAGCCACGTGCGCAAATAACGTGGAATCAAGAGCTGCGCTGCTAAATGGCAGCATCATAGCATAGAAGCCTCAACAACCCAAGAAGAAGCCAATGTCCACAAGCAACGAGCAAGCAAGAGCTGCGCTTGTTCAGGGGAGCATCATAGCAAGGCAGACTCAACAACCCAAGAGAAGCTGCATCCACAAGCAACGAGGAAGCAAGAGCTCTAATGCTGCATGGAACCATCATAGCAAGGCAGACTCAACAACCCAAGAGGAGCCACGTGCACAAGTAACAAGGACGCAAGAGCGGCACTGCTGCATGGGAGCATCATAGCAAGCCAGACTCGAACAACTCAAGAGAAGTCACATGCACAAGCAACGAGGAAGCAAGAGCTGTGCTGCTTGGCAGCATAATAGCAAGGCAGACTCAATAACCTGAGAGGAGCCACATGCATAAACATCGAAGAAGCAAGAGCTGCACCGCTGTGTAGAAAAAGGTACGGGCAGAAGACCTTTTTCAAAGTTGCCCGGCGTTAGTCGCCTCTATACCCACTCGAGTTACCAAACAAAGAGGCAGGCGCTGGAGACCGGAAGGCAGGAAACAGAAGTTTTATTCCGACGGAGCAGAACACATCAAATCAGACAACAGGGTATCTTCTCGGGGTGCTCTTGATGGAGCAAGGATTCGCACGTAAAGCGACTTGCTCTCATTCATGAACCTCGTTTAATGTATAATCATATTAATCCAACTGCTCGTCATTTATTTAGCATTTTCCCCAACACGCGGGTGTCCCCAAGAGGCTTGCCTGTGTGTCTTTTCATACTAACAAAGCTTGCACCAAAAGAAATGGCTGCTTCGCTGAAATTCAGTCTGCGCATGCGTCGGTCATACCCATGTGATGTGACGCACTCGCATTCTGGAGGGAATCTGTTGCTCATGCGCACTGTTGCAAACATGGCCGCTTGTCTCTCACCACGCTCTATGCTTGCAACTGCTGCTTTAGCCTATCCTTCTTTTCGCACTAAACTTTAATGCTGTAGAAGTTATAAAGTAAGGGGTGTGTTAAATTTTATCATGGTATACAGTGTGATCATTTTTATGTGTGATTCTAATTTGTTCTCGCTTACTTTTCATGTATCACGTCTCTGGGGCTGGGAAAAACGGGAGCGGAGCCATACTTGAGGCTCTGCTGGGCACAGTCATGTGACCAGGGAGAAACTCTACTGCGCAGGAGCTGAAACAAGCCAGCTGGCTCCTGAAGCCCGATGCGCCTGAGAAACCCATCACAAGATGCAGCCTTTCACCTTGAACCCCAAAGACAATGTTGCTA
Source organism: Lissotriton vulgaris (assembly GCF_964263255.1). Taxonomy (NCBI): domain Eukaryota; kingdom Metazoa; phylum Chordata; class Amphibia; order Caudata; family Salamandridae; genus Lissotriton; species Lissotriton vulgaris. The sequence goes on from NC_141687.1 coordinate 378,991,616, forward strand.
TACTCTGTATTCTCGTATTGTCTACTGTATTCCTATGGATGGGAACGTGAACCCAAGGGGCGGATAAGCAAAATTGCATATTTATGATGAGAACATGGAATTCTAGGAGGTGATAATGACCGCATCATCTCTCCTGACCAATCATAATGTGGGAAACTGTCACTTGCAACATTAGTGGGTGGTCTAAGGGTCCCCAAACTGTATAATCACCCTAGTGTAGCTTAGGAAAATTGTCCGACTTGTCCGAGTAGCTGACCTGTCACTGACCCTACGAACTCTATAGGTGATCAATCTAGAGTGCTGCGGAGCACTCTGTCCATACTTTCCACAAACTCCTAGGGGTGGACAAAGTCTTAAGTGCTGGCAAAGCACTTTGCTGGGAAATTCGAAAAACCCAATCGGGGTTACTGGCGGATTACTTGCAGAAAGGGGTAACGCAGGCGTTGCTTCCGAAGCTGTGGGTGTTGGTCGTACCTTGGTGAGCCCAGTCCTGAGCCAAATCCTGAGGGGTATCCTGTCCTGAGTTTCCGTGAGCTGTACCTGCTTACATTTTGGTATTCCATTCCTTGAGGGTCCTTGTCCCCGTCTTCCCAACTGACCCGTGGCCAGGGTTGGTCTTCATTCTGATTTAGGTAAATATTAAACTGTGGGTTTGCGTCTTTCAATCTCTCTCTCTCTCTCACTACTTTCCTAATAAAGCACTCTTGCCTTTGATATCGCTCTATCACTTTGAAATGCCAAGTATATGCGATTGTTTCTTAGTTTTGTTCCACTTCTCTCCCCACCTATAGGATATCATTGATTTATCATACGTAATAGTGTGTTCCCAATTTTTCCCTTTCCTTTAGTATGGTTGCAGTGAACTTAGCAGGATAGTATAATAGCCTAGATAAAATAAATGTTTTAGGTCCCGTTCATATCCCATGTCCTAGTATAAACTTGCAGTGACTAGTTGGTTCTTAATATTCTTACCCATAGTGTTCACGTATACTCAAATGGTCCTTGCCCTAATACATAGCTACCTTTTGGTTGTGATCTTAATGCTTGATGTGTTATTTTGTATTTTGCTAATTTTGAAATATTCACTTTGAAAATTCTTCATATAAACTCTTAAACTTATCAGGTGTCTGTGGTCATTTTGCGGATTACAGTGTGGACAATGTACTTTAGGTTATAAAGTGTATTTCTTCTAGGATCCCTGTCACCTGTTCCCTGCTAGCTCCTGATCCGTCTGGAGTAATGTGCCTGTGGTAAGTCAGGTACATGATCAGCAGTGGTGAGAAGTCACCCCCCGGATTACTCATAGTAGCGTGTATAAACTCACCCGGTTCACGCCAAACGCGAGTCATTGGTTTGAATGTGCACGCCAGGGCCCAGTGCGTGTGAGAATCAGGAAACCCAGTGACCCGGGTGAACTGCGCGCTCTATCAGTAATTTTCTGGTAGCAGAGGTAATGGTTAGGACTAGCTAAATTAGGTAGGCAGGATAGTTGATTATTTATTTATTTATTTATTTTGAGATTTATAAAGCGCCTGGTGACCCGAGGGCATCCCCGCGCTATAAAACTGTAAAATCCATGACAGGCAGAAACCAGGAACTATTTGGGGAAGAGGAGGGTTTTGAGTTTTTTGCGGAAGAGTGCGTGGCTAGGTTTCAGACGCAGCAGGCGAGGAAGGGCGTTCCATTTAGAGGCGGCCTTAACCGAGAAGCGGCGTCCACCGGTACGCGACTTCTTGAATCTTGGGACTGTGGCCAGATGTTCGTTGTCCGAGCGAAGGTTTCTGTGGGCTTTATAAGGTGTAATCATATCTTTGAGGGTGGCAGGTCCAACCCCATTGATGAGTTTGTGCGTGATGCACATGGCCTTAAACTCCACTCGCTGGCGGACCGGAAGCCAGTGCAGAGATTTGAGGGCCGGTGTGGTATGGGCTCTGGGAGGAAGGTTGAGAATGAGTCTCGCCGCGGCGTTTTGTGCGCGCTGGAGTTTGGCCAGGGTGGTTTCAGGGGCGCGGAGGTATGCGGCGTTGCCGTAGTCCAGACGTGCTAGTATGAGCCCTTGAACTAGAAGTTTCCTGGACAGGGGGGGCAGGAGGGGGAGGATCTTGCGAATTGAGCGGAGAAGGCCAAAGCAGGTCCCCGCGGTCTTGACTGCCTGGGTCTTCAAGGAGAGGTCCTGCTCCAACCAGAAGCCTAGTGTTTTAATTTCTGTCTTGGGCGTGGGGATGTCACCGAAGGAATCCGGCCAGACTGAGGGAGGGACGGAGGACCATTTGTTGCCCAGAAGCATGATTTCTGTTTTTGTCCCGTTCAGCTTCAGCGAGGATTCGCACATCCAGGTATGTATGTCTTGCAGGCAGTTAAGTAGGATTTCAGGGCTATTGTCCAGCTGGGAAAGAGAGACGACGAGTTGTGTGTCGTCGGCATAATTGACTATTTTTATCCCATAGGGGGTGACCACATCCTCCAAAGGGGCCATGTAGACATTAAATAGGGTGGGACTAAGCGAGGACCCCTGGGGCACACCACATGTGAGCGGAAGGGGGTCTGAGCGGGAGTTGCCGTCCCACACCTGAAATGAGCGACCCGAGAGGAAGGATTTGATCCAAGCATGTGCGGTTCCCACAATTCCTGCCTTGGCCAGGCGATGGAGGAGGACACGGTGATCCACCGTGTCGAATGCGGCACTGAGGTCCAGGAGGATCACTGCCACTGATCCTCCTGAATCCAGGATACACCTAGCCTCCTCGATGATGGAGAGGAGTGCGGTGTCTGTGCCGTGGCCCGGCCGGAATCCGGTTTGTGACTGACGTAAAATTTTATTCGTCTCGAGGAATTGGGAGAGTTGCACGTTGACTAATTTCTCAGCCACCTTGCTGAAGCAGGGAAGAAGCGAAATGGGTCTATAGTTGGCCATATCGTCCGGGTTTAGGTTGGGCTTTTTCAGCAAGGCCTTGACAACTGCGCCCTTCCATGAGGAGGGCACTATGCCCTGGGCAAGAGATGTGTTAATCAGATCCCTGATGGTAGGTGAGGTGCTGGGAGAAACGGTTTTTAAGAATCTGACGGGTGCCGGGTCCAGGGGGGATCCACTTCTCATTTTGGCCAGCGTGGTAGTAATCTCATCGAGGGAGACTCCTCTAAAGGAGGACAGCCGCGGGCTGGTAGAGCAGGCGTCTAAATCCACCGGGATGGGGGGGCTGATTGGGGGGAGGGACTCTAAGATCCTCGTAATTTTGGAATCGAAGTATGAAGCTAAGTCCTTGCATCTGTCCGGCGGGGGAGGAGAGGCAGCGGGAGCTGAGGGAATGTTGAGTAGTTCCTTAACTATCAGGAAGGATTCTTTGGCAGAATTGGCCGCATTTTTAATTCTGTTGTCGTAAAAGGTGGTCTTGGCTAGTTTAATGGCCAATTTATAGCGTCTTACTGCTATGTTATAGGTGTCTTTTTTACTATGTAGCCAGTCTTTCCTCCACAGTCTTTCCGCTTTTTTACATTCTTTGCGGAGATCACGGAGTTCCGGGGTGTACCACGGGGCATGACCCATTGTCCTATCTTTGATCTCCCGACTTTTTATGGGAATGAGGCTATCAAGGGAGGAGGAGAGCCAGCCTCTTACTTGGGTGTCAGCCTCGGACGGGTCAGCCGCAAGGCTCGGGGTAGAGGAGTCCAAAGCATAATTGATAAACAAACTGTGAAATTAAATTGTGCTGCTAAACAATTTCTATGCTGCTGATTTTTCTATTGCGTTTTTCAAATATTTTGCGATGTTTTAAGGATTTATATGACTGTGTATATGATTTTACATTGCTGCTATAAGTATTATATGTAATATTAACAAAGAACTGTTTGTGCGTGTTCAGTGTAGTCCGAATCCCCGGGGAAGTATATAGCTAACGGTGAGTAGAATCCGGTTAGCTGGAAAAGTCACTTGTTTAGAGGCATTAGTGTAGGGTGAAGAAATACCTGGAAGCACTAATTAGGATCTTTTAGTATCTGTATAATTGATAGCCACGAGTCCTTTGTATAAAACTTCCCTTGTGATATCACCTAGAAAGGGTCACATGTGGGAGGAGTAATAGGGTCTCCGAGGCTTGTCTGGTAAGTAAGATAGTCCGCTGGTGAAATCCTGGCTCAGTACATATCCCCGACTAAGGTGGATGAGTCAGAAGAATAACGGGTTCTATATTACTAGTGTGAAGGTTCAGGCAAAGAAGTCTATCCAGAGTGAATGAAAAGTAGACAGAAGTGGTTTACTTGTAGTGAGAGGAAATTTTTCTACCTATTTAGAACACTCAAACATAGTGGCAGACGTTGTGTGTTAGTGACTAAGTTTTGCGCTCTCACTTTAGGAAAAGTTAAAAGTTTCCGTTACCTTGTGAAGGAGGGAGTCGGGCGGAAGGCTGCTCTGACGTCACTCCGTGCCGTGCTGGTATTGGTCAGGACAGCGGGTGGGTATTGAAGCCGAATTTGTAAGGGAGGGGTGAGTGCCGGAGCGTGGGACTTGGTCTCGCGAAAGGCCGCGCACCCATTGGATAAGGATTTTGGTATTCACAGTGTTGATTGGTTGCTACAAAATAAGAGTCGCGCTAGCATTGGAAGTACCAGAGTAAACAAAATTAATCAGGCCGAGTTAGAAGCGAGCCTGGAAAGGCATATGTGGTATCCTGAGTTCTTACCTAATCCACAGAACTCAGGCTTCTATAAGGAACAGATTATACGAGGTAGACCGCACATGATGTATGGAATAAAGAGAAAAATGTCATTTGCCGACAAGGTAAAGAATTTCTTTAAAACAGATAAGCCCATTAGAACGAGAGAGGGTGTGATCATTCCTCCACCGAATACTCCTGCTTCCTTCATGATGTTTGAAAAGGGGTATCATACCTGTGTGTGGCTAGAGAATTGGGCAAAGTATACTGCAGATGACGGAGTTCTAGCATTTCCTATTGATGGTACCTTTAATGGTAGGATCCTGTTTAACTTAAGGACCCGCATGAATGAATTGCATCCCAGACCCAGATTGACCCAGTACGAAGCCTTAGAAGAGTGGGAAATTGAGGCTTTGGAGAGAGATAGACCCCGGATGGACAAGGGAGTAAGTAAATGGTATCCGAGGGTCCATAGAGAAACTAAAGAGCAGAAAATGAAACAGTGGAGACAAAGCATGATGACAGAGGGATTGTTTCCAATGATGGGGGTATTAGAACAAGGAAAAGGAAAAAGCACAGAAAAAACCCATCACACAATGCCCGTAGGGGACTCAGAAGATGAGCACCTAGAAGATTTATTGATGAAAAACCCCCCTCCCTATGCAGCCGAGTCTGAGCCTTTGAATTCACCAAACCCGTTTGCCAAATATCCCAGATGTCGGAGGGATAGCGAGACAGATGGAACAGGTACAGACAGTAAAACCAGTGAAGGGGATGGGTTTTGCAGACCAAAATCCACGGTCCCGAATTATCAGCCGTTTGGAGAAGGACCACCACGATTGGTCACTCCTACTGCCCCAAGTATTTACCCTCCCTTGGTACCTCAAGTATTGCATGACAATCCCACAGGAAAGGGTTTGAGAGAACAAGAAAAGGAAGCCCTGGCTAGGCAGCGAGATGATTTAGTCCGGACCATAGCCCAGATACATCCCCATCCAGATTCCCTGACTATCCCAGTAACCATTGGACCCGCTATTCCTCTTTATAGGGATAACCTAGCTAGTCCTCGTCCTCCTGTTATCTCCCCAATAATGCCTACTCCTAGCATCCCGCCCCCGAGAAAGGAAGTATTCATAGATGACGATCAAGAAAGTGAATGTGAATCAGTGGTTCTGATGGATTTGCCCATTAGAGAACCTAGGACTAGCATGTCGGGGGCAAGAAGTCAGAGTAGGCCAAAAGAGGTGTTGATTGAAGGTGCATCTGGGGTTAGGAGTGCCTCAGTAGTATCACCAGAAGAATTAGACAGATGGACCAAAGAGTTGGAGAAAGAGACCACTCCCCAATCCAGACCATTAGAGATCTACAAACTAAGGATAGAATTAGAAGAAATGATGGCTGGAAACGTAGGATTAGAGCGCTTAAACTCATACAGTGAAGAAGAGTTACTGTTTATCAGTAAAAATCTTACCCGAAATGCTAGATTGCTCCACGAAAGGATAATGGACACAGCCACAGAAATGGGAATCGATGTCAGTCGCTCCAAAATCCTTCAGAAACCCTACAGAGTAGATTTTTCGGATAAAGACTTAGAGAGTTTGAATGTGGTAGGAAAACAGATCCAGATAAAGGAATTATTGAAACTCTTGCAGAAGTGGGGAGAGGTGGGGAAATGGAGAACCCGGTGGGCAAAGAAAAAGGAAGACAGCAGGGCTAAGTCTCAGGCTTCAGAATTCGTGTTAAAAGAAGTAACTCCGACAGAAAAATTGTGTCCTATGAGAGAGGTCCCGGGAGGAAAATATGTCCATGTCCCTTGGTCCCGACAGGATATTGTGTCATTTACAAATGACTTCCCGAAATTACGGGAAAAGCCTGTTGATTGGTACAGGCAGGTTGAACGCTTCATAAAAGTTCAGAAATGTCTTCTGAAAGACCTAGATGGGTTTTTCGACATTGTGGTCCCCGTAGACTTGTGGACCGACTGCAAAATTGAAATTGATTGGCCTAGTGAGGAATATGCAAGAGACGAGAAAACAGGAGCTCCCGCACCTGAAGTAATGAGGAAGTATGAGCAAGTCATACAATACCTCAAGAAAAAGGTGCCCGCAAAGGAGACAGATTGGACCAGAATAGATAGAACCACCCAAGAACGTGATGAAACTGTCCATTCCTTTTATGAAAGGTTACTGCAAGTATTCAAAACTTACAGTGGTATCGATAATGTGGACATGAAAGACATGACCCATTTCAGTTACAGATTCGTGCTAGGATTAAGGCCTGAGATATCTCAATGGATTCGAGATAATAAAATAAGTTGGCAGGGAAAGCCCATAGATGATGTCCTGAAATACGCAAAATACTGCGAAGATGAAATCGAAAATAAAAGGAAAGCCCTCAAGGAAAAAGTGATGTGGGCACAAGTAAAATTGGCTGAACAGCAAGAAAAACAGTTAAGTAAATTGAATTCCAGTAATAATGCTCAGAATGCCACTGCTGGGGGAGGAGGGAAGCCCCGGGCAAAATTGAGTCGGGAAGAGGCTATGAAGAAGTTCCCCTGCCACGGGTGCGGCCAGTTAGGGCATTGGAGAGACGAGTGTCCACACCTGCAGGCCGGTAATGCCCCTATAAATGGTTTACATCCACAGGTGCAGAAAGAGGGGACGAAAAAGACCCAGCAACAGGTAAAGCTACCTCCAGTACCTCGCGCTCCTAGACAGAATTACAAGAACCAGGGCCAGCAGAATGAAAGGGCGGAAATATGGGAGGGAGAGAATGGAAGCAATGCAGCAATTCCACAGTACCTGTTAAATGATTCTTTCCTCTGTGATGAACAAGATTGGCGGGGCCTGAGAGGGGAGGACAAGGAGTGCGTACTTGGCGCCTCCTTACCGGTAGACCAGACTGGACCATACATTGAAGGGAAGGTTGAGGGAAAAGACATCACCTTTCTGTTGGACACTGGTGCTACCTGGTCCACTGTGAGAACAGTGGATGTTCCTAACCTACCCCTCTCGGGAGAAGCTATCCAAGTAGTGGGTGTCTCAAATCAGATCATAAGTACTCCAGTAACTGAGCCTATGGAAATCTCCATAGGAAACTTTAAAGAAATGCATAGGTTTGTGGTCTGTGATTCCAGTCCTGTGAACCTGTTAGGACGCGATTTGTTGTGCAAAATGAACTGCACCATCTTTTGCTCACCAAAGGGCGTCGAAGTTCAGACCCCCGATGAAGATGGTTTGTACAAACTAATGTTAGTAAGACCTGATGCTGACATTAAAACGTTGTCAATTGAAGACTTACCTGAAGAGCTTCAGTTAAGAGTAGTACCAGAAGTGTGGGATTTCTCAGGAAAAGATGTAGGCTTAATGGCAAACGTGGACCCAGTTAAGATAGCAATTAAGACAAATGCAGTATATCCCAAAACCAGACAGTATAAAATGAGTGCAGAAGTAAAGGCAGGAGTCGCAACTGAAATTACCCGATTGCTCGAAGCAGAAATCATAGAAGAAGTAATGAGCAGTCCCTGCAATTCGCCTATCATTGGGATTAAAAAGCCTAGTGGGAAATACTGAGTAGTGCAGGACCTGCGCAAGGTAAACCAAATTGTTGTACCTTGCTGTCCCATTGTGCCCAACCCTGCAGTAATCTTGTATCAGATTCCTTGGAATGCGGAATGGTTCACTGTCATTGACCTGTGCCATGCATTCTTTTCCATCCCATTGCATCCAGAAAGCAAGTTCCTTTTTAGTTTTGAATTTGACAGCCATATCTATGTCTGGAATCGTGTCCCCCAGGGGTACACTGAAAGTCCTTCGATTTTCAACCAGATATTAAAGAAATGTCTTGAGACCCTAATATTGCCCGGAGAGTCCGTTTTGGTACAGTACATAGATGACCTTCTAGTGGCATCTAAAACTCAAAATGACTGTGTCACCGACACCATTGCCTTGCTGAATCGCCTAGGAAAGGGAGGACATAAAGTATCCCCTGACAAATTGCAGTTCTGTAAAAACTCGGTAAAATATCTGGGGCACCAGATAGAGAAAGGGATCCGGAAGGTCACCACAGAAAGGATCAAGATAATTAAAGCAATGGACCTACCCCGAACTCAGAAAGAGGTGAGGATGTTTCTAGGAGTTGTGGGGTACTGCAGACAATGGATTGTGGGCTTCGCAAATCTAGCCAAACCTTTGATAAAAATGACCAAGAAAGGAGTGGAAGACCCAGTCGGTTGGGACAGCGAAAGCATGTCCGCATGGGTAACATTGCGAAATTGTCTATGTACCGCACCTGCATTAGGTATGCCAGACTATTCCAAGCGTTTCGAACTATTCTGTGACACCAGAGAAAATTGTGCGCTCTCAGTCCTGACCCAGGAGCATGGGCTGGTCAGGCGTCCTGTAGCGTATTTCTCAGCCACTCTAGATCCGGTGGCTGCTGGACTGCCCGGATGCTTGAAAGCAGTAGCTGCTACATGCGTCAGTCTGGAACAGAGTGAAAATATTGTCATGGGACATCCTGTCACCGTATATGTTCCACACTCTGTTGTGATTCTACTGACAAGAACCAAGACCCAGTATCTCACACCTAGTCGGCTGACTAAGTATGAGAGAATTTTGATTGGTGCTGAGAATGTAACCATTTCTCGGTGCAATGTCCTCAACCCAGCAACTCTGTTACCTGTTCCCCTGGATGTAGACGACGAAGGTGAAATGGAACATAATTGCATTGATCTAACAGAATTCAGCACTAAGCCCCGTCCTGACATCAGAGAAGTAGCATTGCTTGATGGGGATCATACAATGTTCGTGGACGGCTCATGTTTAAGACATGAGAATAGGGGTCTGTGTGCTGCCTATGCTGTTGTCACGTTGACAAACACCATAGAAGCCTCTTACCTATGCGAAGTGAAATCAGCCCAAGTAGCTGAGCTCATCGCCTTGACAAGAGCCTGTAGGAGGGGAAAGAACAAAAGAATAACTGTTTACACCGACAGTCAGTACTGTTACGGGGTTGTTCATGACTTCGGCCAACTATGGTTACAAAGAGAATTCATGACTTCCTCAGGTACCCCTATCAGAAACGGAAAGGTGGTACAAGAATTATTGGAAGCTATTCAATTGCCCAAAGAATTGGCTGTGGTCAAGTGTGCGGCTCACAGATCAGGAAATGATGATGTGACAGCCGGAAATAGATACGCTGACCAAATTGCCCAATTTTGTGCCCGACACCAAATGTCCCTCCAAATTGGGTTGTGGGGTGGACACAGCTGCCAACTGATGTTGTTTGATAATGTGTCAACGTGGGATGAATTGAAAGACTTACAACAGTCAACAGGCAGGGAAGAAAAAGCTAGATGGAGTGAAAATGACTGCAGAATGAGGAATGACGGTGTGGTGGTAGACAAAAGTGGAATGCCCGTGCTGCCCGACAGTCTGATAGATCCCATGGTCCGAATGATACATGAACCAACACATATGGGAAGGGATGCCATGTGTCGTGTGTTTGACAAGGTGTTCTATATTTCAAAGTTCAGGAACCAGGCGGAAAGGCTTTGCCAGAGGTGCCTAGTGTGTCAGCAATTCAATGCAGGAAAGAGGACTGTAGTAGAGCAGAGTACCATCGGCAAGGCAGTAGGTCCCTTTGTCAGAATGCAGGCAGACTTTATAACAATGCCCAAATGCAAGGGATATAGATATATCCTGGTCATAGTTTGTCTGTTCTCCCGGTGGGTGGAGGCCTACCCAGCTAAGAAAAATGATGCCCTAACTACAGCCAAGCTATTGCTCAAGGAGTTGATACCTAGGTTTGGGATCCCTGAGACGATTGAAACGGACCAAGGTGGGCATTTTGCCAACGACGTCCTAGAAGAGCTCTGTAAGGCTTTTAAAATGAAGCAAAGACTGCACTGTGCCTATCATCCCGAGGCATCTGGGGTGGTTGAACAGATAAATGGCACGCTAAAGTCCAGGCTGGCGAAGATGTGTGATTCCACCAAAATGAACTGGACAGACACTTTGCCCCTTGTGCTGATGAGTCTGAGAAGTATTCCAAATCGAAAAACAGGCCTGAGCCCCCATGAGGTACTAATGGGGAGAGTGATGCGACAAGCATGGGTACCTGGACACAAACTGCTAAGCATTACTGATGATTTGGTGCTAGAATACTGCAAGCAGCTGGGTGACCAAGTGCGTTCTATCTCCCACCAGATTGGAGAGACAGAAGACGAATGGCCCAAGACTCCAGCACATAAGCTACGACCAGGCGATTGGGTGGTGTTAAAGAAACACACCCGGAAGAGTTGCCTTGGACCAAAGTGGGGAAAGCCGAGACAAGTGATTCTTGTCACCACTACTGCTGTAAAGTGTGCTGGTGTGCCGAAGTGGATCCATGCCAGCCACACAAAGCGGGTAACCGGAGAAAACGCGACTGAAGCTGAAGGCAGCACCGCTGAGGAGACTCCCGAGGAGAGTCCGGATCTTGCTGACATCGAACTGCCGAGCACAAGTCGAGACGTTGAGTGGTACCCTGCCGACGACCAGGTTCATGATCCAATACGAACCAGGAAATATTCCTACCTAGACAGTGAGTGGGATAGTCCAGGTGAGACAGAACTAGAAGAAGAAGGTCAGGTCAACAAGACACACATCACACCTGATCAGGAAATAGGCCAAGTAGGGACAGATCAAGACGTCGACACTCCACCTGAAACTCCGGAGTCTGGAAAGGGACAGATAGTGGTAAGGGCTGAAGTTCATGCGGAAGACAGTGAAGAGAACGAAGTGCATGAACCAGAGCAGATAGAAATAGATGAACGTGTTCAGGAATCGGACTCCAGTTCACCTAACAGCAAAGAAAACCTACAAAGCGAACCTGAACAGGACCAGTTTGAGGACCAGGCAGAAGAAATAGATGCAAGACCTGGAACTAGTCAGACAGGGAGGGAAATAGACTCTGTCAAGCACAAGAAGAAAAATAAGAGAGTGCACGAGGAAGGTCAAGTGTCCTCGACCACTGAAAGTCACAGAAGCAAAAGTACACCCAGGTACGTCAAAAGGCTAAGACTCCGAATAAAAACAGTCGAGGAGAAACTGAAAGACCGTGAAAGGGCTGAAAGTGAAAGAAAACCAGCCCGAGGCAAGTTTCTGAGAAAAAGCGACAGATTGAAGAAACAGAATAAACTGTATCGGAGCCCCGAATGGACATACCTGGTGCTGGAAGAAATTGATGAGCCCAATCACAGTGGGAAAAGTGACGAGGAGTCCGTCACTGATCGGAGTTCGGACGAAGACCCTCCTTGAGACAAAACAGAGCGAAGCCTTGGTATAAAGAAAAGAAGAGGGGTTGCAAAAGCCACCTGTAAGCTAAAATGTCTGATTCAAGCGTAGCTGGGAGATCCAGATTTGGGTGCTGTAAAACTTGCTGTAAGATATGCTTGTGTAGTATAGCAATGCTAATAGTGCTGTGGATAGGATTAACCGTCTTTTTACCTTTTATGATAAGTAAAAATCCTAACCTATCCCCTACTGAACCTGAAATATTAGACACAGACGTTGCACGGACTGCAGAAACACCACGAAGCTTAGAACGACATGACAATCCAATTAAGCAAAGACACACACGACAGAATTTAGAAGCATCAGATGAGGGTGAACTGCACTTTCACAAGATGAGAAACCGGACGCATTTAAATGTTTTTGCTAACTTATTAGTGCATTATGTAGAAGCTATGGAAATAGAAGACTGTTATGTCTGCATGAAGCTACCCACATCTGTAGCTGAAGGTGTGACATATCACCACTTACCCCTAACCTACGGAATTTCCTGTAGTATATTAGCTAGCTTGCTTTATAGAAGCACGTTACAGTACTACTATTCAAATGCTGACGTAGTGTTTTCTGAACTTCCTATTAGAGGACATCTGAACCTTGTCCATGTTAAAAGCGAGGTAACCCGTTATATGGGTGAATATTTCCTGACTATAGGTGACATAGACTTAGATGAAGCACGACAAGAGAATCTGACCTGTTCTTTGCAAGAGCAGGAAAAGATGTTTATAAAAATGGCAGACCGAAGGAGGGAAAAGTTTCAGAAAAAGGCAAATGATGAAAAGGATAGAGTCCCTAGGTGGGCTGAGCACATGGATAACACCTCACAAGGCGAAGCTAATCCTGCTTTGTTGCTGGATTTTGAACGGAAAGGAAAACTTTGTCTCCATAGAGAAAGGACAGAATATTATAACAATGTATTCATTGGTTCCAGCGAGTGTGAACATAATTATAAGGTAATTGGAGGTTGGGGTTTCAAAAATGGGTCAGAACCTGTGTTCCCCGGAATTTATTATATATGTGGGAACAAGGCTTATTTCAAATTGCCAGATCACTGGTATGGAAGCTGCTATTTTGGCATTGTTTTCCCGAAAATATACCATGTGAATAATGCAGCTGGAAGCAATGAAGAAACTAATGGCTTAATGCGTAGTAAACGTGAAAGCGTATGTGAAATTGTAGGTGATATCTTTAGTGCACTGATACCTGGAATGGGGGTAGTTCTGAACACTCACAGGATCTGCAAATTGTCTACAGTAGTGGATCGGTTATCAACTGACACTGCTGCTGGATTCCTGCTGGTCAATACTGAAATGGTTGCGATCAGATCAATGGTTTTGCAAAATCGCCTTGCTCTTGACACCTTATTGGCAAAAGAGGGCGGAGTCTGTAGAATGCTGAAGGCGCAACATTGTTGCACCTACATTCCTGACAAAAGTATCGAATTAAAACAATATGTGAAGAACATAACTAATTTGGAAAAGGAACTCAAACCATTAGAGGTTGACAGTGCCTGGACGAGACTGACTGGAGGTCTCTCCTCTATAGGTAGTTGGTTTTCTAACCTAGGTAGAAACATTCTGTGGAAAATACTGATGCCAATAATTGGAATAGGTGTGATTGTGTTTATAATTTTCATCTGCTGTAAATGTCAAAAGTGCAAAAGAAAATATACTGTAAACAAAAGAGGGGTGAAGAGAAACATTGATGAATTAGAATTAGAAGAATTAAGGAACGAAATCTACAAAAAGGTGAATAATTACCACTCTCATAGAGAAGCTGAAAGAAAAATCAACAACAAGTTTGTAGAAAATTGAAATGAATGATGTGGAAGATTGAAAGTTGGCATCTGTTTCCGTTATGTAGTGATGATAGTAAATATCATCAAAGAGGGGATTGATGGAGCAAGGATTCGCACGTAAAGCGACTTGCTCTCATTCATGAACCTCGTTTAATGTATAATCATATTAATCCAACTGCTCGTCATTTATTTAGCATTTTCCCCAACACGCGGGTGTCCCCAAGAGGCTTGCCTGTGTGTCTTTTCATACTAACAAAGCTTGCACTAAAAGAAATGGATGCTTCGCTGAAATTCAGTCTGCGCATGCGTCGGTCATACCCATGTGATGTGACGCACTCGCATTCTGGAGGGAATCTGTTGCTCATGCGCACTGTTGCAAACATGGCCGCTTGTCTCTCACCACGCTCTATGCTTGCAACTGCTGCTTTAGCCTATCTGTCTTTTCGCACTAAACTTTAATGCTGTAGCAGTTATAAAGTAAGGGGTGTGTTAAATTTTATCATGGTATACAGTGTGATCATTTTTATGTGTGATTCTAATTTGTTCTCGCTTACTTTTCATGTATCACGTCTCTGGGGCTGGGAAAAACGGGAGCGGAGCCATACTTGAGGCTCTGCTGGGCACCGTCATGTGACCAGGGAGAAACTCTACTGCGCAGGAGCTGAAACAAGCCAGCTGGCTGCTGAAGCCCGATGCGCCTGAGAAACCCATCACAAGATGCAGCCTTTCACCTTGAACCCCAAAGACAATGTTGCTATACTCTGTATTCTCGTATTGTCTACTGTATTCCTATGGATGGGAACGTGAACCCAAGGGGCGGATAAGCAAAATTGCATATTTATGATGAGAACATGGAATTCTAGGAGGTGATAATGACCGCATCATCTCTCCTGACCAATCATAATGTGGGAAACTGTCACTTGCAACTTTAGTGGGTGGTCTAAGGGTCCCCAAACTGTATAATTACCCTAGTGTAGCTTAGGAAAATTGTCCGACTTGTCCGAGTAGCTGACCTGTCACTGACCCTACGAACTCTATAGGTGATCAATCTAGAGTGCTGCGGAGCACTCTGTCCATACTTTCCACAAACTCCTAGGGGTGGAAAAAGTCTTAAGTGCTGGCAAAGCACTTTGCTGGGAAATTCGAAAAACCCAATCGGGGTTACTGGCGGATTACTTGCAGAAAGGGGTAACGCAGGCGTTGCTTCCGAAGCTGTGGGTGTTGGTCGTACCTTGGTGAGCCCAGTCCTGAGCCAAATCCTGAGGGGTATCCTGTCCTGAGTTTCCGTGAGCTGTACCTGCTTACATTTTGGTATTCCATTCCTTGAGGGTCCTTGTCCCCGTCTTCCCAACTGACCCGTGGCCAGGGTTGGTCTTCATTCTGATTTAGGTAAATATTAAACTGTGGGTTTGCGTCTTTCAATCTCTCTCTCTCTCTCACTACTTTCTTAATAAAGCACTCTTGTCTGTGATATCGCTCTATCACTTTGAAATGCCAAGTATATGCGATTGTCTCTTAGTTTTGTTCTACTTCTCTCCCCACCTATAGGATATCATTGATTTATCATACGTAATAGTGTGTTCCCAATTTTTCCCTTTCCTTTAGTATGGTTGCAGTGAACTTAGCAGGATAGTATAATAGCCTAGATAGTCTACTTAGCCGAAGCTCCCTCCTTTGGACGCAGGAAATACCCTTCTCTGGATGGCACAGTGGGATCAGAGAATTTTGAAAGTTCGAGCGCTTCGGTATCAGGATAGCAGGTTAGTGACGGTCGGTCCTTGTTCAGGAGCTCTTCTTGGTTGTCGATGTTTTCTGTCGTGGCCAGGGTCGAGGAGACCTTCTTACAGTGGTGTGCGTGCAGCCAGTGCCGTTTCCCCTCCACACGAAGAGCCGTCCGGGTGGTGATTAACACTTGCCAGGGGCCCGTCCACCGGGATTCCATACTCTTCGACCGCTGGAAGTTTCGGATCAGCACGAAATCTCCAGGTTGGATGGCGTGACCCGGACCCCTGGAAGCATCGGGGATGGCCTGCTGCACCTGCTGATGAATGACAGACAGAGTTTCAGTCAATTTATACAGATAATCAGACATTAGGAAGTCCGGGACGTCATGAATGGAAGTTGGTTTCGGTGCAGACCAGACACTCATGGGTCGACCGAAAACAACCTCATAAGGTGTCAAGTGATGTTTGGTGGGGGTGGAACGCATTGATAGCAATGCCAGTGGGAGGGCGTCTGGCCATTTCAGACCCGTGGTAGCCACTATCTTGGCCAGTTTAAGCTTTAGTGTGGCATTGTGTCGCTCAACAAGTCCAGCAGACTGGGGGTGGAAGACTGTGTGGAACTTCTGCTTGATGCCCAGCCCCTTTAAGATGAGCTGGATGACTTCGGCTATGAAGTGGGGGCCATTGTCGCTCCATAAAATTCGACAAAGGCCGTAACGGGGGAAAAATTCCTTTAACAGTACTTTTGCAGTGGCCATAGCAGTGTTGTCACGGGTTGGGTATGCTTCCACCCATTTGCTAAATGCGCATACCACAACAAGTACATATTTCAGGCCTTGGCATCTGTCTAGCTGGATGTAGTCCATCTGCAGGACTTCAAACGGGTGATTTGGGACCCCAAACCCTCCCCGGGGTACTACAGTTCCTTTCCCGGGGTTGTGTTGCAGGCATATCAAGCATTGTTGGACCAGACGTTTGGCGGAGTCTGTGATTTTATCATTGTGCCAAACTCTGGAGACAAGTTCAATCATGGGGGCTGATCCTATGTGGGCAGGGGAGTGTGCCATAGTCAGTATGGGAATCAGGTATGAGTCAGGTAGCAACCATTTGTTTGTGTCTTTTGTCCGCCAGCAGCCTTCGTCGTCTTTTAATCCCACCCGTGTCCATTCAGTCAATTCGTGTTGTGTGCTAGCCATTTGAATGTCTCTAATAGTGTCCCTAGCGTCAGTCCATTTTTCTGCTTGTGACCTGGTCACGTACATACGTGTTGTCGTCCTATTTTCAGCTGTCGTTCGAGCAGTGATGTCGGCTAGTGCATTTCCCTGTCCAATAATGTCTGTCACCTTTTTGTGTGCCTGGCATTTGATGACTGCAAGCTTTTTGGGGAGAAGGACAGCTTCGATCAAGGCGGAGACTAGATCCCCGTGCAAAATGGGGGTGCCTGAGGGGTCAAGAATCCTCTTTCCCTCCATAGGAGCCCAAAATGGTGAACCACCCCGAAGGCGTACGGGCTGTCGGTGTAAATGTTCGCTGTGGTTCCTGCTGCTACAATGCAGGCTCGTGTCAGGGCAATCAGTTCCGCTGCCTGGGCAGATCGTTGCGTGATGCGGGCTGTCTCGACTACAGTTCGAGCCGTGGTGACTGCATAGGCAGCTGAAGTGGTGCCATCGGGGAGTTTGATGCAACAACCGTCCACCCACAGCTCTCCGTCAGGGTCAGGAAAAGCCGTGTCTCTGAGGTCAACCCTACTTCTAGTCTGTTCGTCCGTAAGAGTCACACAGTCATGTACAGGGGGCACATTGGGATCGTTCTCTGGTAAGGGTAACAGAGTTGCCGGGTTCAGTGTGGTGCATCTTTTCAGGGTGATATGGGGTGCAAGCAAAGTCAGTTCGTATCCAGTCAGTCGTGCACTCGTCAGGTGTTGCGTCTTGGTTTGGTTCAGGAGGGTGTTAACTGCATGGGGTACCAGTACCGTGAGGGAATTCGAGAGCACGATCCCCTCACTCTGTCGGATAGAGATAGCAGCGGCAGCTACAGCTCGAAGGCAGGCAGGCAAGGCTCTGGCTACAGGGTCAAGAGTGGCAGAGAAGTAAGCGCACGGTTGTTGCTTTGGGCCAATGGACTGGGTCAGGACAGATAAAGCGCACCCCTCCCTTTCGTGAGTGTAAAGGGAGAAGGGCTTTGTGTAATCGGGGGTACCTAGGACAGGGGCCGAACAAAGGGCATCTCGTAGTTCCGTGAAGGAGGTTTGGCACTCAGGGGTCCAAGGGAGTGGGAAGGGGACATCTTTGGCTAGCAGAGAAAGTAGTGGTTTTACAATGAGACTGAAGTTTGGCAACCACTGTCGACAGAAGGAGGTGAGGCCTAGTAGGGAGCGAACCTGTTTCTGCGTTTTAGGGACGGGAGTTTCAAGAATGGTTTGGATCCGGTCGGAGTGAGTTTCCTTCCGTCTTTGGACAAAAGGTGGCCTAAGTAAGTGACCTGGGATTGGCAGAATTACAACTTCTTCTTGGAGACCTTGTGGCCATTTTCCGCAAGGAAGTGCAGGAGTTGAATGGTGGCTGTGACTGCTAATGGAGGGGTGTCGGCTGCCAAAAGGATGTCATCGACGTATTGCACTAGCACCACTCCATCGGATAACTGGACTTGATCCAGCTGTCTCTTGAGGGCCTGGCTGTAGATGCTAGGGCTTTCTGTGTAGCCCTGGGGTGCTCGGCAGAACCTATATGAGCGGGCTTTTAGGGTGAAGCCGAAGAGATATCGGCTGTCTGGGTGGATGGGGATGGAAAAGAATGCGTTTTTGAGGTCAATGACAGTGAAGGTGGTGGCAGTAGAAGGAATCAAAGTCAGGATGGTGGTGATGTCTGAGACCACGGGGTACTGGGGTACAACCACTTTGTTGATCTCTCGTAGGTCAATGATAAAGCGGTATGCTTTCTCATCTCCCTCTCCTTGTTTCTTGATGATGGGCAAGATAGGACTGTTGCAAACGTTGCTAACCACTTCCTCTACCACTCCTGCGTCTATCAGTGACTGAATAATTTTTACCAATGCCTTCTCGCCCTCAGGCGATATCCGATATTGTGGAAGTTTTGGGAGTGTTGCGTCTGGTCGGACAGTAATGTGCACTGGGTCAATCATCATGCGCCCTACGTCCGAATCTGTCTTGGCCCACAGATACGGAGGCAGAGTGTCAAGCAGGGATGTGTCAGCGTCAGTGATGGAAAACATGCGTCGGGGAGGGCAATGTCTAAGCAGAACGGGGTTGTCGTAAAGGAAAACTCGAACTCCGTCTTGAGAACATCTAATTGTCGCTCGGAAGTGTTTCAATAAGTCAAGTCCCATAATGGCGTCAGGGCTATTGGAGGAAAGCAAAAACGTGGTGTCAGTGGTGTTGTTTTCTAAGTCGAAGAGGATCGGAGCGGACAAAGGGTTAGTGGAGGGTGTTCCATCGAAACCTGTCAATGTTATAAGTGAGCCAGACAAGGGTGCCCTTGGAATCAGTCGTTTAGATAACGCACTATGTGTTGCGCCAGTGTCTACCAGAAATGGAGACTTTGTACCCAGGACCTTAGCAGTGACATAAGGGCTTTGCTGGTCAACATAGAGCTCGACTGGATCCCTCCTTTGCCCTTGGCAGTCCTATGCAAAGTCGTGGGCGTCATCGTAGTCAGATTGCTGGCACTGGTTCTGTCTGGGTCGATCAAATGTATTTGGTCTGCCTGATCTGTCGTTAGTCGTGTCATTTGTGGGCCCTCGCTGCTGTCCCCTATTTCTCGGTCCACTTGCTATGTCCTTGGGGTCTTGGTTTCTGATTATTTCCAAAAGAACCGGGCATTGGGATTTCCAATGGCCAGTCCCTTTACAGAAAGCACACTGGTCCTCTCTAATGTCTGTACGTCCAATGTGGGGAGTCGAAGTGCGGTCCTTGGGAGGTGCAGTCTTAGGGACGTTCGTCTGATAGTTTCCCCTGTATTGGTCTCGTCCTATAGTCACCCCTTGCAGTTGTGCAATCATCACCCTCTCTTTCAAGTCTTTCTTCTTTTTCTCTGTTGCTCTATCGTTTTCATTTTTCTGATGTTCATAATATTGGGCCATCTGGAGGATAGCCGGAGGTTTGGAGGCTGCCCAACTACTCTCGCTGGCCTGCAGTTTCTGGGAGACCTCTGGTGTCAAACCCTTAACATAATTCTGGACGAACAGATGGTGTCCGGTTGCAGTGGTCATGTCCTGGCCGCTGTAATCGGAGAACACCGTTTCAAACCGGGAGAAGTAATCCGATACATCCTCCTGGGATTTCTGGCGACAGGCCGTTACTATCGACCAGTCCACTTTCTTTTCTGGAATCAGGGTTTTTAATTTCTGTACGATTTTATCTGGGAGGTCTAAAATGGATTTCAAAGGCTTTTGTCCAGGTTCTCGTTGTTTATCAATGCCATCGAGTTGTGACCAGGTATGTCCAAACAGCTCAAGGTGGTCGACTTTCCGGATTTGCTTCCACACATCAGCTGGTAGACATAACCCGAAAAACAAGTCGATGTCAGCCAGGGTCATAATCGTTGAACCTAGGGATGAACCTAATTCAGTATAGAAGGCAGTGGGGTTTTTACGTAGGTCAGGCAGAGATTTCCGGAAGGTCAGAATCTCTTGCCGGTCCCATGGCTGGTAGACCCAGTTGTATACTACCCTTCCTTTTGCATCTTTGTGGTTTGCATCATCGTTAGTCCCTTCACCTCGTGGAGGAACCCAGTAAGGGGCAGCCTCTCGTATCGGCATCATAGCGTTAGATTGCTTAGTTTGTGGTTCGGTCGCTACGGATGTCGTGGGTTTAGTTCCCGATTCTTGTTCAGTGAGGTGGCGGAAAACCTCAAGCGTACGCATAAGGAGGTCCGTCACATCACACTCGCCCTCATCCCCGATATCGATCTATTGGTACAGAGTCGTTAGGCTCTCGGGACCTTTGTCTCGATATCGGTCCTCGTATGCGTTCAAGACATGGTAACACAGTCGTACGGAGAAATGTCGTCTGTGACTCCCTGTATACGAGTTAAACATATCCGTGATGTACTCTTCATCTTCCTTCCTTTCTACCAGTGTCCTTGCTATCTTGTCAATCCCTGCTCGCTCATCTTTGCTTAATCTGCTTGTTCTTGCAGTACCAACCCTTCGGGTCTCAGGGTCGCCTAACGTTGTCGTTTGTGTAGTATCTAATACAAGGAGTTCGGCCGGCACAGAGGCCATGGGGGCCGAAGCTGTGGCGCTACTCTCGTTTGTGCCTGCGGGTGGTGGGTGCTGTGCTAAGGGTTGGGAAGGGGCGTATGGAGGGGGCATGTAGATGATCGGAGGACCTAACAGCAGATCATCGTTGGCTCGCTGTTTCGAGGGTAATTCAGGGTAGAGCGTGGAGGACGTTCTAACCGGACACTGGCTTGATGTCTCCATTTCTAGTTTCTGTTTGGCTTCCTCTCTTTCCTTTATCTCTTCTTCTAGTTTCTGAGCAGCTAGGTGGGCTGCTTTTCGCAGCTCTTTTCCCAACCTACTCTCAGTTCTCTTTTTACGTTGTTCAGTTTTTTTGCGCCACATGCCGAAACTATCAAGCATAGTGGGCGTTGTCTTGTTTTTACCAAGGGCTGTTTCTAGCGCGCTTATTTTATCATCATCGAAGGATCCTATCAGTGGCCACTGACTTTCTCGATCCTTTTTCGTATATTTATGCCACAGCTTGCTATAAGCTATAGCGATCAATCCATGCTTCATGAACATGTCCTTATTAGGGGTGCCTTCCAGTGGAGCCGGATGGTTCATCTCTAATAAGCGGTCCGGGCTAAACAGGCTACCAATCAGTGGGGAGAAGACAGGCATGACGGATTACAATGGGGACAAAAGTCAGCACTACCTATCTTATCACTGCGTGCAAAGACTAGACAGAATATTTCTATTATACGTTGTTTGCAGGCAGTGAATACCTCATGAACCAATATCGAACAGTCAATGTTCGGTCAATCAAACAATCAGTGGGGAGAATAAGTAGGCCCGCAAAGGTCTGCATTACCTACCCTTTCACTATCTGCAAAGAGGGAATCCTGTTCTTTCCTGTTTGCAGACAGAGAATCTCCAGAAAACAATCCGCGAACAGTAGTTCGGGTTCAATCAATTAATCAGTGGGGGAGAAGGATATCTCCAGAGAACAATCCACGAACCGTAGTTCGGGTTCAAACAATCAATCAGTGGGGGAGAAAGATAGGCACGACGGATTACAATGGTGACAAAAGTCTGCGTTACCTAACCTTCACTGCTTGCAAAGAGAGAGCCTGTTGTTTCTCCGTGTGCAAACAGCGAATCTCCAAATAAATCAACAAAGAGTAATACTAGTATTTTCCAAACAATCAAACAATCATTTCGCAATTCATCGTGTTTACAAAACCTTACCCGAACCGCATGGACAGTTTCTTGTCTTCCGAATCCAGCGCCCGATCGTCCTCTATTCTTCGTGATCCTCGCGGCACTCCTGATGGTTCCCAGTCAGGACCGTAGATCACTCGAGAGAGGTCTGTTCGGAACCAGTGAAGTTCGGATGATCGGCTGTCAGACGAGGGTCTATCGGACAGGTGCACTCCCGATCGTTGCAGTCATTCACTCTGTCGTCAGGACCTCTCCCACTGGATCCACGAGTCGCTGATGGGCCCCACGTTTGGGACGCCAATTGTAGAAAAAGGTACGGGCAGAAGACCTTTTTCAAAGTTGCCCGGCGTTAGTCGCCTCTATACCCACTCGAGTTACCAAACAAAGAGGCAAGCGCTGGAGACCGGAAGGCAGGAAACAGAAGTTTTATTCCGACGGAGCAGAACACATCAAATCAGACAACAGGGTATCTTCTCGAGGTGCTCTAACCGCATCTCTGAGGCCTGGCCTCTTATACACAGGTTTATGATCTTTATTGCATGTAACACATTCTTGCAATGCTTTGAAGTATGAAAGGACATCCTCGGAATCTCCCCTTTAGGCCCGTTCCCACACACATTTACAGTTGAAGTCCCCACCCCGGTCACAACAGGTGATGATTATCCCGCAGCTGGACATTCCGCCGATTTACGGAATGTGTGGGGTTGATCGGATCTCATAGGGTGGGGGCTTTGATCAACTCGAGGGTCCTTTGATGGGGGAAGCTTCCTACTGTACGGGGGGGGCAATAAACAGTATCCGCAGGGCCAGGTGGCGGCCTGGGAACGAGGAACGGGCACACAGGAAAAGGGGGGGTTTTATCAAAGGACTCGGACCATGAAAGGAATGAAGGGAGGTGTCGCGCTGGGAACAGGATGGGATTCCGAGGCACAGCTGCGCTGAAGAGGGGTTTATGACCCAAGGCATGTGAGAGCGGGGGGTGTCAGCGTGCGGGTGATGCCTGCGAGGTTAGGAGAGAGAGAGAGAGACGCGCTGGTTATCAGCGAGGGGCAGGGAGGCCATGGTGCTCAAAATGGCTGCCGCTTACGCGCACGAATGGGCTCAAAAAGGGCAAGATGGCGCCGATAATGTTGATGTTTGCGGCCTAACTTTTAACAGCTGCATGGCAGCATCATAGCATGGCAGACTCAACAAGGCCACGTACACAAGCAACGAGGACTCAAGAGCTGCGCTGCTACATGGCAGCATCATAGCAACAACCCAAGAGAAGCCATGTACACAAGCAACGAGGAAGCAAAAGCTGCCCTGCTACCTGGCATCATCTTAGCAAGGCAGACTCAACAACCCAAGAGAAGCCACATGCACAAGCAATGAGGAAGCAAAAGCTGCGCTGCTACATGGCACCATCATAACAAGGCAGACTCAACAACCCAAAAGAATCTGCACGCACAAGCAACGAGGAAGCAAGAGCTGTTGTGCTGCATGACAGCATCATAGCATGGCAGACTTAACAAAGCCACGAGCACAAGCAACAAAGAAGCAAGAGCTACGCTGCTACATGACAGCATCATAGCAAGGCAGACTGAACAACCCAAAAGAAGTCTCGTCCACGAGAAACGTGGAAGCAAGATATGCGCTGCTGCATTGCATCATCATAGCATGGCAGACTCAACAAGACCACGTGCACAAGCAACGAGGAAGCAAGAGCTGCGCTACTACATGGCAGCATCATAGCAAGGGAGACTCAAGAAAGTCGTGGGCACAAGCAACGAGGAAGCAAGAGCTGCGCTGTTGCATGGCAGCATCATAGCAAGGCAGACTCAAAAACCCAAGAGAAGCTGTATGCACAAGCAACGGAGAAGCAAGAGCTGCACTGCTGCATGGCAGCATCATAGCAAGGCAGATTCAAAAACCCAAGAAAAGTCACGTCCACGAGAAACTTGGAAGCAAGATATGCGCTGCTGCATGGCATCATCATAGCATGGCAGACTCAACAAGACCACGTGCACAAGCAACGAGGAAGCAAGAGATGCGCCACTACATGGCAGCATCATATCAAGGGAGACTCAACAACTCAAGATAAGCCATGTGCACAAGCAAAGATGAAGCAAGAGCTGCACTGCTGCATGGCAGCATCATAGCATGGCAGACTCAACAAGGCCACGTGCACAAGCAACGAGGACGCAAGAGCTGCGCTGCTACATGGCAGCATCATAGCAACAACCCAAGAGAAGCCCTGTGCGCAACGAACGAGGAAGCAAAAGTTGCGCTCCTACATGGAAGCATCATAGAAAAATGGCTCAACAACCCAAGAGAAGCCAAGTGACAAGCAACAAGGAAGCCAGAGCTACCCTGTTACATGGCAGTAACATAGCAAGGCAGACTCAACAACCCAAGAGAAGCCATGTGTACAAGCAATGAGAAAGCAAGAACTGTGCTGCTACATGGCAGCCTCATAGCAAGGCAGAGACTCAACTACCCAAGAGAAGCCACATGAACAAGGAACCAGAAAGAAAGAGCTGCGCTGCTACATGGTAGCATCATAGCATGGAAGCCTCAACAACCCAAGAAGAAGCCAATGTCCACAAGCAACGAGCAAGCAAGAGCTGCGCTGCAGCAGGGGAGCATCATAGCAAGGCAGACTCAACAACCCAAGACAAGCCACGTGCACAAATAACGTGGAATCAAGAGCTGCGCTGCTACATGGCAGCATCATAGCATGGAAGCCTCAACAACCCAAGAAGAAGCCAATGTCCACAAGCAACGAGCAAGCAAAAGCTGTGCTGCTTCAGGGCAGCATCATAGCAAGGCAGACTCAAAAACCCAAGAGAAGCTGTATGCACAAGCAACGGGGAAGCAAGAGCTGCAATTCTGCATGGAGCCATCATAGCAAGGCAGACTCAACAACCCAAAAGGAGCCACGTGCACAAGCAACAAGGACTCAAGAGCGGCACTGCTGCATGGGAGCATCATAGCAAGGCAGATTCAAAAACCCAAGAGAAGTCACGTCCACAAGAAACTTGGAAGCAAGATATGCGCTGCTGCATGGCATCATCATAGCATGGCAGACTCAACAAGACCACGTGCACAAGCAACGAGGAAGCAAGAGCTGCGCCACTACAAGGCAGCATCATAGCAAGGGAGACTCAACAACTCAAGAGAAGCCATGTGCACAAGCAATGAGGAAGCAAGAACTGTGCTGCTACATGGCAGCCTCATAGCAAGGCAGATTCAACAACCCAAGAGAAGCTGCATCCACAAGCAACGAGGAAGCAAGAGCTGCAATGCTGCATGGAACCATCATAGCAAGGCAGACTCAACAACTCAAGAGAAGCCACATGCACAAGCAACGAGGAAGCAAGAGCTGTGCTGCATGGCAGCATAATAGCAAGGCAGACTCAATAACCCGAGAGGAGCCACATGCATAAACATTGAAGAAGCAAGAGCTGCACTGCTGCATGGTAGCATCATAGCATGGCAGACTCAACAAGGCCATGTACACAAGCAACGTGGAAGCAAGATATGTGCTACTGCATGGCATCATCATAGCATGGCAGACTCAACAAGACCACGTGCACAAGCAACGAGGATGCAAGAGCTGCGCTGCTGCATGGCACCATCATAGCAAGGGAGACTCAACAACTCAAGAGAAGCCATGTGCACAAGCAAAGATGAAGCAAGAGCTGCGCTACTACATGGCAGCATCATAGCTTGGGAGTCTCAACAAAGTGATGGGCACAAGCAACGAGGAAGCAAGAGCTGCGCTGCTGCATGGCATCATCTTAGCAAGGTAGACTCAAAAACCAAAGAGAAGCTGTATGCACAAGCAATGAGAATGCAAGAGCTGCACTGCTGCATGGCAGCTTCATAGCATGGAAGTCTCAACAAAGCCACCTGCACAAGCAATGAGGAAGCAAGAGCTGTTCTGCTACATGGCAGGATCATAGCATGGCAGAAACTCAACTACCCAAGAGAAGCCACGTGCACAATCAATGAGGAAGCAAGAGCTGCGCTGCTACATGGCAGCATCATAGCAAGGCAGACTCAACATCTCAAGAGAAGCCACATGCACAAGGAACGAGGAACGAATCCTTGATTCCAATTTTAATATTTCATCGCTTGTTCTTAGGGTCCTTTTATTTCTGTGGCCTTCTCAGAACTCATGCAGCGAGCCATTGTGCCTTCAATTTTTCATGTGGCTTGCAAAAAACCATCATAGTGTGGCAGACTCCACAAACAAATGTGTACAAGCAACGAGGAAGCAAGATCTGTGCTGCTACATGGCAGCATCATAGCAAGGCAGACTCAACAACCAAAGAGAAGCCACGTGCACAAGCAATAAAGAAGCAAGAGCTGTGCTGCCTCATGGCAGCATCATCGCAAGGGAGACTGAAAAACCTAAGAGAAGCCATGTGCACAAGCAACGAGGAAGCAAGATCTGTGCTGCTACATGGTAGCATCATAGCAAGGCTGACTCAACAACCCAAGAGAAGCAACGTGCACAAGCAACGATGAAGCAAGAGCTGAGGTGCTACACGGCAGTATCATAGCAAGGGTGACTCAGCAACCCAAGAGAAACCATGTGCACAAGAAATGAGGAAGCAAGAGCTGTGCTACTGAATGGCAGTATCATAGCATGGCAGACAGAACAACCCAAGAGCAGCCGCGCGCACAAGCAATGAGGAAACAAGAGCTGTACTACCACATTGCAGTATTATAGCAAGTCAGACTCAACAAGCCAGGAGAAGCCATGTGCACAACAAAGAGAAAGCAAGAGCTGCCCTGCTCCATGGCAGCATCATACCAAGGCAGACTCAACCCAAGAGAAACCACATGCAGAAGCAACGTGGAAGCAAGAGCTGCGCTGCTACATGGTAGCATCATAGCAAGGAAGCCTCGACAACCCAGGAAGAAGCCACATGCACAAACATCGAGGAAGCAAGAGCTGCACTGCTGCATGGCAGCATCATAGCACCAACCCAAGAGAAGCCATGTGAACAAACAAAGAGAAAGCAAGAGCTGCTCTGCTACCTGGCATCATCTTAGCAAGGCAGACTCAACAACCCAAAAGAAGTCTCGTCCACGAGAAACGTGGAAGCAAGATATGCGCTGCTGCATGGCATCATCATAGCATGGCAGACTCAACAAGGCCACGTGCACAAGCAACGAGTAAGCAAGAGCTGCGCTGCTGCATGGCATCATCATAGCATGGCAGACTCAACAAGACCACGTGCACAAGCAACGAGGACGCAAGAGCTGCGCTGCTGCATGGCAGCTTCATAGCAAGGCAGACTCAACAACCCAAGAGATGCCACTGGCACAAGCAATGAGGAAGCAAGAGCTGTGCTGCTACATTGCAGCATCATAGCATGGAAGTCTCAACAAAGCCACGTGCCCAAGCAACGAGTAAGCAAGAGCTGCGCTGCTGCATGGCAGCATCATAGCAAGGCAGACTCAAAAACCCAAGAGAAGCAATGTGCACAAGCAATGAGGAGGCAAGAGTTCATGGCAGCATCACAGTATGGCAGACTGAAAACCATAGAGAAGCCACTTGCACAAGCAATCAGGAAACAAAATCTGTGCTGCTGAATAGCAGCATCATAGTAAGGTAGACTCAACAACCCAAGAGAAGCCACATGCACCCAGAGCTGCGAGGCTACATGGCAGCATCATAGCATGGCAGACTCCACAAAGCCATGTGCACAAGCAACGAGAAAGCAAGAGCTGTGCTGCTACATGGCAGTATCATAGCAAGACAAACATACGAACCCAAAACAAGCTGCATGCACAAGCAACGAGGGAGAAGGGTCTGCTAAATGGCAACATCAAAGCAAAGCAGACATATGAGCCTAAGACATGCTGTATGCACAAGAAACGAGGAAGCAGCGTCTGCTAAATGACAGCATCGTAGCAAGGTAGACGCAACAACACAAGCTCTATAAATCCAACATTCATTCATTCATTCAAGACAGCGAGGAAGTGAGTTCTGCTGTTGGACAGCATCGTTGCAACGTAGACGCGAACATTCAAGACAAGCTGCATGGAAAAGCAACAAGGAAGCAAGGCACTTTACATGGCAGCACCGTAGCAAGAGTGATACACAAACCCAAGACAAGCTGCATGCGAAAGCTACGAGGAAGCAGGGTCTGCTACATGGCAGCATCGTAGCACAGCAGACACACAAACCCAAGGCAAGCTGCATACAAGAAGAGAGGAAGAGAGGTCTGTATGCTTCGCCTCCATACAAAGGCAGTCACGCGGACCCAAGACAATGGATATGTACAAACAATGAGGAAGCCAGATCTGCTGCGTGTATGGAGAAGATGAAATCTGTTATCATAGCCATGTGACCAAAATAGAACCAGACTGAATGATGTCAGTAGGCAGCACGCAAAGATAAAAAGAAACATTAAACTGCATACAAATATAGGGAGGCAGGGAAGAGCTGCACGTACAGGGAGTGAGGCAGGGGAGGGCTAAACATACAGGAAATGCAGCAGACACAAGGAGATGATGGACGGAGGGCTGAAACTTTTCAGACACTCGCCCCCAGTCCTAGATCTGGGTTGAATCCATCATCATTCTTTAGCTCACTTCTCCACCTCAGTTCAGACCCAGCTAATTGCAAATCAGTCATCCAGTGGCCCAGACGTGGGTCTCTTACTCACTTTGCCACTAGATTCAAGCTAGTCTGTATGAAGGGTGTTACCCAGAAACCGGTCCCAGCCTCCCAGGATGCGGTTCAGGTAAGACCTGGCTTGGCAGTTCGGGCTGGACTGTTCCCATGAGGTACAGGGTCAAGACTAATTTGCATATAGCTGGGTCTGAACTGAGGTGGCGAAGTGAGTTAAAGAACGACGATGGAATCAACCCAGTGCTGTGACTGGGGGTGAGTGTCTGAAAAGTTTCAGCACTCCGTCCATCATCTCCTTGGGGAGAGCTGCTTTTACAGGGAGTGAGGCAGGGGAGAGCTGCACGTACAGGGAGTGAGGCAAGAGAGAGCTGCACGTATAGGGAGTGAGGCAGGGGAGAGCTGCTTTTACAGGGAGTGAGGCAGGGGAGAGCTGCTTTTACAGGGGGTGAGGCAGGGGAGAGCTGCTTTTACAGGGAGTGAGGCAGGGGAGAGCTGCACGTACAGGGAGTAAGGCAGAGGAGAGCTGCACGTACAGGAAATGAGGCATAGGAAAGCTGCACGTACAGGAATTGAGGCAGTGGAAAGCTGCACGCCCAGGGAGTGAGGCAGGGGAGAGCTGCACGTGCAGGGAGTGAGGCAGTGGAGAGCTGTACGAACAGGGAGTGAGGCAGGGGAGAGCTGCATGTACAGGGAGCTACGCAGGGGAGAGCTGCCGCACAGCTAGGGAGGCAGGGGAGAGCTGCACATACAGGGAGAGAGGCAGGGAAGAACTGCACGCCCACGGTGTGAGGCAGGGGAGAGCTGCACGCGCAGCTAGTGAGGCAGGGGAGATCTGTACGCACAGGGAGTGAGGCAGGGGAGAGCTGCACATACAGGGAGTGAGGCAGGGGAGGGCTGCACGCACAGGGGGTGAGGCAGGGGAGAGCTGTACGCACAGGGAGTGAAGCAGGGGAGAGCTGCATGTACAGGGAGTGAGGCAGGGGAGAGCTGCACGTACAGGGAGTGAGGCAGGGGAGAGCTGTACGCACAGAGGGTGAGGCAGGGGAGAGCTGTACGCACAGGGAGTGAGGCAGGGGACAGCTGCACGTACAGGGAGTGAGGCAGGGGAGAGCTGCACGTACAGGGAGTGAGGCAGGGGAGAGCTGTACGCACAGGGAGTGAGGCAGGGGAGAGCTGCACGTACAGGGAGTGACGCAGGGAAGAACTGCACACCCAGGGTGTGAGGCAGGGGAGAGCTGCGCCCGCAGCTAGTGAGGCAGGGGAGATCTGCAAATACAGGGAGTGAGGCAGGGGAGAGCGACATGCACAGGGAGTGATGCAGGGGAGATCTGTACGCACAGGGAGTGAGGCAGGGGAGAGCTGCACACACAGGGAGTGAGGCGGGGAGAGCTGCACGTACAGGGAGTGAGGCAGGGGAGGGCTGCACGCACAGGGGGTGAGGCAGGGGAGAGCTGTACGCACAGGGAGTGAGGCAGGGGAAAGCTGCACGTACAGGGAGTGAGGCAGGGGAGAGCTGCACGTACAGGGAGTGAGGCAGGGGAGAGCTGCACGCACAGGGGGTGAGGCAGGGGAGAGCTGCACACACAGGGAGTGAGGCAGGGGAGAGCTGCAAGTACAGGGGGTGAGGCAGGGGAGAGCTGCACGTACAGGGAGTGAGGCAGGGGAGGGCTGCACGTACAGGGAGTGAGGCAGGGGAGAGCTGCACACACAGGGAGTGAGGCAGGGGAGATCTGTACGCACAGGGAGTGAGGCAGGGGAGAGCTGCACGCACAGGGGGTGAGGCAGGGGAGAGCTGCACGCACAGGGAGTGAGGCAGGGGAGATCTGTACGCACAGGGAGTGAGGCAGGGGAGAGCTGCACACACAGGGAGTGAGGCAGGGGAGAGCTGCACGTACAGGGAGTGAGGCAGGGGAGAGCTGCACGCGCAGCTAGTGAGGCAGGGGAGAGCTGCACATACAGGGAGTGAGGCAGGGGAGAGCTGCACGCACAGGGGGTGAGGCAGGGGAGAGCTGCACGCACAGGGAGTGAGGCAGGGGAGATCTGTACGCACAGGGAGTGAGGCAGGGGAGAGCTGCACGCACAGGGAGTGAGGCAGGGGAGGGCTGCACGCACAGGGAGTGAGGCAGGGGAGAGCTGCTCCCACAGGGGGTGAGGCAGGGGAGGGCTGTACGCACAGGGGGTGAGGCAGGGGAGGGCTGCACGCACAGGGGGTGAGGCAGGGGAGAGCTGCACGTACAGGGAGTGATGCAGGGGAGAGCTGCACATACAGGGAGTGAGGCAGGGGAGGACTGCATGCACAGGGGGTGAGGCAGGGGAGAGCTGTACGCACAGGGAGTGAGGCAGGGGGGAGCTGCACGCACAGGGAGTGAGGCAGGGGAGAGCTGCACGTACAGGGAGTGAGGCAGGGGAGGGCCGCACGTACAGGGAGTGAGGCAGGGGAGAGCTGCACGTACAGGGAGTGAGGCAGGGGAGAGCTGTAGGCACAGGGGGTGAGGCAGGGGAGAGCTGTACGCACAGGGAGTGAGGCAGGGGAGAGCTGCACGTACAGGGAGTGAGGCAGGGGAGAGCTGCACGTACAGGGAGTGAGGCAGGGGAGAGCTGTACGCACAGGGAGTGAGGCAAGGGAGAGCTGCACGTACAGGGAGTGAGGCAGGGGAGAGCGGTACGCACAGGGAGTGAGGCAGGGGAGAGCTGCACGTACAGGGAGTGAGGCAGGGGAGAGCTGTACGCACAGGGAGTGAGGCAGAGGAGAGCCGCACGTACAGGGAGTGAGGCAGGGGAGAGCTGTACGCACAGGGAGTGAGGCAGGGGAGAGCTGCACGTATAGGGAGTGAGGCAGGGGAGGGCTGCACGTACAGGGAGTGAGGCAGGGGAGAGCTGCACGTACAGGGAGTGAGGCAGGGGAGAGCTGTACGCACAGGGGGTGAGGCAGGGGAGAGCTGTACGCACAGGGAGTGAGGCAGGGGAGAGCTGCACGTACAGGGAGTGAGGCAGGGGAGAGCTGTACGCACAGGGAGTGAGGCAGGGGAGAGCTGCACGTACAGGGAGTGAGGCAGGGGAGAGCTGTACGCACAGGGAGTGAGGCAGGGGAGAGCTGTACGCACAGGGAGTGAGGCAGGGGAGAGCTGCACGTACAGGGAGTGAGGCAGGGGAGTGCTGTACGCACAGGGAGTGAGGCAGGGGAGAGCTGTACGCACAGGGAGTGAGGCAGGGGAGAGCCGTACAGGGAGTGAGGCAGGGGAGAGCTGCCTGCACGTACAGGGAGTGAGGCAGGGGAGAGCTGCCTGCACGTACAGGGAGTGAGGCAGGGGAGAGCTGCACGCGCAGCTAGTGAGGCAGGGGAGAGCTGCAAATACAGGGAGTGAGGCAGGGGAGAGCTGCACGCACAGGGAGTGAGGCAGGGGAGAGCTGCAAATACAGGGAGTGTGGCAGGGGAGAGCTGTACGCACAGGGAGTGAGGCAGGGGAGAGCTGTACGCACAGGGAGTGAGGCAGGGGAGAGCTGCACGTACAGGGAGTGAGGCAGGGGAGAGCTGCCTGCACGTACAGGGAGCAAGGCAGGGGAGAGCTGCACGTACAGGGAGTGAGGCAGGGGAGAGCTGTACGCACAGGGAGTGAGGCAGGGTACAGCTGCAGGTACAGGAAGTGAGGCGGGGGAGAGGTGCACGTAAAGGTAGCGAGGCAGACAAGAACTGCACGTACAGGGAGTGAGGCAGGGGAGAGCTGCACGCACAGCTTGGGAGGCAGGGTAGAGCTGCATATACCAGGGAGTGAGGCAGACAAGAACTGCATGTACAGGTGGACAGATCATGAGCGCTGTGTCATGTGTGCAGGTAGTGGTGGGGATGAAGATGAGATGTGTATGAGCAAGAAGTTCTGCCTGTGAGGTATGCAGGCATCTTAGATCTTCGTATATGGCAGGGAGGCATGCATGTGCAGACAGTAAGGTGTGCATGAGCAGACAGGAAGGTCTGTGCGTTCTATATGCATATGTAGGGTGTGGCAGGCTTCGTATACGCAGGAGAGGGGGAATCTGCGCGTGCAGGGAGCGAGTGGGTGTCGAATGCACGGAGGATGGAGATACCTGCGTGTGCAGGAAGGGAGGGAGGGACGAGATCTGGCCACACAACCGTAAGTGCCCGAATGGAAGCGCAGGCACAGTAACCAGGAATATGAATGCGCGGCGGTGCTCGGCAGAGGACGCGGCACTCTCTGTCCCATTCACGGGCCCGGAATTCATTTACAGCCCAGCCGTGAGGGCCGATGGAATATGACAGCTTCAGAGGAAATGCAATTTCCATTAGGGTTCGTAATACGGTTACATCCAAGCAGTTCACGTGTTCTGAGCTGGGGAGGGAGACGGCAGCTACCGGGGGTTCCTGCCTGGGGCTCCTGGGTGAACTGAACCAGGCAGTCTGCATAATGAACTCTCCATTCAATCAGACCTGGGCCCTGGCTCCCCCGCCCTGCTCGTGGTCTCCTCCTGCTCACAGGCCGTCAGTCAATGTTTATGTCCCTGCAACGCCCCCTCCTGGCTCGGGGAGGAAACTCGAGCCTCCAGTAAAAGCCCCGCGCTGAAGCTTAGTGCAAGGTTAACGCTGAAGAGCTCCGCCAGCAAGCAGCTCGAAGAAGAACTCACGCAAAGCATCACGGGAAAATGCAATATATTTTTCCTCATTGTAACTCCTACATTCTTGGTCCATCTACAGACAATCCCAGTCCTTTGTGTGGGTTTGGATTTCTTTCAGGGGTGGAAAAGATATCCGAAATATGAATGAGGGGAAAGAAGGTGATGGAATGAGGAAGGGGGGCAAGCGTGGTGGGGAGTGTCTGATCTTGTAGAGCACCACTACAGCACTTTATGGGGCAGCACAAGGGGAATGCCCCACTGGAGCGTCACTTTTGTCAGACGTTTCAGTGGTGCAATGCCCTGCACCATATTTACAAAGTGGCGTCAAGCCCTCTTTTGGGGGGGCAGAAGTTGTATACAGCTCAAACTCGGCCTGAAGGTATCAGAGCGCTTTACATGGGCACTGGTTGCTTTACAGACGGGCACATTTATTTTGTTGGGCACGGGGAGATTAAGTGGTTTGCCTAGAATCAAAGGATGTTGAGTGTACTTGATGAGACTCAAACTCAGTTCTCCAGCTTTAAGGTCGACCACTGTAGCAATTAGCATTAACGCCGCTTTGTAAATATGGTGCCCTTTCACAGTTCTTTGTGTCAAACAGGCCCGGTTCTAGCGGGTGGGCCGGGTGGGCCCGGCCCACCCAAACATGAGCCTGGCCCACCCAAACAGGATCCTTGGCCCTCGCAGCGAGGGCTTGAAGGCAGGCTGAGCGCAACGCGTTTGGGATCAAAGTGCTTAAACCCTCCCCCGTCGTGTGCATCAGGCCGGGCCGAAACAGCTTCCGGGGAGCACACACACAGAGACAGTTTTAGAAATTATCGCAGCCGCACCCGAGTCCTTCACACTTCTTTAAGGACCATTTACATGTTAATGAGGCTTCGTTTTCCACTTAGAGGTGGAACAAAGGTAAACCAGGAGTCTCCAGTGTAGAAGGACACTCCCCGTTTTCACCACTGTTTTCCACCATTTTGTCTCAGTAAATTTCAGTAAATGTAACACGTCATTTTTTTTTGGAGAAGGTCGACGCAATAGCGAGGCCGGCAAGTTTTCATAAGTTCCTGGGAGGATTAGGTGGAAGCCCTGATTAGAAAGCAGTTCAGTTAAGAGATGCAGCTGTGTGAAAGTTAAATGTCTTTACGCAGTGCTTTGTTGTTTGTGCTTTCTCTGGTTATATGGGGGCTGCCAGCTGCACTCTGTGCCCCTCGAACGAAGCACAGGTGTACTCCTGCTTTGTTGTGGAACGTCCCTGATTTTGATGCTAACACTCTGGTTACTCCTAGATGAGCTGGGAACCAAAGGGCCTATTACAGCACCTTATGCGTGCGCTGTACCTGCACTGAAGCACTTTCAGAATGCACTGTACATTACAGTAAAGTGCATCAAACCCAAGTTGTCTGTTCAATGCTAGGATCCCACTCCTCACATGGGCGCATGGGGTCACTGAATGCACAGCTTTTTATTTAGAGTATATCAGAGTGGTGATGTGTGTGCTGGAGCAGTGAGTGTTATAAACGGACGTAGGTGTCTGTTCATTAGTGAACAAAACAAGTCAAAGTGAATTTTGGTTATCAGGCGCCCATCTCGCCAGTATTTTCATACTGGTGGACGACCCCTTAAAGCTCGAGATTGGTTCGAGACCGATGCCTGGCTCTGACTCGGGGTCCTCATAGACCATTGAGCCTAACACGATCCGAGCCCAGACCATTCTTGAGGCAAGAAACACCAACACTGACATTGCCTAGTGCCATCTTTTACCGATAGACTATGCGCCTGTGTTGGTGTATTTTTAAAGTTGGGCCAGCTTGCTGGTCTTCACAAGCAATGAAAAGCAGCATTGTGTTGCAACCCTAAAAACACCAACAGGAACACACTGCCTTTAGCAGCTCTGTCTAAAAGACCCATCTTGGCGTTTTAAAAAAAAGTTTTAACAGAATATGGTGGGAGGATGAGGCGTTATGACCAGAAGTGCTGACTTTGGACCTTGGTAACCTGGTTCAAGTCTCAGTGTCACTTAACGTCCTGTAACTTTGGGCAAATCACCTATTCGCTCTGTGCTTAAAAATGAATGGGGCCTTGTGTTAATGTTACAAGTGCTCATGAAAAGATGTCCAATACCTTCAGGCCCAGTTTGCGCTATATAAAACTGCACAAAAGAAATAGAAGAAAAATGAAATGCTGGTTTTCAGAGGCGACGAAAGCAGATTGGCCTAAAACACTTTCACAGGTTCTGATGAGCAGAATTGTGCTAAAACGGTAAAAGCACCCAAGAAGGAAGGCACTACCTTTTAGCTCATCATAACGCCCAAACCTACATATAGGTATATTACATATGGCTTAAATAAACCTACTCTACATATTAAGGATTTAGCAAGTTACAGACAAGTTCCATGACTATATAGAAGAATGAGACTGAAGGCAAAGTTCCTTTATAAGGTTGTAGAGGTAACTTGCAATATCGCATTAATGTATGCTAGGGTGTACTTTATTCCTTATAATACATGGTCACACGCTTGCCTTCCCACAATACTCAAATAGCCTTGGTATTTTGCTTTTTCATATGAAATAGACAGGATGGGTGCAGGTGTGGAGAATAAAAGTAAAATCTGTATTGTAAAATTAAACACACTAAAAAGCAGTTAGATATTTGTTGCAAAATATATTTATATCAGTTTAACATAAGTCATTTTTAAAATAACGCTCTTTAATTACATAAAGTGCACAAAAAATAAACATGTTGCCATAATATCATCCTTCTGCATATCACTGTTCATCTAGAAAAACAAAGCAGAAGAAACAAGCATTGGCATAGCCAATGGGTCTTGTCTTTGGGACCTTATAAGTGTTTAGCCATGCAACAGTTGATGTTGTTGCACCAAGGATATTGTGCTGGATAACTAAGCACTTATAAGGTCCCAAAGGCGAGACCTATTGGCTAGGCCAATTCTTTTTATCATTATCAATGGTCGATGCAGGACAACAATAAGACAATACAAAATGTCCAGTTAACGCTGGTGATTAATGATCCTGCTGGAGAGCAATCATTGGTATGTTAGTCGTTTTTAAATGCAGATGAACTGTGTTTTATGTGGATAGCTCAGTTGTTCCTGCCTTTGTCACAGAGAACCGTGTGTTACTTGGAGTTCAGAAGTTACAATCCTAACATAGGACAGTGATCAATGAACTGTCATCAAAGAGCTGCATACAAACATGAATGGTATAGTTAGAACTTCGCTTTTTTTGTTTTGTGACATAGTTATAACTGCCCCAGTATTTCATTATTCTAATGTTGCTAAAATGAGTATGTTTGGGTAGATATACATTTTTAGCAGTAAAGCTGACCCCCATGGAATACTATTTAAATCCTAAGGTTGTGTTTCCCCAGACCAAACCCTCTTAAAATATACTGCCCACCAGTATGGATGACATGTGATTTATACACCTTGTAATCCTCATTGGCTTATGTGACATTCCCTGTAGACTGATTTACATACTTGTATGATTCATTGTCTCTGTATAATGTGTGCGTTATGTAAAGCACTGTGACACCCTACACTGATATGAGTAGCGCTATACAACAAATTAAATGCATTTGAGAGAGGGGCTACTTAAAGATGAGGGGCATTGTTGGAGGGAGGAAGTGAGGGAATCCGAGGAAGAGGTCATGAGGGGGAGGGGCTAGAGAGAGATGAAGGGCACTGGTGGAGGGTGGCAGGGAGGGAATTCGAGGAAGAGGTCATGAGGGCTATGGGGAGATGAGGGGCACTTGTGGCGTGTGGCAGTGAGGGAATCCGAGGAGGAGGTCAATAGGGGGGGCTATGGAGGGATGAGGGGCACTGTTGGAAGGTGGTAGTAAAGGTATTTACGGAGAAAGAGGTTATTGGTGCGGCACCAAAAAAAGACTTTTGCATCAGCGCTGCCCTGTATTGGAATTTCTGTTTTTTTGTTTATTTAATTAACAGTTCGGTCATAAGGGCTACTGTGGATCATACTTTAAAGAGTGTGCTAATTATATTTACTGATACATATTCAATGTTTTAAGTTTGAAGGTGATTTTACTAATGTTTTTACCGGGGAAAAATGAAAGTGGAGCCCGATGGTGCCTGTCATGGGGCTGGGGCCCAAGGTAAGCTGTGAGATAAGGTGCACTGGAGAGGAGTAGTGGATAATCAAGTCTGTAAGGGAGTGCTTTTCAGAGTCCGTGGTCAGGTGGAGGGAGAAATGAAGAGGGATTCTCCCTGAAGGCTCGCAGAGGGAGCCCGAGAAGTGTCACTTGCCTGATACTCCCACCTCAGAAACCTCCTCTTCCCATCAAAGGAACATTACATGGAAAAAACACTTTTTGAGAGTGATAATATTTAGAAAGAGATTTGCAAAAGAGTGCGCTTTACTGGGCCTTGTAAGACTAAGAAAAGATAAAGGAGGGCCCTGAAGCAGGCCTGCCCAGACATATATGCCACAAATCGAGCCCGCAGAGGCCCACCCAAAGGCACCCTTGGCCCACCCAAGTAAAAATTCCTGGAGCCGGGCCTGGTGTCAAAGGGGTGTGTAATGGGTGTTGCTGTGGGCGTTCCACCGCAACACCCTTTGCTTTTTGAGGCTGCCCGATTTTTACAAGGATCTGTAAATCTGAGGCAGCGCCAAAAACGTACGCCATGCAAAAGCAGCCTTTAGATTGGTGCAACAAGGAGAAATACTTTTATGTCTCCTCATTTTTACTTTTTCGATGTCTGCTGCATTGTGCAGCACAGGTAGAAAGAGAAAAACAACATTAATGATTGTTTTTGTGCAGTAAGGTGTGCCTACATGCATAAAACAATCATTAGATAATGGTGATTTGCTACTTCTATGTGTGTTGCAGAATGAAGCTGCTTTATTAAGCTTAAACCTGCTGAGACTGCTCTCTTTTTAAACCTGCACTGTTCGCTCTTTTTAAAACTTGCACTGTTCGCTGCTTATGCACACCTCTTCACCGTAGTGCGGAGCTAAGTTGGTCCCCGGTCCACCGCGGTCTTTGTGGGCCGATTGAGTAGAGGCACAGAGCTCCTCCCCCTTGCCAGTGTCACATTCGGGGGGCATTAACATAAAAGGCAGATGGCTTGCCGGCCGCGTAGCGGACGCGCGCAGCGGGCGCCCCAAAGGCGTGCCAAAGGCAAGCCCATGTGCACCCGTCCGCGCCCGAGCTGGACCTAGGGCGAGTTCCCCTGGCCCTTGCCCCCCAGAGAGACCATATTACACCAGAGATACCCTCATGAGTCTTGCCCCATTGAGGGGGAAGGCAATCTGCCCACAAATTCTGCCTAATAACTACTCTAAGGGTCATGTAGCTTCTTGTACAAACTGCCTGCTACCT
This sequence comes from Lissotriton vulgaris, assembly GCF_964263255.1. Taxonomy (NCBI): domain Eukaryota; kingdom Metazoa; phylum Chordata; class Amphibia; order Caudata; family Salamandridae; genus Lissotriton; species Lissotriton vulgaris. The sequence continues at coordinate 379,030,133 of NC_141687.1, forward strand.
CTCTCGTATATTAATTCCCCCCATAGTGAGTCATTGTCTAGGAATAATGGGCAAAACAAACTGCTGTCAGATAAGATGACAGGGCTGGCGCTCGACTCACCGATGAAGGGCGGCCTAAATTGTGGACTGCTCAATGTTAGATCACTTCCCAAACATTCTACCAAGATACAGCTACTGATAGAGACACACAATTTCGATGCTCTGTTTCTGACAGAGACTTGGACTACGGTAGAGATGGAGGTGGCGCTTGAACCGGCCTGCCCAGTGGGATATTAGGCTTAGCATAAACCCAGAGCCAGGGGCCGGGGAGGCGGAATTAGAATCATTTTTAGGGAAGAGTTGAACTTTATTCCGCTGGACATAGATGAAGTCACCTGTGCGGAGCTTTTAGGCTTTTCTGTTAAAGATGAGTCAGGCCACTCCTTTATGGGTATGGTCTGTTGTAGGCCACAGGGGGCAATCAATGCACAACAACAACAAGAACTGATTGAGGTCATCAATAATTTGGCTCTTACCCACACTAGACTTTTAGACTTGTGGAATTTTAATCTATGGGCCAGCGGAAGTATGGACACAGCCTTTTACAACATCACTCAGTCATGTGCTAACTTGAGTTTGAAACAATGGGTGACCGTACCAACACATAAAGGAGGTCACACCTTAGACTTGGTTTTTGCGGAGGAAGACCTTATTGCCATGGGGGAAACCCTGCCGGTGGGATGGACAGACCACCATCTTGTCACTTTTAGCGTGCAAAGTATGAATAAAATAAGGCCCGCGGACAGACAAGCTAGGACTTTCCAGGGCCGGGACTGGAAGGGGCTACGGAGAAAGGCACAAATGGGCAGCCCCCTATTTCAGACGGAAGCTCTGTTTAATCCTGAAAAACAGGTTACAGAGACCTACACTGCTCTTAGTGAGCATCTAACTAAGAGGCTGGACCAACTTGCCCGATCAAAGTCATCAGGAAAAGAGGAAGCCCCTCAGCCCCATGGTACACGGAAAACCTAAGGAATCTCAAGCTGTCCTGTAAAATGGCAGAAAGACAGTGGAGGAGGAATTATCTGGAAAAGGATAAATCTAGCTGGAGGCTCACTATAATAAAATACAAAAAAGAGATTATATCTCTGCCAAAGTTGAATATTTTGCATCCACTATTCTCAAAAGCTCTAACAAATCCAGGGATATCTTCAGGATAGTGATAGATATGCCCCACCCTGACTGTACTAATAGTAAAATCAAACCCACCCAGGAGTTGTGTGATGGGCTGGCCCTCTTTTTTCAAGAAAAAATAAATAAAATCGTGGAAGGCCTGAGAGATATATCCCCATCTGCTTTGTCAGATCAGGAAAAGGGGGGTGGGGGGATGTGACTGTGACAATTGGGATGGTGCTCATTAGCCGGCTGTCCCTGAGGCTATTATGGACAATCTTCCCTTACCTTCAGAGGAGGAGTTTACCTGCATTGCCCTAGGAATCTCCTCAGGGTCACCACTGGATCCTATGCCTCCCAAGCTGATGAAAGAATTTGGATCAGAGCTTTTTTCCATTCTACACCAGCTGTGCCGTCAGTCTCTCAACTCTGGAGTGGTACCGTCCAACTGGAAGCAGGCTGTTATTACGCCGCTACTGATAGAAGCCCACACTAGACCCAGGCTGTTATAAGAACTATAGGCCAATATACCTCTTACCTTACCCGATTAAGATCGCGGAATGTTGGGTAAGAAGGGCACTGTCCCTCTTTCTGGAGACTAACAGCAAACTGGAGGAGGAACAGTTTGGCTTCAGACCGGGTCATGGAATGGAGACAGCCTTGGTGGCCATTCTAGATAATCTTCGAATGCGGGCGGACAGGGGCCAATCAGCAGTGTTAATACTACTAGACCTGTTAGCCGCATTCGATATGGTCAACCATGGCATTCTTCTTTCAAGGCTGGAAGCCCTAGGGGTGACGTGCATAGCACTGAGTTGGATGAGCTCCTATCTATCGGATAGATGGCAAGCAGTGGCGCTCCCTCCGTACCAGTCGGAATTTGTAAAAAATATGCATGGGGTACCGCAGGGCTCCTCCATCAGTCCCATCCTGTTTAACGAATATATGCGACCTTTGCTGGAGATCATCAAGGCACATAACATCTGCCTGATTAACTATGCCAATGATATGCAGCTTATGGTATCCCTCGATGGTGACCAGGTGGACTCACTGGACAGCTTCCACGCATGCATGCGGGAAATGGCGAAATGGCTGAAGGAGAACTCACTCCAGTTTAATAGCGAAAAAAATGAGATTTTACAATGCAAGATGGGGGGGATTGAGCCTTGCCAGCTGACTTCTGGCCTATAACCTCGAATGGCATGCTGACATCAATGAACACCATACGCTATCTGAGTGTCAGTTTCAATGAGAAATTAAACCTGGAATCTCATGTCAATAAACTGGTGGGAGGCTGTTACACTCCTATCCGAGGACTTTGGAAAGTGCTGCCGTTGTTTACAGCACAGGCACGAACCACAGTAGTCAGAAGTATTGTATTGAGCTGCCTGGACTACTGTAACGCCCTGCTTCTGGAATGCCCAGGATACCTGATTGCCAGGCTCCAGAGTATCCAGGCGGCAGCAGCTAAGCTAGCTCTGGATCGAGCATGCCGCTCCTCGACAACACAAGCACTGGCAGAGTTACACTGGCTCCCAGTAGCCCAGAGGGTCCTGTTCAAATCCCTGTGTATAGTGTTCAGGGCACTTCATGGACAAGGTCCCAAGCATATTCAAGATAGGTTCCAATCGTATTAACCTACACGTACTCTCCGTTCCTCTTCTGCCAGCCTGGCCAGGATCCCCAGGATAAAGAAAGCTACCCTGGGGGGTGGGGGGGGCTTTTAATGTGGCAGCAGCCCTCCTCTGAAACCGTCTTCCCCTGGAAATCAGGAGTATTCAGAGTGTGACATTGTTCCGTAAAAGAGTTAAGACCTGGCTCTTCCCTAAAGTTTGAAAATCCTGCCTCTTAGTAACAGGGTTTTCTCTTGTGCCAGGATGCCTGCCGGGTTGCAGTGCGCTCTACAAATGTCAAATAAATAAATATAAATAAATAAATTGCCATTATTGATTGTTCATGTCCCTTAGTTCACATAAACAATAATCCATGCAATGCATGCACTATAGCAAAAGGGTTTCTGTGTTAGTACTAGGCAGCAAATGTTAGCGCCGCAAGGAAAAACAAAGGGGTGCCCCGTATTCTTACAAATACAGCACATCTCTGCATTGAAATTACACAGGATGGTGCTGCAAAATTTGCCGCCATGCCATTTCTTTTTGCAAATATGCTCCATGTTCCTTGGTGATCCTTTGCCAATTGTTGAGGTAAATGGCCTCTCCGTTAGCACTATTGAAACGAATTGAGGGGTTCTCTAAGGGTGGCGTGCTGGGTTATCACCAGTGCTATTTTGGCTTTTTTTTCATCTTCACATACTTTTTTGTTGGCACATCACTCACAAAAACACACATTAACAAATGTTATCAATACTAATAAAAAAAAGAGTTTAACATGAGCAAATAGAATTCAACATCTGATCATTACAAAATACATTCCCTACCTTTGGGTATGCCTCAGGGCTCTCTTGGTGCCATTATATTATTGTTTGGTGTGACTTACAGCCTGAAAGCTGCCATTACTCAAACCTTTTTAGGGCTCGCCCCTTTCCTATTCCGCAGGAATAGGAAAAGAGCCCTAATGCAGCCAAACCATACTTAAGGCCAAGGGCTCTCCAGCGGATTTTGGGAAGTGCACGCCTCGTGCACGAGCTTGCCTGAGCCTTCTGCCTATCAGCCTGTCAGTTCTCCTCCCCTAATTATTCACTTCACTCACTCTGGCTCTTCAAAGGCTCTGCTCCCCACCCCCCGCCTGCACTTCACGGCCGCTTGCCTTTTGTCCCTTAATCTCCCCGTGACTCCCCCCTCACCTCTCCCACTCCACTGCTTCAGGCCCCCACCATTTGCTCAGGACATTGCTCGTTTAATATGGTGTTGTGTAACCATTGCCTGTCCTCTCACACGCAGTGCAAGCTTTAACTTGGTACCCTCTGCAGCTACAAAGTCTCTGAGTAACAGTGGACGGCCGTGTATGTTTTACCGCATATAAGAGTTTATTTTTTGTGGTATGATGCCTGCCAGGGCACTGTGTAAGGGAAGGTAGCATTCTAGTGCTTTTAACCAGCGTGTGGTCAGTAATCGTGCAATGTGTCTATTATGCACTCTGTGCTAAACTTGGTCTTCCCAGGGCAAGGCTTCTTCTACCAATATTTGAATTAATTCACATTTTTTAAAAAAATCCTTGTACTGGACTCTCATGAGAGCGTTGCAATTAGATGCATACTGTAGTGAATATTTCTTACTTTGGCGTAGGAAAACTGTGGCGCTTTGGTCAGCCTATGTCTTGAACTGTTCAGGATCACTTGCCTTAGTGGTGATAAGTGCCACATTCACCAAAATTCACAAGGAAGATATTAAAATGTTGGCAAAGTTAGAATACTCGTTCCAAAAGGAACGGAATGTCTTGGGTATTTAAACGAATACATAATTGAGAGGTTATAACAAAACATGTGGGATGGAAAGCAAATGGAATACTGTAGATGTCACCTGGATAGCGAAACGTTTGTAGCAACCGTGTTTCTCAAACACTAACGGTACATCACGTGACACTTGTCGAACGGCCGCGTGCACTCTGGGATGCAATGCAGATCTACTCTGCACCTGGAAACTCAAGCAATCCACGAAGCTCATGAGCCTCATTAGACATCTGCAAGGCTAAGCAAGCTCTGACTCACATGGCAGTGGGATCGCTTACAATATTTCTGATTTATTCAAACTGAAGAAATAGTTGCCTTTCATATGTTGATTCACTTAACTCTAGCGCTAAAAAACAGTTTTCGGGATTAGATAGATCTCAAGCAAAATGACCTGGCCAACCCCTCTTGTCCTCAGAGCCCTGGGCCTGCGAGCAGCCGCCCTGACACCAAAGCACCTTTCCCAGCCCTGCACCCATGCAGCCCTCCCCCACCGCAGCGGCTTCCATGCCAGCCACGCCCCTGCAGAGAAGCACTTGGCACGTAATTAGCACACACATCCTAATGGCGCTGCCTATCTCTGGTTGGTGGGGCAGATGCAAGATTGTATGTGTGCATGAGGAGTACATTTGTTCTATCGCAATGGGCTGGGACAGGAACAGACTAATTTGCATATAGCCAGGTTCTGAGCTGGGATGGTGCAGTGAGCTAAAAAACGGTGTTGGATCTAGCCCTGATCTCTTGACTGGGTGAGAGTATTCTGCTTAATTCAGAAACTCTGTCCCTCACCACCCCTTGTTGTAAATATTTTTGTCCACCCTAAGCGTGGAAGGGTATTCTCAGATGTGAGACCCTTGCTCATTGCACCATCAGGATTCAAGCAAACCGGGCCGAAGACGGCTGTAATGCCAGAAACCGGTCCCCGGGAGCTTGTTTCCTTCCCAGTGTAAGAATTGGCTTTTGTAGTTTGGTTTGCCCTGTTCCCATCATGCACTGGGACAGGAACAGACTAATTTGCATACAGCCAGGTTCTGAAACTGGGATGGTGCAGTGAGCTAAAAAACGGTGTTGGATCTAGCCCTGATCTCTTGACTGGGTGAGAGCTTTCTGCTTAATTCAGAGACTCTGTCCCTCACCACCCCTTGTTGTAAATATCTCTGGGCTTTTGTCTGTCCTTTCCTGGGACTGTCAGGGTGTGAAACGACAGGGACTTAAAGGAAATGTCTGGAGCTGGGCGGCATTGACGAGCAAACTCTGGATTTCACTGCAGTTTCAAAGTTCCTCTTAATTGAAGAAGCGGCTCACAGGTTTGCTAAGCTGTAGGATTTTGAACTGGTAGTGCATATTGTTAGTGATGCATGCAGTGGCGTGTGATAGTGCATAGGCCCTACTTCAAGAAAGGTGAATGAGTTTAGTGCACCACTGCTGGTAAACGAGAAAAGAGCCCATTGGGCACTGAGGCCACTGCAGATTTCTTACCACCTTTCAGGCACAAACACGTATTTATAAATTTGTGTGCCTCTATCTGTCTCTTTCTTACTCCATTCCACAGCCTCTGAATTATTCACCACTTTCCTTCTTGCTCTCGCAGCCCACTCTCACTTTATCTCTCCTCTCTCACTGCCCCCTTTTCTCCTCTCTCACTGCCCCCCTTTTCTCCTCTCTCACTGCCCCCCTTTTCTGTCACTTCTTCACTCATTCCATCGTTTTCACTTTTACCCTGTCTCCCTCTCACATTTTCTTTCTTTCTCTCATTTCCTCTTCTCTCTCTCTCTCTCTCTCTCTCTCTCTCTCTCTCTATCTCTCTCTTTCTTTCTCTCCTATCTTTCTCTTTCTCTCTCATGTTCTCCACCTCATTCTCTCTCCCTCCGTCTCTCCAGCTTTCTCTCTCGCTCTCTTCTCTCCCACTCTCTCAGGGGCATCACCACATCACTCAGGGGCACCACCACATCACTCAGGGGCACCAACAGCACCACCACATCACTCGGGGGCACCAACACATCACTCAGGGGCAACCCTCAGGGGCACCGCCACATCACTAAAGGACACCACCACATCACTTAGGGACACCACCTCATCACCACCACATCACTCAGGGACACCACCACATCACTCGAGGACACCACCACATCACTCAGGGACACCCATACTCTGGGACACCCATATCACTCTGGGGCACCACCACATCACTCTGGGACACCACTACATCACTCTAATAACCACCACATCACTTTAGTACAACACCACATCACTCAGCCCAAGCACATCTTCACTCAGGGACACCACCACATCACTCTAATACACCACCATATCACTCAGCCCAACCACATCATCACTCAGCACCACAACAGCATAACTCAGCACCACAACAGCAGTGTCCTTGCTTGCCAGACCAGACAAGTCAACGCCGTCTCATCATCATGCTTCAACATCCTACGCATGCTCAAAAAAATCTTCTGTTGGATCCCCACCGAAACAAGAAAAACAGTCACCCACGCACTGGTCACAAGCCGACTGGATTACGGAAACACCCTATACGCCGGAACCACAGATAAACTACAGAAAAAACTCCAACGCATCCAAAACGCCTCATCCAGACTCATACTAGACATCCCCCGCCAAGATCACATTTCCGGTCACCTGAGAGACCTCCACTGGCTCCCCATCAACAAGAGAATAACATTCCGTCTCCTCACCCACGCACACAAAACCCTCTACAACCTAGGACCCGAATGTCTCACCACGCGCCTGTCCTTTTACACCCCCACCCGACAACTACGATCGTCCAATCAAGCCCACGCCGCAATTCCGCGCATCCATAGATCAACCATGGGGGGGGTAGATCCTTCTCCTTCTTAACGGCCAAGACTTGGAATTCTCTCCCCACCCACCTCCGCCTTACACAGAACCACCTCTCCTTCAGAAAGCAACTAAAAACTTGGATATTCCCCCTCCCTCAAGCGCCTTGAGACCCTCTGGGTGAGTAGTGCGCTATACAAATTTTTGAACTTGAACTTGAACTTGCTACCAACAAGCATTGCCATAGCCAATAGGACTCGCATTAGGAAAGTGTAAGCTATTGGCTTTGTGAATAACAATGCTATTAATTTATATATTTTCAAAGCTAACACATATTTTAAAAAAGTTGTCATTTACAATACCAATAGTTCACACTTTCCTAATGCGAGACCTATTGCTTTGCAAATGCTTGTTCTTCCTCCCATCATTGCTCACCGACCTTGAGACTAATTTTTTCGGCAGAAATCACGAAGGGGCGCAGCTTACTCAGTGAGATTTAGGCAATGTGAATCTCAAATTACCCAACTGAACAGGCAGTGGTCATAAACCCTAAATGTGGCCAAAATTCTTATTATATGTAGCGAAACATTATAGTCAACCAAATCCAACAGGAGCTTCTGCAACACACATCCTGAACTCAAGTATTAAACATGTGCTTACATGTAATAATAAAGAAAAAGAAGGCTCTGTACGATCCTAGACAAATAAATTATTTGCCTAGGATCGTACAATTTGGACAAGTAGGGGAGCTGGTGTTGAACCAAAGGCAACTGTTTTGTGATTTTTTTTCTTGGCTAAGGTTGAGAAAACCAGATAATAGAGATAACAGACCCGACTCAGGGCCCCCAGAACCAACTACAAATCCAAGATTGCATTTATGTGGGGATTGTCACACCCCAAACACCCCACTCAAGGAACACCCTGGAAATCATGCACTGCATCGCATCCAGTCACTGGTCCAATACTCAACCACAGCTGGGATCATGAATGTCCCCCACTGTACACAATCACTTCACTTTCCCACTAATATTGTAATCCTACCTCCTTTTAATACGTATCTCTCCAGCATGCAGCTGAATTGTTTACGTCAATTAACCACAGTCTCTGCATAAAGGATGCAAGTTCTGAATATTTGTAAAATGTATTGTCAACTTCTTTCCCACACACCTAATACTCTAGTAAGCTTGTGATGAGCAGAAGTGATGACTCTAGTCCTCTTCTTTTCAGACTTCCTGAGTATTGGTAGGATGCAGCATAAGACAGGCTTACCACTGCATGCCGCTTCTGGCAAACACGCTACTCTGAGGCCCATGAGCATGCATGCCTTCAGGAACGGTGGCGGATGGAAGGTTCTGCATGGCCTAGGCGCTTCTTGGACAGACGCTTCATATCTTAGAATGGTGCTTCATAAAACACCTGGATAAAAACAAGAAGGAATACATGTCCTGTGAAATTTCAGGACTCTCACAAGACTTGCCAAAGGTGGCGGCCATCTTGAAGCAAAGAGTGTGTGTTCATCACAGTTTATAGCATCCTTGTTAGGCAGTCATGAGAGATTACTTTTGTGGTTTTTATTTAACCAAATAAAGTATCTATTGACTGGTTGATTAATTAATTGATTGATTGCTGTGTCTAGGACTTCGTTTTGGAATTCTGTTATCGGTTCTTCCATGGAGTCAACAAAGACATCTGGATGCAGAGAAGTATCTTGCCATAAACTATATAGCTCTTGTTTGTTTCATAAAGTGTCGCCTATAGCATAATAAACTCCACACCACTTATTTGCTTATGAAGAAGTCATCCATAAGAACTACGTATTTTAGCACATATATATTTCACAAGAGTCGTCCATGGGATATGACCTCTTGCAAAGTCCACCCGAAGCATAGAAAGACAGAAATACTGTTGAATGGTGTACTGGCATCAAAGATTGTTAACACATATATGGCCAGGATTGAAAAGCGCACATGCAATCCACACAAATGCTCTCATGTTACAGTGATCCGCTTGAGAACTTGAAGCAATCCAAGCATCAAAAGTGACTTCCTAATTCGGAAGGTAGTTCTCATTGGTGAACAGGCTTATTCTGATCCTGGTGGCTATCCGGTTACTATCTCAAAACGTAACTGTATTTGAGCTAGGAAGGGCCAAGTTTCAGATTGTGATAGAGAGCGGAAATATTGAGACTGTCACCAGGTATATCACAAGCAACGCCAGGTTAAACATCAATCTTTCACCTGCTGTTATGCTAGAGCTGCCCTTTGCTTCTTAGATATCAACGCTCTGGTAGGGCTGGTTAAGCCCAGCTGTGCGGCCAGGTAGAAGATGATATTCGTGTCTCTGTTTCTCTCTTTTCCCCCATTCCTCAGGCCTACTGCATAAACTCCACAATTGTGCTGTGGAGTTGTCTGTATGTTTCAAGAAGTGTGGGAAATATCCACACCTCTGTTGTATTCAGATTGCCATGTTAGTGCACCCTGAAAGTATAAGCTGTCTCTCTTGGACAGTGTAATGTCCTTTGCCACGGTTTCCAATCCAGGAAGATTGAGCCCCTTCCAAACGTCCACTCCTAGTCTTCAAGGTGGATGTACGGTTCTACACCAGCTTATTTTCCTCAGCGCTAGCAAGATTAACCCCCAGATTCATCAAAATGCCATTTTGCGAGTCCTTAATAGCGATTTTTAAGGAATCGCATTTAAAGACTCGCAAAACGGGATGCATGTAGAAATCGCAATATTTTTTGCGATTTCTACTGCTTCCTTATTTGCGATTTGCTAATTGCTAATCGCAAATAAGGAATGGCTTTCCCATTCATTCCTATGGGCCTAAAGGTCCATAGGAATGAATGGGGAGTCATTCCGTATTTGCGATTAGCAATTAGCGAATCGCAAATAAGGAAGCGATTTCAAGGGTGCCAGGGTGTCCAAAGGACACCCTGTAGCACCCCTGAAATGTAAATGTACACTGGTGTTGCGCACACACATGTCCAAAGGACATGTGTGTGTGTCACATACAACTTAGAAAAATGCACTAAAGTGCATTTTTCTAAGTTTTCGCTATTTACCACGAAGTTACACTTCGCGGTAAATAGCGGCCCCATATTGCGAATTCGCAATTTTAAAAAGGTTCATGAATAGCATTTAAGGAATCTCTAATTGAGATTCCTTAAATGCGATTTTTTTGCAATTTAGCGTTTTCTATAATTGCGATGTTTGCATTGGGGATGATGAATCCCAAATGCAAAAATAGCGCTCGCAAAGGGTCAGATTCTCAGAATCTGGCCCTTTGCAAGCCGATTTCAGCTTGATGAATCTGGCTGTTACACCCTCCACTATCTAGTTTTTCTCAATTAAATCCTTCTTGGGTCCCCCACACCAAAGTGTGCATCACCAAGAATGTAGTCATTCAGCTTGCTAGGTCTCCATCATTCTTTTTCCACACTCACATCAACCCTCTCACATTTGTGCCTAGAGGTAAACAGATAACTATAACGTACTCAAGTTCATGCAGGTTCCAGATGGAAATTCTTGGACAAGCATCTGTTTAACATATTACTGCTCACCACAGCATGCTGCAAGAGGGGCCCTCTGTTTGTCCAATCACACTGGTGCTTCCTCGTCCACGGGAGCCCAAAGGGTTCCTCGTAGCTTCTGTGGGGTGAGGGCGGCAGTGGTGGGCCTCCAGATCACTGCATGTTTGCAGAATGTCAAACCAGGCCTATCTGTTCAGGGAATCCCTGATGCAATGAGCTCCCTGTGGCAGGTGGAAGTTGACCATATAAAGTGCTCAATCCAGGATGGTGCTCCATTGGGAAACATTTCAACACCCCAATCCAAAATGTGGCAGCATCTCTGTCTGAACAGAATGCTGAACTTTAAGGCCCAAGTTCAGGAAGTATGAGGTGGAAAAAACTAGACAGGCCTTAGCTTGGAACTTTGCCACTCCCCCTTCCCTGTAACCCCCCTCCCCGACCTTCAAAGCACCATGCCTCATTCACTTCAGAGAGCCTCCTCTGCAAGCAACATCTCGTCGCTGTGTAACCTCACAGTCAATGGCACGGTGTCCCCGTTCCTCCCATTCTTAGCCCAGTCAGTACTCTACTGCTTCTCTTTCAAATAAAACAATGGTTTATTTTCGATCTAGATTTTTACAAAGCATCTTCATCAACCACCTGACTGACTACAGTGGAGCTTCAATCACTCTCTTCATCGTGGAATACTCAGAGGAAAAAGCTCACTGCACTCAGTGTGCTTGACCCCATTGTGACAGAGAGCTCCACAGACACCTGTACCAGACTCCACGAGTGCGCATAAAGCCCAGTGCACTCAATGTTCATGACACCATGCTCGATGAACCCACTATTGATGACTCTGTGCTTACGCTCAGCTCGATGCACCCGCTATTGATGACTCCGTTCTTACATACAGCTCGATGCACCCACTAGTGATGACTCCATGCTTACACTCAGCTCGATGCACCCGCTATTGATGACTCCGTTCTTACATACAGCTCGATGCACCCACTAGTGATGACTCCATGCTTACACTCAGCTCGATGCACCCGCTATAGATGACTCTGTGCTTACATACAGCTCGATGCACCCGCTAGTGATGACTCCATGCTTACACTCAGCTCGATGCACCCGCTATTGATGACTCTGTGCTTACATACAGCTCGATGCACCCACTAGTGATGACTCCATGCTTACACACAGCTTGATGCACCCGCTATTGATTTTTTTTGTAACACCGTTTTTATTGCAGCACCAAAAAGTTTACATAAACATTGCAGTAATGCATAACACATCAATATAGCAGTATGGCATACAATCAGTCCGCTACCATTAACCTGTTGCTTGAGCCTCCAGATAGAAGGCCTAGCAACGACTATTGTGAGTCCATTCACTGCTCCGTCTACCAATGTCTGTTTTCGAAAGCACAGGAGGACGCAGACTGCTTTTAAGTTTTCGCCCCTCCCCCTCCCACTGTCAACCAGCCCCCCAAACTCCCCAACAACCCCCCCCCCCGTGGCAGCACTGCAGTAGAATCATAGAGAAAAGTAAGGTCTGGTGTGTGCAAGAAGGAGTCAAACAACCGCTAAAGTTGCGCTCCTGGTGCGCTAGTGGGGTCAACCATTTCAGAGTCCGTGTCCTCTCTTTCCTCCTCCTCACCATCATCCCGGAGTGCCTGCACTATCATCTCCCACGCTGTTGGCCTCTCCATGGCTTTCTCATCAGCAGCCCTTCTAGCCATCTGATATCGTAGAGTGCTTTCACATGCCGCCCACCTCAAACATTTACCATACCAGCGTTTGTACGTGGGCCCCACTTTTGACTTCCAATTCCTGGTTATTTCCCTCTTCGCCAATATCAATCCCATGTCTATGAACCTGCTGGTCGTCTTATTTTTAGGCGTGTGTGGAAACCAGTGCAGCACCCCCACTGCTTTGGTGTATTGTATCTCTCTATCCGTGGCGTTGTTTAGAGCCCTCCCGACCTCCTGCCAATATTCCCCCAGCATAGGGCAATCCCAGAGCATGTGTCCCAAGTCCGCCCCCAGTGTACCACACCTAGGGGAGGCTGCTTGTTCCACTCCAAAGTACTGCTTTAATTTCCCTGGCGTGAGGTATGCCCTATGTATGATATAGAAATGTATGAGTTGGAATCTGACGTTCCTCGTGCTCTTCCGCTCCCTCCGTAATAGTTGGCCCCAAGTAGCATCAGGAATCTCCATTTGGAGGTCCAGTTCCCACTTAGCCTTTAGGGCAGTGAGCGGCTGCAAGGCCTCCCGCAACATTCTAGAATACAAACAGGTCACCGCCTTAAAGGTTCCCGCCGCCATCATCGCATATTGGCACGCCATAGAGGTCGCGGGTTCCTGCAGGCCTTCGCCCCAGTGGTCTTGCATGGCGCCCGTCATTGCCGCGTGCAGGAGATAATCACCTCTTGGAAGGTCGAAACGCTCCTGTAGCTCATGGAACGGAAGCAAGGCTCCGTCCTCATAAAGGTCGCCCAGCATCTGGACCCCAGCTTCCTCCCAGCCCAGCAGTCTCGACCAATCCCCACCATGAGGCAGGGCTGTGACCATTCCCAGCGGAATCTCCGGAGCATACATGCGACGGATTCCCGCCCGTTTCCGGGCCCGGTTCCAGCAAAGCCGAAACGTCTGCTCCTCCACAGTCAGGTCTCTGATCAACAGCTTCTGATGAAGAGTGATATACGCCAGCACATGCCGCGGGGTGCCCTCATCTCTATTGTGTTCTGGGCCTCGATACACTCTTGCGACCTCTTGGGTAAAAGTCTGCAGCTGAGCCGCTAGGTAATAGCACTCAAAATCAGGCACCGCCATACCTCCCTCATCCTTGGGTCGCAAGAGGGTGTCCAGCGCTATTCGCCGCCGACCCATGCCCCATAGGAACGCTATAATCAGTGATCTCAGACGTCGAAAGACTGAGCCGGGTATCCAAATCGGGAGGGTTCTAAAATAATATAATAGCCTAGGTAAAGCCACCATCTTCAGCAAGGAGACACGACCTGCCAACGAGAGTGGGAGAGTGGCCCAGAAGTCCATACACCCCTTCAAGGCGTTAATGCAGCGAGTGATATTACCGTCCAACATATCTGCAGGAGTATGATACACATAAACGCCCAGATAGTGCACACAATGAGGCTCCCATCTGAGTTCCTGTGCGGTGAGAGGGCACGGCTCTCCCCGTCTCAACGGGTATTGGCAAGACTTGGTCCAATTGACCTTCAGGCCCGATAACCGCCTGAATAATTCTAGCAAACGTCGCGCTCCCCTCAATTCCTCCTCCGCATCGGCTAAAAACATCAACAGGTCGTCCGCATACAACGAGATGGCGTGTGGCTTGGCCCTGTAGACCAATCCCTTATAATAGCGGCCAGACCTGGCTTCCGCCGCAAAAGGCTCCATGGCCAACGCGAACAAGAGGGGGGAAAGTGAGCACCCCTGCCTAGTGCCGCGTCGTACCAGATATGGACTCGAGATCAGCGAGCCCACTCGAACTCTAGCCGTGGCTTCAGTATATAGAACTTTGGTCCAGTTGATATAGCCCTCCCCTAGTCCGAAACGCCTCATCACTTCGTATAAATAATCCCACTCTAAGCTATCGAAAGCTTTTTCGATGTCTATGGAGAGCACTAAAGGAGTAGACCCCTTCGGCAACCGAGCTCCTACCAGCCTAGTCAGTCTACGGATGTTGTGGGTGGTGTTTCGCGTTGGGATAAAACTGCACTGATCACTATGGATCAGGCCTGTCATGTGGGTCAACAATCTATTCGCCAGGATTTTGCTCAGTATCTTGTAATCCGTCGTGAGCATTGATAATGGACGGTAAGAGGAGAGGGCCTCACTCGCTCTACCAGGTTTCAACAATGGGATCATAAGGGCCTCACACATTGACCGCGGTAGTCTACCTCGCGACTGTGCCTCGTTGTAGACCAATTGCAGTTGCGGGGCTAAGTGCTCCATATATTTGCTAAAGAACTCAATCGGCAGGCCGTCAAGCCCCGGGGTTTTATTCCTAGCCATCTGCTTCACTGCACACCCTATTTCTCCGACCGTTATAGCTCGACCCAGCTCCTCTGCCTCTGATTTCTCTAGCTGTGGCAACTGCAACCCTCCAAGGAATGTGTCCAATTCCTCCGCCCCGCCTGTCGGTCCGCTCTCATACAGACCCTCATAATACGCTCTGAACCTATCCAGGATCCCGGCCTGGGTGTGGCAGAGCCCGCCTCCCTCCTCTCGAATAGACATGATTGGAACACCCCGCCGAAGCGGATTGGCAAGCCAAGCCAGCATAGTCCCCGCCTTATCGCCCTCCGCATGCGCTCTCGTCAGATAAACCTTGTGATCGAAACTACGCAACCGTTCCAACTCCACCGCCATTGCTTCTCTGGCTTTACTAACCCTCTCCTGAAGCTCAGGATGATTTGGGCGCTCTCGTTCTTTCTCTCTCAACTGCCGCTCCGCTCGATCAAGGTCGTCCAACAATGTTTTACGAGCACCTGCAACAGTCCCAATAAAGTGCCCCCGGACCACTACCTTAAACGCATCCCACTCCACAGCCTTAGTGGTGGTGAAGCCACGGTTCTCTTCGAAATAGCGCGTCACTCGCTCCTCCAAGGCCTCCCTAAACAGCAAATCATCTAGGGTATCAGGTTGCAGCCGCCAAGTTGGGACACAATTAACTTCTACCATCCAGTTCAGGGACAATAACAAAGGGTTATGGTCCGACAACGTGCAGGCCAAGTACTCCGCACTTCCCACCGCTGCAAGCACAGGTGAAGAGCACAAAAACACATCTAACCTAACATGAAGGTCGTGTATACTAGAATGAAAGGAGTAATCTCTCGTGGTAGGGTGTAGTGTCCTCCAGGCATCTCCCAGGTCCCAACTCTCTTGCCAGTCTAATCTTCGTTTCGCTACCCTATGTATCGGTGAGGAGTGCAATGGAGGATGAGACCTATCCAATACGGTATCCACCACTGAGTTGAAGTCCCCTCCCATGACCATCGTCCCCGCCAAGTAACTCGCCAATTTGCCCGAAAGTGCTGTCAAGAAAGCGGGCAAATCCACATTCGGAGCATACACACTGCAAAGTGATACTATTAGGCCCCTAAGTCTCCCCTCCACAGCCACAAACCTACCCTCTGGATCTACTACTTTTTGGGTGCCCTGGAAGGGAACCCCAGCCCGTATCCAAATCAAGGCTCCCCTTGCAAAGGCCGAATATGTCGTATTAAACAGTTGCCCCCTCCACCTCCTCTGCAGTGCTACTCCCTCCTGTTTAGTGAGATGCGTCTCTTGAAGAAAAGCTATATGCACTCCCCTACGTTTCAGATACGCATGGACCTTGTGTCTACGCACCATGGTGTGGAGACCCCGCACATTCCAGGTCACACATTTCAGAGCCCCCGTATTAGCCATACTCCCCTGCATCCCTAGACATAACAATAACATCCTTCGACCATGCGCTCATGCCAACACAGTACTGACCCCCCCCACCCTCTCCAAACAAATGAACCCCACACCCCTCTGATCCCAACCTGAGCTTCCCCAACTACTCTCGGTTCCCACCCCCCCAGGACAGGACCCCTCACAGTTGGAAGAGAACCCATCCAAACTGTTGCAACTGAATAATCCCCTCAAAGAAAGGCACTATAACTCGCAGTCTCCACTGCGATGACCTTAAGGGCCAGTAGGGCGCGGACTGCTACCGAAGGAGTTCGTTAAACCAGATCAGTCCCGCATATCCCGCCCCATGATCCCCCCATGAAAAACTCACGAAGTCCCATAGAGCAAAAAGCTGCGCACACGGGCACAGCGCCCCAGTGTCTGACCATCAGGCCGTTCCCCAAATCAAGTGTCTCAGGCCTCGACGATCTCTCCAGACGTTTGAGGCATGACGACGGGACCCTTGGCACCCCCGAATTCTGAGAGTTCCGTCTCCGATCCCGTACCCTGCTCCTCCGAGTCCGTGCTCTTCCCGGACTGGCTCCGCGCCGTGCCAGATAGGTCCACCACCGCCTGTAGGGCAGCCTTTCTCTCCGCCTCAGTCTGTGACACCGATGGTTTCCCAGTCCTCCACCGATTCTTGCGAATGCGTTGGGATTTCCTAATCGGCTGTTTCTTTTGAGCCTCCCCCGCCCTGGCTCTGGCCCCGTCCGTTCCCGCCTTGTACGTGTCCCACCAAGCCCAGGCGTCCGCCGAGGAGGTAAAGAAAAGTGACTTGTCGTCCACCACCACCCTCAACTTCGCTGGGAAGAGAAGGGAGTATTTGATGCCCTCTCCACGGAGCTCACGCTTGATCGACAGGAAACTGGCCCTGAGTCTCTGGGTCTCAAAAGTGTAGTCCGGGAACATGGTGACCCTGTTATTGTCAACTTGGAAGGGCCCTGCTACCCTCGCCCTCTGCAGTAGCCAGTCTCGATCTTTGTAGTGAAGCAGCTTGACCACCACCGGGTGAGGCGGCAGGCCCGGGGCCGGTGGCCGGGCCGGAACCCTGTGGGCCCGTTCCAGGGAAAAGAAAGGAGAGAGCCCCTCTGGTGCAACTTCAGTGCGTAGCCAATTGTCGAGGTAACCCACCATGTCGTCTCCCTCGGTTTTTTCCGGAAGGCCCACCAGGTGAACGTTGTTGCGCCTACTCCTATTTTCCGCATCCTCGGCCCTCCTCTCCAGCACCTTCAACCTGTCAAGGGCATCCGCCATCTGGGCCTTCATCGCTGCGTGATCCGGGGTCAAATCTTGTATGGATATCTCCATATTCTTGACTCTGTCCTTAAGCTTATCATGGTCCGCTTTCAGGAGACCCAGGCCCGTCGCTACCTGGGCGATGTCCTGCTGCAGGGCATCTTTTGTGGTCGTGATGGCCTCCAGTATGCGGTCCTGCATGCGTTGGAGAGCAGGGTGTTCGTGGTCCGCTCCATCCAGCGTTTCCGAGTCAGCCGCTCCGTCTCCCTTTCCTTTTGGCTTTACCATCCCAGCTACAGCAGATACAGGCCCCCGGGATCCCGATCAACCTCCTCGTAGTCGTCCGCAGTGCCGGACCTCGCCACTGGATAGTACCCCGAACAATGGGATCGGGGATCTAAGACACCCGCAAGGCACTGGGCACTGACCGGATCCCACCCGTGGGGTCAATCCAATTCTCGGAAGCCAACGCCGATGATGGGGTCTCGAGGCCCCGGTCTATGCGTGGAGAGTTGGTGTCACCTTTACAAAGCCGCCGCCATTTTGGGGACCTCCCCGGAGATTTTCCCAGTGTCCTCGTGTCTCCGTCAACTCGCCACCAAAGCGAGGAAAAGGCCACCCGTACTTGCTTACAGGGTCGAGAGAGGCCCTCCGGTCCTAGTACTGGGTCAACAGGAGAACCGGGCCACAAGCCACCTCCGCTCTCTGCGACACTCGTCCAGGCCTCAGGGCGCCATCTTAGATTGATGTCTATCGCACCCGAGGCACTTGCTAGAGGTCGATTTTCAGGACGATAAGCAGCCACAGGTCGCCCACTCCTAACGCCGTTGCCTCCGTGACACCTTTAGACCACGGATTGTTTAATTTTCGTAGGAATTTGCGTGGATAATCAGGATGATATCTGGGATCGGGCGCGGAGCTCCGGGCTCACGCTGCTTACCTCCTCGGCATCCAAGCCACGCCCCGATGCACCCGCTATTGATGACTCCATGCTTACACTCAGCGTAATTGACCCGCTATTTATGACTCCATACTTACACTCAGCTCCATAAACACACACACAGTAGACTCCATGCACACTATTCATGACTTCATGCTTACATACAGTTCAAAACACAAACGTCCCACACCCCAACATAGACTTACAACTCCATGCATCTACTACTGATGACGCCATGCTTACATACAGCTTGATGTACTCACTATTGATGACTCCATGCTTACATGCAGTTCAAAACACACATCTCGCACTCCAACATACACTTACTGTTCCATGCAGCCTCTATTCATGACTCCATGCTTACATACAGACCCATAAGCACACACAGTGGAATCCATGCACAATGTTCACGACTTCATGGTTACACACAGGTACATGCACACACTGTTCATGACTGCATGCTTGTACATTTCTCTATATAGCCACAATTCATGATAGTGCGCTTACACACAGCTCGGTGCACCAAATTTTCATGAACCTCTGCTTACATGTAAGCTACATAAACACACTATACATGATTTCTTGTTTAGATGCTTCTTCATGCTCTCATATCCTGTACTCCATGCCTAAATACAGCTCCATGTACACAATTTTCATGACTCCATGGTTACACGCATGCAGCTGCATGTACACACTTTTCATAACACCATGCTTACAAAGAAATCCATGCACACCCTATTTATGAATTCATGCATACAAACAGCTCCATGTACACCCTATTCAGGACTCCATAATTAACGTGCATCTCCAAACGTACATATCTTGCACGCCATCTTTACATACACCTTCATTCACACACTATTCAAGTACATGTGTATGCATCTCCATATACACACGTCTTTGACTCCATGATTACATAGAGCTCCCTGAACTCTCATATCATGACTCCATCCTTCATATCTCAAGACGCACACACTGTGACTGCCCACGGCGCATGCGGTGCGCTTTCCTAAGAAGGCACCCCCTTGGTGCAGCATTTTGGGACACTGCAGCCCCACCCCCTGCAGTCCACTTGCTGAGACGCCCAGGGGAGTCCTTCACATTCGGGGTGCTCCCTGTGTCACTTTCGGCACCTAGAGAGCTGTAGTCATGTACTTATACCTACCCCATCCATGTACAGCCTTCTTTGTTCCCCTCCTGGACAAGCTGTCGGACACGTTGGCAGGGGCGTAACATGGGACCCTGCAGCCCCCACAGTGCAGGGGGCCAAGCTCCAGGGGGGCCCCTCAGCACAGCACTTCAGCCGAAGAGCTCCTGATAGAGTCCAGAGGGGGTCCATCCACATACCTTGCAGGGGAGCCCCCTCAATTATCAATACCCCACTGAAAGTTGGACGTTGCATCACGTGTGTTTGGATTAAGGCAGCTTTAGGGTCAGTTTGTTCAGGTGAGTTTGGGAGGGCCCCCCTTTGGGGCCTGTTGCTCCTGCCTCGTAGTGCTTAGGGCCCTTTTTGTTCCCCCACAGGACATGCAGTCACACGCCCTTTCCCATACCCACCGTGCAGGTGGTGGGTTTTCTTCCTGCGCTAAGCTTGTTTAATTGTTTGTTTGTGTTGCAGGTGGAGATAAAAGGCGATCTGACGGTCGTTTTGGTATGTAAGGGTACCATCACAGGGAGCAGAGCAGGGGTGCTCTATGCCAAACCCCTGAGTCTTTATGGCAGGACTGTCAGATGTGAGCAACAGCACCCCAATAGTCCCTCGGGTGGTAAGCAAGCCTAAACAACCGGTGAGTTCTACACCGCAACTGGTACAACGCATGCCATTATCCTGCATGCCGTTGCAATGCGACAGGTGTGTAGCAGTGGGTAGAAGGTGTTGGATTTAACTCTAACACCTTCCCTACTGTTGCACACACTGGAGTTGGAATAGTAAATGAAACTATTCCAACTTCCAGCGCACCCCCAACAGCAAGTTGGGGTAAAGTTTTGCATTGCAACGGCATGCGGGGTAATGGCATGCGTTGTAACATCACATAAGCCTCCTGGGCTGGTGGTTCACACTCTGTAAAGGGGGGAAACTCCCCAACTAGAATTGAAGCACCGAGTGGGTGCGTTTGACTCATCAGGCGGGTGGGCCGCTTCGGTTACTCATAACTGCCTGGACTGACCTTGGAGCTCCTGTAAATGCACCCACCATCTTGGCATATTTCATTTTCTGAAGTAAACTTGCAGCAAATTGTTTTCTACCAAACTATGTCTTGTTTGAGTTATTTCATTCTTTGTTTGCTTAATAATCATTTCCCAAAGTTGCTGATAGCGGTGCTCTGTTCAAGGCCCCCTGCGTCCTTCGGACAGCTCCACTCACACGGGCAGGTGTTTCCGCCTACGCTGTTGGGGAGGTGGTACAGGCCTGACACAGCGCTGTGACCCGCCCCCTGCTAGGAGCAGCGTCAGATCAAAGCCCGCGCGCCGCCGCCAGTCACTCCTGCACAGAAAATACCGCTGACGCTAATTCCGCAAACTGTAAACTGCCGCGGCTTCCAAATATATCTGACCGGATTAACCTCGCAGAGGCGGATCCAGAGCTTCAAAACTCCCAAGTCGGAGGCTTCAAGCCGAGCGATTATGAGTCAAGAGCCGACATTACCATCAGCGCGCCTAAGCAGGCAGCAGAGAAGTGTCAGCGGCCCTGTGCAGCGCGCTTTGAAGACGGCGCTGTCAGCCGCGCAACATTTACTGGAACAAAACTAAGTTGGTTTTTGACATTTCAGCGAGTTTGATATAATACAGAGGGAGGGGCAGGGAGCTAAGCCGCGGCTCGGCAGGAGCAGCTCTCCCACACGTCTTGTTAGTCAGCTCTGCTCTTATTGGGGGCACTCTGACTGTGCCCCAAATCCCAAGAACTAAAACTGCCCTAGACTGCTCTCCAGCTCAGCATCCTCGAGCTGTCAGTCAGCATCATGCAGTATTCTTTCTGCCACGACTCCTTACGTTGTAGCCTGAACTCTTGTATAGCGCCTCGACACAACCTGAAGTGTCTCTAGGCTGGGACTGCCTTGGAGATTTCGAGGACAATGGGAACATGTCCAAGTTGGCCCTTTAACACTCATCTCTCCTTTTAACCGTGCGCACTCTCACCACCCGCTACCCCACACACATTCACACACTTAACACAGAAGGTCAGAAATGTATTTTAAAATCATACCTTACACCCGTAAAGAAGATCATTGGAAGTAATTTTTTTGCACAGTAGAAGCATACTTCAGAGTTCTTCTGTAAAGTAAAATGGAGTCTGCAGGCTGCAGCCACCGTGCAGTAGCGGCTCCTCCACTGAGGCGGAGGTGCGTCGCCACACTGAGTGTAAATGGAAATAAAATTATATTAACGCAACGTTAATAACGTTACATTATTATCATCTTATTTTTCTGCATGGAGCCCAAGTCAGGATAGCGCAGGGCAGAGCTGGGCAGTGTCACAGGGAGAGGGAGGAGGAGTGGTATAATGTGCACCATAAGTGCGCATGATGGTTTGGCTGGCGGTCTTGGGACGGCCAAACCGTCATGCGCACTTGGCATGTTCTCAACCTGGCTGTATTGCAAGGCTGGGTGGAGAACATGTACAGTCTGCCACTCCCTGCCTGAGCCCCGAACCACGGAGCTCAGACAAATCATGAAGCTGCTGTCATGCTGGTGATAGCAGCAGCGGGCGGCACAGGTAAGTGCGGTGGTGCGGTGGTGCGGGGCAGGGCAAGGTGCAGCGGGGTGAAGCCAACAGACGATAGAATAAGTATTATTTATTTCTTTATTTGTACCTATTCTGTTGTCTGTAGACTCCACCTTCCCACCCGCCCATCCCCCCACCCCGCCCCACCTCGTTTACCAGTGCCGGCTGCCACTGGACAGCAGCGTTGTGATTGTCTTAGGGGAGTATGGGGGCCTCTGTGCTGCCAGGAAGAGAAGAGCAGGAGGGGTGGCGGCAGCCCTTCGCAGGGAAGTGAACTTTTATTTATTTATTTATTTTAAATCGAGCCCAACCCCCCACCCTACCACTTCTTTTTCAAAGCGGACGCCACTGCAGCCACGTCAATGCCAGTGAGTGTAACAGCCTGGCAATGATGATCCACACATTCATTAATAATGAAGAGTACGCTTTAAGAAGCATTCCTTTCCTTTCCCTGCGCTGGCACACAATGTGCTGCTTAGCGCCAACGCAGGCACCCTTTCACCCTGTTGCAAGGGTGCCTGTGTTCTAAGCTGCATTGTTTTTGTGCAGAAAGGGACGCCGTCCTGTACAAAAACAATCCCCGAGGCATTTTACTCTTTCTATGTGTGCATTATCTTTCTGTGTGTTCCGCAGCATGCAGCGCACATATAAAAAGGAAAAAACAAAGAGAAAGAAAGATATTTCTCCTCATAACGACTCACCTGGGAAGGCATAGCATTTTGACACATTCCCAGGTCTACCAGTAATGGTAATCTGGGAATGAGTCAAAATCCATGGGTGGATGTGTGGGAACACCCGCGCCCCACCCATGGACCGCCTCTCTGGGGCAGAGTAATGCAACGCAGTGACTTGGGCTGTGTTGCATCACTCCAGGTTTATCGAGCCACTCAGGGCCACTCCAGGCGGCCTCGTGTGGCTCCATAAATCTTACTTAAGAGTAGCAGCACTCTGGCGCCCTGTTGCGTGGCGCAAGGGAGATGCAACTCTTTGATACATTTGGCCCTAAATATCATTACGTGGAGGAAGAAGAGAAAGAAATAGAGTAGCAAGAGCATTAGAAAGGAAAAAGTAGGGAGGGAGGAAGGTTAAAATGGAAAGGGGGCGTACACAGTGCAAAAAAAAAACTCCCCCCTAGGCCTGCAACTGACCAGGAATTTGTGAACTAGGCAAAAAGAAGTGACTTACTTCAACGAACGTTCTCTAAATCACTTTGTTGTGTTGTATGTTATGTGCACTGAAGGTTAACATGTTCTACTGTTGAGCAGCACATACAACGAATACATTATTATTGTTGAATTTTTGACTGACAGGTTTTTAAGTCATATTTAAATATGCCTCACACACCTCAACTCCATCCTTCCTAGAGTGCTGCGACTTATACCTTGAAACACGGCAGCACTGTGAAAAGAAACTAAAGCTTGTCCTTCTAAAGACAGGCACACTTTCACTCTGCACACCTCACTGTGGTGTAGTTAGCCATTTGGTATAATAATGTTGCTTCCCCATATCTGCAATCACCACAGGCAAATGTATTGTAAAGCCAAGTTCTATGGCCGGGTACCGCTCTTTTACATAGTGCTTTCCATCAGAGGAGGACATACAGTCTAGTGGCTAGATAAACCCAGGATATACAGACCTTAGTTTTCATCATGGTTCTGACTAGACCACAAATGGCGTTATGCTGGATTAATGTCCTTATACACCCGTTCCTCATAAATATGTAACAACCAAAAACATGTCTGTAAAGTTGCCCTTACTACTGCACATTCTCAAAGTCCTATTAGTAACAGTGCCCAACTTATCAACCTCTGAATGAGGAAAGGTTGAGTTGACCATGATGGTGCTTGAGCTTAAGACATAAGGATCACACCTCCCTCTGCCCATTAACTATAAGACATTTTCTACTTTGCTTTTTAGCAATGAAAACTGTGTCTATAGACAGCTGCCAGATTACCTAGTGAGGAATAATCTACTGACTGATTTACAATCTTGGTCCCATTCATAGACCGAGGCAGAGACGACAGTGATGGATATAAGAGAGAGTCTCTGTAGTTATGAGAGGAAGGATTCCCTGAAGTCCTGATCCCTTTGTTGCTGAGGCTGCCATTTGATACAGTTAGATCAAGATATATGGGCGAGGGCAGTGGCAGCTCATAAACATGGGCATCAGGGAGCCTTGCCTCCTGTGAGCCACCACATGCTGCCCCCACCTTTGCCCGCAATGCTCTTTATTTAATTTAGCTGTGTTCACGCATTAGTGTCAGCAAGAAGACATCTCTGGATATCCCAGCACTCATCTCGACAGGAAGTGACATCACAGTATTCTCCAATCCTCCACAGCTTTATAAAGCCCGCCCACAGGCTCTCGTCCTGGTGTCCCAGGTGAAGAGCGGCCAAGACAAGAGTATTGTCTGTTTGGACCTGTTAGAAGTTGAGGGATCTAGGGCCAGAACCCCTGCTGGCAAGATAAGGCATACATCATCATATGTCTGTCAAGTACCATTGCACATCCCATACCCACTCTCAAACTAAGGCCCTGAAAACATATTCACTATACGTGCAAATCTAACGGCACCAACCTCGTCCACACACCACTCACTAGACTACACATAACATAACATGTGTATTTGTAAAGCCCATATTCACGCGTATGCATCTTGGTGCTGATGAACAGATGTAAATTGTTACCCAACTCAATGGTACTCATTTTATCACCCTCAGGAGCATGAAAGGCTGAGTGAACCCACTGGAATTTGAACCTGTGATCCTGAGGTCAAACACAGGCCCCTACAGTAGACGCATTCGTCCACTAAGCCACCAGACCCAGCTTTACACACACCACCCACATCATTCCATCTTGAACTCATGCTCATCAACGCTCCTTTAGCAATCTCATGCCCAAACATTACCAGCATCATAATGCACCACAACCAAGATGCTCATTGCATCACAGAAGCCTGTTTCACACCCTCCTCCACACACATTCCTGATGTTTGCCTGGCCTCTGAATACAGCATTCAACACAACCTCACCTGCAAAATTGCAGGAGGACTCACAGTCATACACAAGTCAACATGGCCCTGCACTATTTCGATACAACAGCACCTACGTGTTGTGAGTTCCTCTTCTGATTCTGTACTTTCTCAGCCTCGAAAATCACCTTTGCCTCTACCCAACACCCCATCCCACTTTCCCCGAAGACTCCCACCTACCCAGAGACTCCAGCACCAGAACCATGAAGGAAACCCTCAGCTCCATTCTCAATACCCTACAAAAACCACATCAACAATGCAACACACTCCAAAGGCAACACACTGGACATTATCCTCTGTGCACTCCCAACATCTAATACCAGCCACATGTATTCCTGGACTGGACTGATTATCTCGTTGTCCCCTTCACCATCACACCTGCCACTTTCCTACACCAAGGGCAACAGAAAAATGTGAAGTTTACCTTCTGCTCCTCAAAAGACATATACCTGGAAGATCTCCGAGAAGACATAATCGACTTACCTGACACTTCCAGCCCATAACAGATGTCAATATCCTTCTCAACATCTACAACACTACTCCGAAGAATCACGTAAAATGCTATTCTCCTCTAAAAACCTGTGCCTCCAAGCCTAAGCCACCTTGGGAGGCCAAAGAACTTACTGAAAATAAGTACACAATATGAAAACTGGAGAATAAAAATGGAAGATAAACATGACAGAAGGACCTTGCCCTTTTGAAAGGACAATGTTCCAACCACTGTTCCATTATGACCATAGTTAAAACCACCTAATATAGGTCTACTATCCATGGAGTAATCAACAGCAGTAAACTGCAGCAAAGCCCTCTTTATGAATGTCAAACAGTGTGCCACCCCATGCCAGAACATGCTATCCTACCATCAGCTGATAGATGCAGTTCTATCAACTACTTCTTCATGAAGAAAATCAACACATCAAATCTACTATCACTAATTCATCATCATCATCATCCACACCATCACCTATACCTAGCCGCCACAGCACTAATTGGTTATCAAAGAGGGCAGGAGGCAGCAGGGTACGATGGCAACTGCACTACCTAGGCTAGTCACAAATGGTACTGAGTACTTGTATTGCCCACCTCAAATGGTCAGCTGCCACATGACCACAAATACATTCAGGAAAAAGAGGGATGAGAGGCTAAACATAAGAGCAACAGATTGTAATGGAAACATGGAGCTAGGTCCTGTGGCATATTTGAGCCTCCAGTGTAGAGGGGTAAGTGCTTGAGAGTATCGGCGTGTGTCCGCGAAAAAACCCTCTCCAGCAGTAGCAGCAGTATTTACTGCTGCTACTGCCGGTGAGGGTTTTTTTCGTGGACACACACCGATACTCTCAAGCACTTTACCCCTCTACACTGACACACGCCGATACTCTCAACCAATTTTGCCTTCTACACTGGAGGCTCACATTTGGACAGGACCTAGCTCTGTGTTTCCATTGGATGACATTAATCCCAATTGGACTAATGATTTTTTGAATACTTATGCCTCATGGAGGGAGATATTTTCATACGTCATTGACGTTTCTCAACTATATTTATTGCTGAACTCTGTTTACCTGCGACACACACCAGGTCATCTTACCTTGCCCTGAAGAAGCCCTTGTGAAGGGTGAAACACGTTGGCTGTTTGTGTACTAAGAACTTTCTGGAAAATAAAAGTCTTACTACTAAACTCACTACGCCTGCGGAACGAGCTTTGTTGTGTTTGCATTACAATCTGTTGCTCTTATGTGGTGCCCCTCACTGCTCTTTTTCACTAATTGGTTATCTTTCAACATAATCCCCCTTACTGACCAGTCCAACATTCAATACTCACACAAAGCCATATCCAACAAAAATGTCTTGCTTCTTTCCTCCATCATCAAGCCTCTGCAAAGAGAAACTTTAACCCCTTCTCCACATTTTCAACACCTTGCTAACCCATGGCAGCTTCCCGAACTGCCTCAAGACCCAACAAACTTCTTCTCCCTCCTGAAAAAGATTACACTATATCCAATTAACTGGTCATATTCCTTCCTATGACACACCTTCCATTTGTTGGATAAATCATTGAGAAGCCAGTCAGCAGGCAGTTCAAGGACCTGTAAGAATAACCTACTTCAAGATTACCAATCATGGTTCAGACCACACTGTACCATTAAACAGCCACAGCCCAAGTCGTCAATGGCGCCCTCTGCCTCAGCAACAAAATTACCCTTACCTCCTACTACATCTCCACAGCATTCAGCACTATTGACCATCCAACACTGATGCACTCTCTGAAAAATACGAGCAAGGAAGTGACAGTGGGTTAATGTCAGTGAATGTGAGTGAGTTAAAATCAGTGAACGTGGGCGAGTAAAAGGGAGGATGGCTGATACTGCAAGAGTGAGTATGTGAGTGTCTGTGAGCAACTGAGAGTGAGAATCAATGAGTGAAAGGAGGAGAATGAGTCAGTGAGAGTGAGGGAGTGAGTATGAGTGTCAATATATTTGGGCTAGTGTGTGGGAGTGAGTATGAGCTAGAATATGTCAGTGAGGAGGAGTGAATGAGCAAGAGAGTGTGTGTGCATATGTAATGTAATGTACTGTAATGATGTCTTGTAAAGCGCCTGAATCACCCCACATTGGGTATCTCCGCGCTGTAGACCGCTGGGCAACCCGTCCTGGCTATCCCTGTGAGATGGTCCCTACTGGGTATCTCCAAGGTGAAACCAGGCATCCCCGGCGTCTGTGGGGGGCCGTTGTGGAGATGAGGCAAGCTAATGCCCAGAGTTGCCGAGTGTGATCCCTGGTTAGAGTAGGCTCCGAAGCAAGAATTATCGAGTCCGCTGACCCTGGTCCACAACCCTGCCGCTTCGGGAATTGAACCCTGGTCCTCTGCTTCCGGGTCTGCCCCATGTGTGTGTGTGAAACTGTGTATTATGCTTGCAAGTCTGCCATTTGCCATGGCATACTTGAGGCAATTAGCTTATGTGTGATTTATTTATATTATTTGGTAATGTGGGCGCTTAGAAACTGGGGCCTCATTTGCGGGGCCCCTATGCCACCGGAGATTCACTTTTTTGACGCTCTGGTGGCGCAGTGTGCTGGCCAATATTTACATAGCGCTGCTTTTCATGGCCTTGTAAATATGGTCCTCTTTCACTTTCCCTCACAACACCCATGGATTCTGCTACATTCCCAGATGTACATGTTTCGTTAACCTGGGAATGCGCCAGATTTGTATGACTCCCCAGGGAAGGCACAAGGGAAGCGCAATGAGGAGAAATACCTTTATTTCTCCTATTTCTTCTATTTCTATGTGTGCTGCATAATGCAACACGCATAGAAAGAGGAAAACACCTGTCATGATTGTTTTTGGTCAGGAAGGTGTCCCTTCCTACACAAAAACAATCACCCCTAGAACGAGACACCCTTGCACCATGGCGCAAGAGGGCCTGCATTGGTGCATGGTAGGCCATTATGCACCAGCACAGGGGAAAATGTCAGGAATGTGCTGTATGTCTCATAGATACAGCGCATTCCTGCCCTTTTCTTTTGATGCTGGGCAGCACCGCAATGAAGGCAGTGCCACACAAGATTACGTGCGGCGTTGCCCTGCTTCAAAACCTTGTAAATGATGCCTTCGACTTTTTGCGGCAGTTCTGAGAGTTACAAATACACAATTAAAAACAGATTTCAGCACGGCGTGATTTACTCACAAAGCCATCTTTCTGGTTGCACTAAACCAGTGCTGATGTGAAGTTTTGTTTTATGTATATGTACCAATCACATGTAATATCTGTAATCTGATCTCAGAGACCTCACTCAACATAATCGTTGAAATCGTTGAAATGCTCCTGCTACAATAGGATGTTGTTTTAAAGTGCCCAGCTGTGCTCAGGAGCTAATTCTGCCCTACATCAAACGCCTTAAAATACTACGTTCTTCGCATCTTCAATCCAGAATGTGCGGTATTTTCATTACTCAAATTCCACAAGATTTAACGTGCTGAAAATATGTGGTACTACTGAACCAGTTGCAAGCCTCTTGAGAGGCAGACCCCTGAATCGACATTCTCATCCCAAGTGGAATGAGGGGTGGAGTCACATAGGCCAATGAAGATATGGTGACCAGAATTTTAAAGCAAAAAACAGGGACATTTCACAAAAATAGAAGAAGGACTATAATTTACGTCAAGCGAGCGCACAGATTGACAGCGCTCCTCAGCATAGAATTACAACAGACTGTAAGAACATGCATAATATGCTATTTTTAAACCCAGTAGCTTGCCTGTGAATTAAATTGCTTTCTTGGACCAACTGCTAACTATCCCCACTTTGTAAAACATAAAAAACACCACCCCCCCTTTTTAGTCGACCCTCTCCAAAAACTGGGACATGAGCTAAATTTCTTGAAATCTGCCCGGACAGCTGGTGAAAAACAGGGACCGTCCTGGCAAATCCGGGGCACCTGGTCACCCTAAATGAAGAGCATGTAGCTACATCAAACTGAGAGCAGTAGAACCATCACTTGCTGTGGTGCTGATCTAGCTGATATTTTAATCTTCATTACAAACCGCACAGCAGCAAGGGCGCCTCAGGTACCAGCACACATGGACACCATTGCCCCCAGTGCCTAAATTGTAAACAAAATAAGTGCCAGGGCCCTTGTCAAGAGGCTACTGTAGCTTGAACAACTGATCGACCCTGTCACCACTGCCAATGACAGTACCAACACAACTATAAACCATCACTCTCTGTGACAAGTCAGGCTATACCAGGACCCTGAAACTATAAGAATGTCTTGGGCTGCAAGTAATAGTCATTTTTATTTTATATTGAATTAATAAACATCTGTTGTTGTGCTCATCTCTAAATTGGATAGACAGTGCCACCATGTGGCAGATTGTTATAAATGCCGGCGTTGGCAATTAAATGCTGGTGCTGGGCCCTGGAAACCATCGGCTCAAATTAAGCACGGGGTGCCGCTAAACGTTAGTGTGATTATTATGCTCTTAAAAAAGTTAAACCCACCTAGACATTGTTATTTTGAGTCTGTCAGTGGGTCACTGCACAGTACAATTTTTCTCCAAAAACACAAACCTTTAGGACTTTCTGCATATAGACTTTTCAGACCCCATCCCATTTTGCTCAGCATCAATATCTGGAATGTTCTGCACACCGCTGCTGTGAACTGCAAACAGCACTTAAAAAATACTCTTAAATACCCGGTGTATATACATTACATGTGGGTTTGGAATCACCATAATCGCTAAACACAGTAGTACAATGTTTGAATCCTAGACAAGGACGCTTTGCGGGAGGATTTTCAGATTTCAAGCACGAGAGGGCAGCTTTAAGAAAATGCCTGTAATTTTTCCCTCTTATTGTCCTGGCCTGACCTGCATGAAATATTAAAGAACAAAAATGGCTCTAAAGGCAAGCCTGCTTATTTCTTCAGAGATCAGTGATTCTGCTTCCTTCTTTCAAGATTGCAACTCTTTTGATAAGTTTCAGTTTAAATAATAAAAAGTGACCTTCCCCAACTTAGCCTATATTACGGAAGGTCGCTTCTTCTTTCTGTGAAACATAAAGAACTTTTTAGGTGGTAAAGGCTATCATAAACTGCGGAACCGTTACAATTATTGTATTATAAAAAAATGAGTCATTCTTCTTCACACCTACAGTTGTATTATTTTACCAACCGAAATAAATAAAAGCGCAAATTGATTCTTTTATGGAACACAATCTTATTTCTGTTTTAAAAATTGTAAAAATGAAATGTAATGCACCCATTAATGTATAAAGAAGTATTATATTATAAAAAAAATAGTTGATTGTTCTTCTCGCCTTCACTTGCATTATGTTGACACCGTAAATAATTAAAACATAAGTTGAATAATTTGTTGAACAATTTATTTCTGCTTTTAAAAATGTAAAAATGAAAGTGGAAATGCACTCGTAAATATATACAGAAGTACAAAATGATGTTTTTAAACTTGGAAATGTTACCTTGCGAAGGTTTTTGATTTCCAACTTAGCAAACATTCTTAAACCACTTGCAACCAATGGGAATTCATTATGTTTGCAAAGTTAAAAAAAAAACATTATTAGGAGCATGATTTTAAAAGAAAGCTCTCCTGTAAATATGTGTTCTTTATAGAGAACTTTTTCTATAAGGAACGTTATGTTTATTTAGGATACCCTAACTGGTGTGAAAGGAGCGCAAGCAATTTTGTGATCATGCCTAATGTATTGTAGATGGGGCCGCATCTATTTTTTTTGTGTGCTTAGAAATTATTTTTCGACTGTGAGTGAATAAACCTTTAAAATTTAATACGAGGCTCCGTATAAAACCTCAGTAGCAAAGCAGGCCTGGAGTACATGTCTAGCCTGGGGGATGTGGCTGTACAAATGGCCTAATGGATAACACACAGGGCAGAGCTCTGAAAGTGAGGTTTGGCTCGACAGGAGCATTACTGTACAGACGAGCACATCATCGTTAAATCTTTATGCCGTGTGCATAAGGCTCCATCAGGATCGTGTCCAGCATATTTCGGCTCTTCTGGTACCTTATGTCCCTTCCTATTTAATCACTTTGATCTTCCTCCTTGGCCCTTCTGAAAATTCCCAGAATGCACCTCTCCAGATCAGCCAGAACGGCTTCCTATTACAGAGCCCGCACACCGTGGAACCGCCTCGCCCCTGAACTCCAGGTTCAAGGTTTCAAGGACTCATTACTGTCAATTGACTCTGCTGGTCTGTCAATAAGGTCTTTAGATCGTGATGACATCAGGGATGAAGGCCCAGCACGAGGCATATCCGAACACATCCCAAGCCATATGAGATGCAGAGAAGAGATCTGATGTGAAACCCTGACTGGACGGTGCAGGCTGAGATGTCAAAGTGTAAATATACCTAAGAACACCGCAACAGCAAAAACGAGCAACTCCATCAGTCCTCTTGCTCTGGAAGGGGCAAAAGCGACCTTCAACCGCAGGGAACAGAGCGGCTAAGGCAACCTATGCGGTGCAGGTCAATGGGCCTGAATCCACACAACTGGGTTACCAATAAACAAACATTCCAAAGCATACTCCTCAGAGGGGCTGTATCACATTATTAGGGTGGGGTGGTCTCTCTCTACAAGGATTTAGGCACAGATGGTGACAACGACCGTCAAAATGAGACTGTTCAGGTTGAGTGCAACCTCTCCCCACAATGTGTGTCTGGAGTCTACCTTGCCGATTTGTCAGGGGCAAGGAAACACTGAAGAGGGGGTAGCCTAGGGTAATTTTAAGTTTGATGGTGTTGTGGATTCTTCTTACTGATAAGTTCCAAAGCAGAACAGATTGAGAGGATACATATAGAATTGGCAATATGAGGCAAGCAATGAGACAATTTTTGGAACCTTACCACCGGCAGCGATCCTTACGAAGAAGATGAGGTGCTTATCACCCAGAAAGGTAGCGTGTTGCAGGATGCTGCGTTTCAGCATATGACTGGGTATCCTCGACGCCAAAATCGTCCAATAGCGTCTGTGCGTCTCTGGAAGGGTGATCCCCAGCCTGCAAGGATGAGTGGATGGGAGGAGCAGCAGCATGACTGGGAAGTTCTGCTTAACCAATGTCATGTTGCTAGAAGAGCAGCGTGGTGCAGCTTTATGAATTGATTTGTCCAAGATGGCGGCCAGTTTAGAGATTTCAGCAAGAGGCTCTCATTCCAACAGGAAGCTAAGTATTTTCCTGTGATGTCAGTTCCTATTTGAATCATTCATAAAGGAGTCATCAACAGGTGAAGGATGCATCCAAAGGTATGTGTTCCCTTATGAAACGTACCGGAGGGAGAGTTTGTGAGTTCATCCACTTGCCATGAGTGTTCCTTATTTTTGCTTCTTGTAGCCTAAATATAATGTGGATCTTCTACTGGACGTCTTTACGTGGCTCTTTCCCATTCCAAATGTAATGGAAACGTTTGTGCATCTGCATTATCGTCAATCAAGACAAAGCAGATTGCAGAGAGTTTTTTTGCCCACTGTGGCTTTTGCCTAGCAACATTACCCCCCCCCCTCTTAAGTAGACACCTTACACCTCTCTAATTCTACATACTCATGAGGAGGAAGGTAGTGCCTGCGTGCACTGCGACGCTACAGAAGAATAAAGCAGAATTGATAGACATACCAGCCTAGTGTGTGCTCCTTGTCTGCTGGGGCCAAGCAGGACACGATATCTGGCAATAAACAGGTCCCTGTGGGCGAGCTACAAACAAAAAACTGAGCCAGGAGCCCAACCTGGACCTTCTGTCCAAAGGAGTGAAGAAGCAACGTCGGGAGTCCAACTCCCTCTACGCCGGAACCACCGCCAAACTCCAACGGATTCAGAACGCCTCTGCACGACTCATCCTGGACATCCCCCGATGCAACCACATCTCCGGACACCTGAGAGATCTGCACTGGCTCCCGGTCAACAAGAGAATCACCTTCCGTCCCCTCACCCACGCACACAAAGCCCTACACAACCAAGGCCCAGGATACCTCAACAGCCGCTTCAACTTCTACGCCCCCACACGCCAGCTTCGATCGACCGGCCACGCCCTCGCCTCCGTCCCCCGCATCCGAAGAGCCACCACAGGAGGAAGGTCCTTCTCCTACCTGGCCGCCAAGACTTGGAACTCCCTCCCGACCCACCTCCGCCTGACCCAGGACCACCTTGCCTTCAGGAAGCAGCTCAAGACCTGGCTGTTCGAGCAGTAGCGGACCCCCCCTCCCCTAGTGCCTTGAGACCCTCCGGGTGAGTAGTGCGCTATATAAATGCTTTGATTGATTGATTGATTGAGTGCCACAGCAGCTGCTATGAGAAGTTTCTATTTCTTCGGGCTCCAAACATGGAAACTTAACAGGCCTGTTGCTTCTTGATACTTCAGCAGCAAATTTTTCCAACATTCTGCAACTCTACGACCGTAAAAGAAAATTAAGATAATTTCAATCAATCATCAAATTTATAGAGTGCACAGCTACTCAGAGAGTGACTTGGCGCTACTAGGTTCACTTATTATCAACGCTGACACATAATTACTCAAATGCTCTTTCAAATAGCCAGCTCTTAAAAAGGTATTTGGGAGGGTTCCTATCAAACATGAGGATAATTTGAGCGATGTCCGCGTATAACACCACCTACACGCTGAAAGATTCAATCAGCGCAGCAAGAGGTGTCATATATACATTGAACAATGTGGGGCTCAACGCCGAGCCCTGGGGCACTCCAACCTCAAGAGGCTTGGTTCTGAGGAATCAGGTGCCATCCAGACCGCTTAGCTACAGTCCGATGAGAATTATTGAACCAAGGCAAGCGAGGAGACATGGACATCAATATTTCCCAGTCGTTGTAATAGAATTGGGGTGAGGGCACTGTGTCAAAAGCTGCGGATAGATCGAGAAACAGCAAAGCGACCTGATTTTCCAGATCCACTGCCAGCTTAATGGTCCCCGAGACCTCAATGAGAGTAGATTATGTGCTGAAACCTGGTCTAAAACCAGATTGAGAAGGGCATAATAATTGGTGTTGTTCCCGATATTGAAATAACAGCCGATTAACCCACTTCTCCCAAATTTTGGAAAAAGCTGGCCGGAACGAATTAGGTCTGAATTTAGCTAAAACAGACCTTTCGGCCGTAGGCTCCTTCAACAAGGGAATTCGTTGAGCCAGTTTACAGCATCTGCAACAATAGCTGAGTTTAAGGAGTTATTTATTAGAAGGTTGAGGGTAAGGTTGATAGCTAAACAATTAATTGCAAGAATCTAGCGAGGGCATGGATTGTTGGTACCCCCGATTTACAGGAATTAGGAGCTTGTTCCAAGTCTTACAGAATAATCTCCCTAAACTCATTAAGGGGGCAAACTCCTGACTGGACAGGTGTTACCAGCAATTCGTGAGGCATTCCTGTCTCCGAGGAGCGGTCTATACCCATCAGAGTTATCACAATATATTTCATAATCGAAATAATCTCATAGCTGAGCACAGAGCTTTAGAGAAACATCTAAAAGGAATTACAGTGCCTCTTGATGAGTGAATGTATTCACGATTCTAAAAAACATCTTTGGTTCTACACCAGGAACTGCTGGCTGCCTTCCAAAGAGATCCACTTGAGCCCTCTTTGTCGCTTGATGATAGGTCCTCAATGCACTTTTGTAGAGTTCCATATCTGCTGGCAAGTAGTCTACTTGTACTGGCTCCTAGGATTACCATTGAATCGGGGGCAGATACATGTCTGCCCTTGGCTGAACCTAAAAATTCCTTAAAAGGACCCAAAGTGTTTGCCATCTGTAAAAGCCAGTCATTTACCCTATTACGTTGTGTAATATACTTATCGAACTCTTTACTGCTATCCTCAAGGACTGAATTATGTACCTTCCAAGGTATTCCGTAACAAAAGAAGTTAACCATTCACACGTGTTTGTCATTGTGCATATGATTGCATATGATTGTATAATTTGTCTTTTTTGTTGAGGTGATTCACCCTAACGCCTTTGTACACATAACAACCATTATCTAAAGCCTTTGTCCCATTACTGAGTAACGTTCAGCTCAAATAACTTTGTTTAATATTTGTGAAGGAAGGAAATAGAGTGTGATTAGTCAAGGGTCAGAATGGCAATCTGTTAGAAAACTTTCATTAGCTTATAGCTTTAAGAGGCTGATTGCACAAGGCTACCTTT
Source organism: Lissotriton vulgaris (assembly GCF_964263255.1). Classification (NCBI taxonomy): domain Eukaryota; kingdom Metazoa; phylum Chordata; class Amphibia; order Caudata; family Salamandridae; genus Lissotriton; species Lissotriton vulgaris. The sequence goes on from NC_141687.1 coordinate 379,066,075, forward strand.
ACGGTGGCTGGAAGGCACATCGGATGATGAGTTGGACCGTGAAATGAATGAAGAGAAGTAAGTGACAAAGCGACAGGCAGGAGCTCATTATGACAGAAAACACAATGAAGGAGACTGACATGGAATGTAATCCATGATGTATGTAGAGAATGAGCTGCAGGACATGGGCAAGGAATGAGGGACAGGAGATGGACAGGGAGTGAGGGACAGGATCTGAGTGAGGCATGGGCAGATAGAGATTTACGGCCAGCAGCTGGACCGGGAATAAGTGAAATGGAATGAAATGAAAAGGACTTGTTGAGCACGAACAAATGCTCAAAGGCGTCAAGGCACTAATGACGGTTAGTCCTGAAAGAAATGAGGTCATCAGAAGTAGAAGTTCTAGGATCGCAGAGGCTTTTGTGCCTTCCAATTAGAGTGTGAATAGGCAGGTTATATAAGGAAATACCTTCCTAAAGTCCTGATAATCCAAAAGCAGATCGATACTGTCTGATTGATCTGAAGGTCAAATGAGAGATTTTTGTCTACCGGCACTCCAAGGTGCCGGTAGATTTTGTGGAATCTGCTTGTGTGGGTAACGTGTTCAACTTTTCTGGCTACCAGGACGGTTGCCTACCAAAGTTCAAGACTTCTGTCTTGTCTCCATTGAGTCTGAGATAGTTTTTGCCCATCCAGATGGCTACTGTATGCAAATGTTTTTTGAATCTGGCAAAATGGCCTCCATATCTTTGGCAATTGACACAATTATTTGTGTGTCATTGGCATACGAGAGAGCATTCTGGGGAAACATATAAGTTAAATATATAAGTTAAATAATGTAGGGCTTCGGGAAGAGCCCTTAGGAACCCCGCAAGCAGGATGATGGACTCAGAACTGTATTGATTTACAATTACCATCTGCAACCTGTCACTACGAAAGGATGTTAGGAGCTTTAATGCTGAGTCTGTAAGCACCAGTTCCAGGGCCGGACTGGCCGTAGCGGGCACCGGGCAATCCCCCGGTGCACCGCACGGGTGGGGGCCGGTTTGGAGCCCCTGGGGGCTGATTTTGTTACAGGGCCGTTTTACCAGCATAGCTGCAAAATTTGCCCTATAACAAAATCGGCCAAAAACCGGCCAGCAAAGAGCTCGGCGGCACCCCCAACACCCACGGGGGTCCGGCCGAGCACTTTGCCAGGGCTGGTTTTTGTTCCCAGTCTGGCCCTGATCAGTTCATGCAATCATCAGGCAAGCAGTATTAGGGACATGGTGTCGAAGGTTGCGGACAGATCCAGAAGGATCAGTGCCACAGCCTTCCCCCTATCAACCATTGTTTGAATGTTGTTAACCGCTGATACAGCATTTTCAGTCCTATGGTTAATCCTGAACCCAAATTGTGAGGAATTCAGCAGTTAGTGTTGTTTCAGATATGTCATCTACTGCGAGTTCTGGGGATTTTCCAAGATTTTGGTCAGGGTGGACAGCAGGGAGATTGGACGGTAGTTTTTTAAATGAGTGTGGTCCACATTGTTTTTTTGTTGTTGAAAGAAGTGGCTTTACAGCAGCTCTTTTCCACATTTGTGGGTAACATCCCGAGCTGATGGCTTTATTTATATTTGGTGTCAGAGGTGGAGGTCTTGACTGCCATCTGCAAAATCGTGGGAGGGCAAGGTTTAAAAGGAGAACATAACTTCATACTGAAAAGATGAAGCTCCGTTTGCTCAGGTATCAGGTGAGAAATACAAGAGAGACGAGCTATCAGACTCTTCATGGTCCCTATAGTCTCTGACAGGTTTTGCTCCACTTGGATGTCCCCGTGTGATGTAGTAGGGGGCTCTGCATTAAGGAAATCAAGGGCCATATTATCAAGGGGAAGTATTGCCACTCTTTCGGCGAATTGTGCAGAGAAAGCGGCGATACTTCTAGTGCCCTATCAACAAGGGCATGCTAACGCCTGCCTCAGCCTCATACCGCCCTACTTTGCATGTCAGCGAGAAACATCGCTAATGACATGCAAAGTGGGCGTTCCCACGTCCAACCACATGTAAAATGTGGTTGGAGGTGGTAACACCCTATTATCAAGGCAGGCGTTGGGAGAAGGAGACCTGCGATAAACTCGTTTATCGCAGGTCTCCCAACGCCTGCTTTGATCAGGTGTTAGGCATTGAAAACATGGGGGTGTGGATCACAAAGCTGAATCCCCCTCCATATTATCAAGGCACACATTAGCGCGTGACAACAACGCTTGTTTTCATGCGCTAATGTTCACTATTGCCGACTATCGCCGGATTTAATATCTCCTACGTGTTGGGCGTTGATAATTACGCACTATCACAGCGATAAAATCCGGCGATAGCCGATGATAGGGAAATGTGCGATGTGCGTTTTTTAACGCACATCTTGATAACATGCCCCCAAGTTCCTAATAAATATTCAGGATTTTGGCATATTCAGGATTTTGGTTTGGAAGGAACTCACCAGTTCGTTACAGAAATCCTGGGAGTCCTCTGTACTGGAAGAGCCTGAGTGTGCAGAGAGCAGGTGGACCAGTTTGAAGAGATCTCTAGAAGAGTTGGCTGATCTGAGCTCATTGGTACAGTAGAGTGATTTCTCGCCCTTAATGGCGGCTTTGTATTCACCCAAAACAGACTTGTAGAAGACTCTTTCCTAGCTTTTTCTCTAGGACCGTTCTTGGAAATGACAGGCTTGTCTTAAAAGTCTGAGCCTCTCCAAAAACCTCGGGGAGGTTGGCAGCTTTTTCTGCATGTAGGTTTCCTTAACGGGAGTGCCAATATTAATGGCTGAAGTATGCCAGGAGGAGAACTCCGCTGCTGCTAGTTCCATATCCTCGTGATCGATCCAAATGTAGGTATTTAGGGCGACAGACAAGGTTTCTTTAGAAGCCACTTTCCAGTTTATTTTAAGCATTCTGTTGTTCCCACAATTAGGATCCTCCTGAGTATGAGGCCAGGAGAGAGAGAGGGGAACAGATTAATGGTCCAACCAGATTTGGGGTAGCGCCTCAGGAACCTTCAGGCAATCATCTTTGGACAAGATACCATCCAATGTGTGGCCAGCTACGTGCAGGGCCGGCGCTATGCATGGGCAGTGTGTGCAGCTGCCCAGGGCCTTGTGCTCAGCTGAAAGATATGATGCCCGCTTCACTGTGAAATACCACACTTTCACATCTTGCCCACCTGCTCCTCCAGGACTCCCTCCTCATACAATCACAATACACATGCAAGACGTCTGTTGGCAATCCTGGGGGTGCCGGAGTGGGGGGAAGGACAAACAGAGTGGCCAACAATTATGGCTCACAGTGTCAGGGGGGGGCAGCACCTCTCTTAAGTACCGGCCATTATCTTTCTGCAATTTGTTGCTAGGTGACAGAAGGTCCCTTTGTTTCCAGGACCAGCCGGACACAGGTAAGGCGAGGGGAGGAGGGAATAGCCAGATCAACTGGCTTTTGTTAACTTTTGCATCACCCATTTTTTTTAATCGGAATTTGTAATTAAAATGTATGTAGAACTGTGGGTGCTAGGTCTTTGTTTTTCCAAATGCCTCATTACTGCTTCGCAGGCCCAGGGGAGGGGGCCCCCTTTCCATGGGTCTCTAAGTACTCTAGCTAGCTGAAAGGTCCAGGTGTGGGGCCCCCTTCCCTGGGCTTATAGCCAGTATTCCCACTTTCATTTCCTATATTTGTTCCCCTGTGAAATAAATCCAAAAATAAAAACACTTTTCCTGGAAAGGTCCTCTTTTTGCTGAAATTTTTCACTTCCAAAGTGCAGCCTTGGGATGGAAAGAAATAAAAGGTTCAAAATGTAAAAAAATAACTAAAGCAAGACAGAGTGGGTCAAAAAGGGGCCAGATTGATTTTATTCACACCCAAAACACATAAGTGCCACTTTACTGAGTTTTCCAGTGAAGAGCTACTTTTGTTTTTTTGTCTTTCTCTGAAAAGCATTGTTTTCCCCGTGTGGGGAAGTGCACTATTCATGGATGTACTGCAATACCTCGTTGATGCGTGGAGTGGAAAACAAAATGCATACCGCTGCTCTGTATTCACAAATGTGTTTTTTTTAAACCATATTGCTTACATTTTGTAAGGATATAAGCAATGGACATTGAAACTGGTCCAGTCCGGCCCATTAGTCATGGCCTTAACTTTTCATGCAAAAGTACTCATTGATTTCTGAATAATAAGTGCAAAAGCGTTAAGGTAACCATGCTGTTCCTGCTTACATTTCACATGCTTTTACTTAATCTTAAATTACTTATGAGTGCTTGCTTTTTCCAGAATGTTGTCACTTTTTTTTTAGGCAGCAAATTGCTCTAGTTTAGTGCCTAATTTGAATTGAGTTGCCTCCAGGTGTTTATAGTGGGGCGCAATTGAGTTGTAGTTGAAGGCAGTGCAAGTTTCTCTCAGTGGGGCAGTATGGTGTTCAGTGGGGGAGAGGATGTGGCACTATGGCCAGAGCTGCCGAATCTGGAACTGGGGAACCAGGTTCAGCCTTCATGACCAGTCCACCAGAGCACTCTCATGAGAGAGCACATTCACATGCTAGACCTTAGAAGGCCCTGGAAGACCTTAGAAGAATGGTGTCTGAGCACCAGCAGGTGGACCAAAGTGGTGGCAAGTGCGGTTAACCTGGAAGGCCTGTCCACCACAACCCCAATTGAAGCTCAACTAAAGTCTTTTGGGCATGCCTACGAAGCAGCACACCCTAGAGCAACAGTGACTCTGTTATTGAGGTCACAGGACCCTTGAGCAGGAAGGCTCTAGGGCGGTGCAACCGATGACATCGCACTGAGTGCTGACTTTGGGTGGGGCGTCATGTTTGTGAGTTTATTATGTTTCTAAAAGCACTTGCTGCCTCCTTCCTGGCCTCCTTTTCAGCAACAATAAAAATGTCATGATAACTCCAGTGATTAATGTTTTTCCTAGAGTGAGATGGAGTTTTGTCAAGTGGAAGTTTTGACTTGTGGAAAGGTATTGCAGAGGGTTAATGTGTCTGCTGCAAAGAACATTTACCATGCAGATCACTAAGTCCACATAATGTAAATAGGGCAGTGGGTTACTGCTTTTGTCAGAGCGATCCTGTTGTTACTTGCAGTGTATAAGTAAAAATCCTAACACAGAACAATGAGCTAATAACTGTCATCTAAGAGCTGCATGCAAACTGTAAGGTATAAATGTACAGCGTTATGGGGTTTTCTCAAGTCTTTGATTATTCTAATGTTGTAAAAAAGGGTTCATTTGGACAAAAAATCAATTCTGATTATTAAAGTGAACCCCCAACCATGGTATTACGGTCTAAATTTCAGAGTTTGTGTTTCTCCAGATCAATCACTATTAAACTATACTGGTTACTAGTAGGATTGTCATGTGACTCCTAGTCCTTTGTCTTATGTAACATTACCTATTGTGATTTACACATGTATGATTTATTATCTCTGTGTGATGTGTGATATAAATTCTCTGACACCCTACACCGGTATCAGGGGCGCTGTAAATCAAATTAAATGTGTCTGAGCGAGAATGTGGTTATGGAGACTTGAGGGGCACTGTCAAAGGGTGATAGTGAGGGAGTCCGTGACAGAGCGAGTCATTTGGAGGGCACCAACATTGAAGCACAGGGCTCCACCAGCGCTAAAGGCGGCCACTTCTACTTCCTACAGTTCTAAGACCAAATCAAAAACGCTGCTTTGAAAACCCCTTGAATCTGCAGCATTCCTTCAAGTCAATGTATGATTTAACAGTGGTCTCGGTTGTTCTAAGTCTTTTTTTAATTAAGTACAATCTTTATTTGTTTGCAATGACGTCTTGTAATTTTGTACTTTATGAGTAGTGTTTTTGCACTTAACATTATTCTGGCGGGTAAAGAGCCTGCCCACAAAAAAGAATGACCTACGTCTCTTAGCAAGTTGTGTTGGATACTGGTTAGAGGACTTAAGTTAAAACAAATTAAGTATTAATGTCATCCTAAGGTAGCACAATAATGGCACAGAAAGATACGGGAGCCTTTTGGAATTTGCAATTATATCCATGGCGTGAGAGGTTTTTTCTTGTGTCATTTTATATTTTGAATGATCCCTCCCCTCATTACCTCAATATGATCTCCCCACTTTATGAGGCAGAACTGGAAATTGTATCATGCACTCATCTGAAACAATCTGTTAAATAGAAGTAAATAATATACATGTTTGTGAGACCTGCACCTAGCTTTTCCATCCAATGTGACAAACGTAATCCATTTAATACAGTTTTAAAATATAGGGACTTATTTCATTTGTATATTTATCTTTTTGTCCATCGTACTGATATCCACCTTTGGTCTCTTCAGGGATGCCAAATAAGATCAATAGTCGTGCAATGTCACTTTCTGTGATGTCACTTCTTGTGATGTTACCAAGGGCGGCTCCTCCACTAGGGCGGAGGGCCATCGCCCCACTGCTTTCTCACAGTGCGAGAAGCAGAAACACAAAATGCTAAAACTACCATCTTGTGTTTCTGCTTCTTGCACTGCGAGGAAGCAGAAGTGTTTGGTTGGGGCGGGCGGGTCTGCTTCAGGGCAGGGGAGGAGTGCCTTGCCCACTTCTTAGGGCCCTGACTGTTTGGTCGGCCCTTGGAGGTCAACCAAACCAGTCATGAACACTCTGGCCTTTCTCCATAGAGCTGCAATGCACCCTACATGGAGAAAATGGCCTCCCAAAGGTGCCTGGCTGGTCAGGAGCAGAGACGATGCGAGACCTGGGAAGGTATGTTTATTTTATTTTTAAATTACCCACCGCCCACAAGACCCCCCACCCGCGAGTCATGCCGCCTGCAACTTGATGTTACATGCAAAATAGAGGGGCCTCACATCTTCCCTTTCGCCCGGGCCCCAGAAGTTCTAGGACTGGCCCTGGCTCCGTACATAAGTGCAGTGACTAGTTGTGATAGTCCACAGCTTGTCATCATAACTCCAAAAGCAAGAGAGTCATTGCACATATCCTTTTCCAAATTGAACTTAAAATCACCCAGGAGTGCAATGTTATGTTTCCCTAGGGTTTCCGTTAGATGTGTGAACACTGATATGAAGGCGGAGCTAGGTCCAGGGGGTCTGCAAACTAGGACCCAAGCAAATGAGCTGGTAGGGAGTATTTTTATAGCGAAGTATAACACTTTGCAAGGGTTCGAAATCTGAAGAGGTTCCATGAGACATGTATACTTTGTTTTGTGAATAACTGCCAACCAGCACCCTGATCTGCCGATCCTGTCATGTCTAAGTTTGTGAATCCCGGTGGAATGGCGTCCGCAAGGCTGGGACCAGATTACTCACTAGCCTGGATTTCGGTTACTACTAACCAAGGCAGGAGCTGCGCATTTAGTAAGTTTAAGGAACTGGTCAATACAGGAGCAAAAGGGTCTCAAGAAGAACTGATAGGAAAAGAGATAGGGTGGATACCGGGGATGAGCAAATACAGAGTGTCATGGAATGGGGAGGTGCAGGACAGGAAAGCATGGGAATGGCATCGGCAGAAACAAGTGACATGCACATGGCATGTAATGGGTGAAATGACTGATGGTATGAGGAATGAAGTACAAGGGATTGGAGGGTATTTAAGTTCAGATATTTAGTATTGTGAAGGAGTGGTAATCAGGATGTGGTAAGACCAGGGCTGAGAATCAGTGGGAGGGACGGAATGAAGGAAGCAAGCTGGGGATGGAATGAAGCAAAGGAGCAGGGTAACTGTGAGTGGCAGGGGCTGACTGAGGGGCAGAAGTAGACCATTTGTTGCAGGCCTATGCCATGGACTGGAATGGTGGCATGGAATCCTGAGCACATGCATTCCATATTCCATCCTTGAAAGCGGATTCTGGAAGGACACGGTCTGTGCTGGCTGCTTTTAACAATACGCTCTTCAGGTGTCACAAACTCACTTGGATCTACTAAGTGTGATTAGAACATTGGAATGTTGGGAGCTCCATTGCAGACAATGGAGTGCTCCCTGCTTCTACGAGCCGGTAAAGTCCCGCAGAGCAACATTCCAATGTTCTACAAAGGCTTCTCAAAGTTCGAGGGGATTTATATCCCCTCGAGCTTCGAGAACCATTTGTTTAAATTGTTAGAACATTCTGCCCTCTAGTGGCAGAATGTTCTAATAGCCTTCTAGCCCTTCGTAGCAGGGCTATACGGCTATTAAAGTCCCGCGATTTCGTTAAAGTCCCTCGCCTACGGCTCAGGCCTTTAACGATTCAGCGGGCCTTTCATAGCCGGTATAGCCCGCTAGGGCGATCTATAAGGCTATAGTATATTTGCTAATGTTACAAGGGGTGACAAGCACTCCTAAGGAGGAATCTGTGCGTGCAGATTGAAGATTAATGATGATTTTGTTTATGAATGGCGAGGGTGAGCAACATTGTGCTTGTTTAACTTCCTTGGATTACTATCACCTATGGGCATGAATACAACGCATCAGCTGTTAGGGAACCCAGCGCATCTGTGAAGACTGAGTGAAGCCTGAGAAGAGGTCATTCCCCAGGCAGATTGTGATCACTGGATCAACGACATGGTAAACTTTCATTCATTCATACCTACAGAAGGCGGATAGTGCTGTTTTCTTTTAAAAGCTTGGTGGACCATAAACAATCCAGGATGCACAAACCTCCATCTTCGAGCCCTGGTGTGTTTGAAGCTCCTAACATCACTGATGTCATTGTGCACGGTCACGCAATTTGAAATTCTGTGTCAGCCATTTTGGATTGGGCAACAGGATATAGTTAAACAGGAGAGATCGCTATCGTCAATTACTTCAGCAACTTTGTCATCAGTGTTTGAGTGACCGAACATGCTAAATTATTGTGACTAGTGGTGCATTGCTGTGTACAATTATTGTTACAACAGCACAAAAAGATGATAGTTTCTTCAGATGGCGCTCTCTGTGGAATCTACTAATGAAAAGGAGAATCTACTTAGTAGTTGCTCATATTGTTTACTGGTGAAGTATGGACAGTGAACTAGTCCAGAGCGGTGGAGTGGACATTGGACAATTAATTAAAGACACATCATGAACTCCGAAGGTTTGAGCATCAGTCCACGGCAAGCTTTTTTGGCCACCTAGTTCAGAGCCCACATCAAGATGAGCAGAGGGGAAAGCATATTTTCTGATCTACTTTGTGGCTATGGATGAGTAAAGAAAAGTGACTTCGGGTCAGAAAAAGAGTTTGTTATTACATTCGTTAGGACCTCAAGGATTAAAGGTGTACAGCCAAATGCCAAAAGCACTGTTACAGGGGACACCAATGTTAATAACTCAGCAATACTCGATCTTGACAATTATTTTGCACCAAAGGTTTGTATTGGTATTACTAGGTTCAACTTCTTCCAGAGGAAAAAGTAAACATGAATTAGTAAATAAGTGCATTGTGGAATTAAAAAAAGTTGTACTTGGATTGCAAATTCAGTAACCTGCACAACTATTCGATCATAGATCAGGTGATCATGCATGTTTGTAATCCAGCTATTCAGGAATGTCCATGGGTCAATGGGGATTCTGGGTAAGAGGATGTTTTTGCCATAGTGTGGAAGGCAGAAATTTCTGGGAGATTTACGGTAGCACTTAAGCAGGATTTGAAGGACTCTGAAGTAGTTGGTAGAGTGAAATCTAGTGTTGGTAAAACGTTTTACAACAAAAACAAACCGATATATAACAATATGGTAATAGTGGAATCATAGGACATTTCACAAAAGTTTGCAGGAAAGAAAATGTATGTGTGAAATTCGTAAATGATCACGTGGGGGGGGTGATTATGATAATGGTTCGCAGCATGATGCACTTGGAGATGATTCGATGATGAATGTTCATAACAACCTTGTTTTGAACATTAACAATGTTTTGTGTAAAGACAAAGTGTTGGTTGACCATTGGTGGTATCCAGGTGAAAATATTTGCCAACACTGGTATACGATATACCATTATTAATAGAACGTAAAAAAAATTATAAGAGTGATTAGCAACACAATAGGCAGAACAAGCCCCCAGGATAAAGCGATTTCGCGATTTGACAAAGAATCATAAAATCTGCACCTTTGCAAAAATCCTGTGATTTTTACAAAAGTGCCTGCAAAATTTGTGTTAAAAAAATCATGGAATTGACCCTCTCTTTACTGGCTCTGTGTTGCCGCTGGGCCAGTAACAAGGAGGGGGGGGGGGCAGCAGGCTAGCAGGAAGCAGAGCTGATAACTTCCTCTGTCACCTCCTGTGCAATCAGCCTGCAGCCTCTTACACGTTATGGCAGGGGAGTAGCCAGGGACAAAATACCCCCTACTTGAAATCTTTACACGAGCAGAATAAGCAAGCCCGAACCTACCTAGGAGGCTGTGGGGTTGTCTGATACTCGCTTAGGATTGTTTTTTTTTAAGTGGGGCCAAACTGCCATTTCCCCGAGCATTCCTTCACATAGGCTGTTAGCAAGTGATGCTTAGATATTTGCAGAGGACTACGCACCACTTACACTAGCTGAGCTTTTCTTATGCATATATGATTCATACATTTTGTCGTGGATGAGAGTTGCAGGCACTCCTCCATCCACCTCATTTCTCTTTGTGGGTCACAAAACCCTGTGCAGCAGGTGCCACATCGCACTATACTCTAGAATAATCAGCGCCCCTTCTCCCAAGGTCTATACACCTCCCCAGACCTGTCTTTTAAACATCTTTGACACAATGTTCCCAAGTGTACAAATGGCGAACAATGAATATAAACTGTCTTGAAGTTCAATATGTGTCTAATAATTAAATGCACTTTATGTAGTAATGAAATTGGTACAGTTAAGAAGTAATTTAAAACATGTACACCAACTAAGCTATCTTGTGGCATCTGTTGGAAAGCATCAACTCATGAGACTGAACATCATGTGATGTTGGGAGGAAAGTGTTTTACCTTGCATTCAATGAAATAGGATAATGGGCTAATGGCTATACCATTGGCCAATTCCAGTGGGAAATACTTCCCAGTCACTTTTGTTCATGTCTATTATTCTTCACCTCTCTCTATGAGTAGAGGAATTGTAATCTGGGCCCCCATAGTAAAAAGCATGTTGATATACACATTAAAGCTGCTAAACCTAATTTTGATCGTTTTCTTAAAAACTAATTAGGTTGAGCAACTGCTGGTGCAAAAACAAACCCCATGATGAAACAACATTAATGAAACCTACATATGTCAAGCACAGCAGTGTCCATCGTAGGCCCAGGAGCACCAGATCCAGGGCATCTTTTCAAGATCGCCACTGAATATAAAGAGTTATATTAGATGTATTGTAGATAAAAATCTTACATATATTCAACTCTCCTGGACCTACGTTGGAGACCCCGGGCCTAAAAAGGAAAGAAGCTGTTTTAATTGGAGTTTATTTATTACCATCAGGCAAAATCATGCAAAATAATTTCTCGAGAGGGGATTTCATCATTTGGTAATGACTAGTTTTGTAACCAGAAAAATCCTAACTCCCTATGTTCATGAAATGTTTGCAAGTATGTGTCATGTTTCAGAGAGCAGAACAGTGGTGCATCGGCAAAGTTATTGATAGAGACCCAGTGTTATGCTAGCACTTTGATTGGCAGAGCTTTGCATTGGAGTTTGAAGTTTAGCAAGTAGGTCGAAATCCCCGAAAAGGAGTTTGCTTTTCTTCTTTAAACCATTTCCTCTCATCCTCCCTCCACTCTCTTCACTCTCTGAATTTTCGGCCATCTTGGCCTGATTTATTTCTGGATACGTAATAATTCTTTTGAAAATCTGCAGAGGGAGAGAATGCTGCATATTTAGTTATGGCAATGTGTAACTCCGTGGTGTCTTTTTTTACTCTTTATGTGCAAGCCAAATATGTTTGAAGAAGCAGAGAGCAAACTTCCAGCCCACAATTCAGCGCTCCGATGTAGTGCTGAGTTGCAAAAAGGAGACATATAGGACTAGATTCTCAAAGGTTTAGCATCAGGTGCGCTTTACTGTTTTTAATGCAATGAAAAGCATTACTGTGCGTCACAGGGGCATTCCATGGGTGGTGCATGGATATTCCAATGCAACCACCTATGCTTTTTCATGCAAAACCCTATCCACTAACATTGTCAGACAGAGTTTAGCGTCAAAACTCAACGCCGCTGGAAAGCAGGCGCTAAAAGAAGAACTTTTGTCACTTCTTCTTGCTTTTCTGACTTTGCATGTGTGCTGGACTGTGCGGCTCACATACAAAGTAGGAAAAGTTTTGAAGTTTGTCCACGCATTGCATTTTGTACGGGAAGGCTACCCTTCCAGTACAAAACCTATGGTAGACTTAGGCACACACCCTAGCGCTACGGCGCAAAGGCGTGTGACTCACACACAGCAGGGTAAACCAGCGCCGGAGCTCGGGAGAGGGGAGTGCCATATCTCTGTGAATATTGTGCTCTCCTGCTCTCTCCCAACACAAAGTACACAACACAGTGCAGCCTCTTTGGGTGCTGCACTGCATTGCCTAACAGCTACGGGAATCTTGGCCTTAGAGTGGGTTCCTGTTGCATGCCCTTGGGCTGCCCCTGTGAGCTTAGGCTGGCCTACTCGGGATAACAAGTGTTGATCACGCTGGGCGCACGATCAGCTCTCGCCATGAAAAGTGCCTTAGTCTCCCAGTCTGCTGTACCGGGGATGTCACCAGACCAGCAGGGCTTCAGCTACAGTCCTCCTTACCCCCACTCCAGATGACAAAGAAGGGACTTCTGTGGTTCATGTGGCCCCCTGCAAACTCTGCAGGCCATTGAAAGGCACTCCTACCCCATACCCCCAACTGCACTCCTCTCCCTCAGCCACCTATGTCCCCTCTTAGCCCCCTAACCCCCAAGTCACCTCTTTATTTTTCATTTTTTATATACCCTCAACCTCGCCTGCTTACCCCACAGTCCCTGCTGCCATGCACAAGGCAAGGAAAGCAGGTTGTCTGATGATGACAGAAAGAGCAGGGTTCTACTGTAGAGAAGTTTATTTAGATGTGGTAGCAGCAAAATGAGCCACCAGATTTCTCTGTCACCGGAGTCAATTAAACTGGCATAATTCATTACCCAAGTTGGCTGTGTCCAATTCCAACACATGCCGTTTGGTCTAGTACCAGCAGCAGCTGTTTTCAGCATCCTAGGCTCAATCTGTTCAGCAAAGAGATTGGTCTACCTTTTTTTTAGGAAGACATTTTAGTCTTTGCAGGCAATAAGACTGAGCATGATTCTAGGTTGATGAAAGTTTTAAATATTCCAGAGGAGAACGGACTGACAGTGGATTTTTCTAAAGGTAAGTTTGCAGAGAATAATGTTACTAACCTGGGCCACATCATCGATGAGCATAGAGTCCGCCTAAACCCACACTGGTGAGTTTGACCGAGAATGTGACCACGCCCACAAATAAGAATTGTGATCTGTCATTTTTTTGGTATTGCAGCATTTTGGGCACTTTGAATTCTAAATTTTGCAGAAAATCTGCACAATATCAGAAAGTTACTCAAGAACAAGAGTCTGTTTGATTAGTCTGTTGAGTGTGAGAAGGACTTCCATATCATTAAAACTGTGATAGCCAATGGTGCTGCCTTTAAACGTTTTGATCCTATTGTTGACAGTATCGTAACCACTGATGTGAGCAGAAATGGTCTGGGAGCAGTTTTAACTCAGATGGATTTTAAAGGGAAAGAGCATGTGATTGCTTATGCTTCAAGATTGTACCCGATCACCGAGAAGAGGGTTTAGGTTGTTCATGGGCTTTGTAACATTTCAGATCTTTTATTTAGGGTAAACCATTTACAATTCGTTGTGATCATTAACCATTGGTCAAAATGTTAACAGAAGGCACTATTAAAATATCTTGTAGAACTGTAGGCATTCACATGCACATGCAAGCTTTATTTTTAGTAGATTTTCTATCGAGAATGCCTGCCCATTTGGAAGAATGTGAAGATGAAGTGTGGAATGGGTTTCAAGTGGCTTTGGTGCATGGTAGCGGTTCATCGATGTCATCAGTGATGTCACTGACCATGTCATGAATGATGTAATATGTGACATCATCAGCAGTGGATTGCGGGTGCGCGAAATATAGTTAGTACAACTAACTATATAGGAGCATAAATGCAAATTCCTAACTATATAAGGCCAGAAACCTATGATTTTGTAAGTGAATATATATATATACATATATATATATATATATATATATATATATATATACATATATATGGCTTTTTGTTTTGTCTTGCCGAGTGAACCGATAACATGCAAATCTGAAAATTAAATAAGCAACCTTGTTGAAACTGAATCCTTTGGCGTGTGCGACCCTTCTTTTCCTGGTCTCCGGGAGTTTGGTGCATATATATATATATATATATATATATATATATATATATATATATATATGTATATATATATATCCAAAGCAAAGCAAATAATGATATTTGTACACTCTCAGGAACCACAAAACAATCCAGAAGTGTTAATTCTTCGGTTTATTCACACAATGCGTTTCGGCGACTTGCCTTGATCACGTGTGATAAGTTTGTGTGAGAAAATGTGCTTTTTCCCGCGCGCGGGACGCGCGCGGGACGCAGCCCGGGGCGAAGCCCGGGCCAAGGGCGGGCCCGTTGTTGCCCGTTAGTGCCCGATAGAGACCGGACCGGGCCATCTCTCTTTCAACAACGACCCAGCAGCAAACAATCATGCCGCCCAAAACAAGAAGTGCCTCCAAACCCAAATCTAAACACGCTCAGGAGGTAGCACAGGTAACAGGCCCTATTGACTTATTTATATCACGGGTCAATGAGACGATAAACCAAAGTATAGCTTTAATGGAGAAGAGAGTTTCAATGGATCTCATGACCGCAAACGCGAAGCGCTCATCACTAGGCGCTATAGCAAATGCCGCCTCCCCAATCAACTTAAACACCCAAAACAGCTCTCTTCCTGTGATTCTTTCTGCCTCAGATCTAAACACCGTCCCATCAGTAGTTGACCTGTCGGTCACGCACTCCGAGTCGGATCCCTCAATAACAATGGACGACCTGGAAGCAACTCCCGACCTAGCTGGTTGCCAACCCGAAGGAGACATCCAATCCACCGATAACTCGTCCCAGCAAGGCGAGAGAGAAGGGGCAATACCAAAAACTCGATCAACAAATAACGAAGAAACACACAGTTCTCCCTGCCAGGAACTTAAAACGACCCATCCAAACTCCTCAACTTCTAACAGCATATTACATATCTCTGACTCAACTCTCCCACACAAGGCAATTCCCAATGATAACACGCCGGAGCAATGTAAGACCTGCAGAATCACTTCACAAGTCCTCACCACAACCAAGGACTTACTATATCAATATCTAAAGCCTATCCAATTAAGTATCAGAAACCTCGAAGCTCAATTAACAATAATCTCGGCTACCCTCTTAGATACGAATACCCGGATTGACGTAAGGGGTCAACGTAACACCTCGCACCCACCAAAAAAGCAAAACCAATCACACGCACAGAAAACAGTTAACCATTCAAACACAACATCCTCAGTACAAAAGAATTCAAAACAAACGTCCACCATACCCAAATCCACCGTAAACACGCCCCTTCCCCAGCAGGAGAAACCACCACAATCAAAAGCACAGCAAACAGTAATCGCAGGCAAGGCCACGGCAGGCACTCCAGGTCCATCAGCCAATCCAGAGTCTAGTAGAATCACCACAGAAAAGTCTGACTCCCAGTCATCGAACCCATCGCTTCCTCAAAAAACACCCAAGAACACACCCAAAACCACGCCGAAAAAACCTCCTACAGCTAGACGCCCCGCTCACATGCCCCCGGAAGCTACTCCCTATACAATAGTTTTAACAGGAGTACCCGAGTTAACAGATGACACCCCAGAAACTGCATGGTCACTTAAAAACAAGGCCATGCAGTGGCTTAGCATAAACAGACCCCTCGAATCCCATCTCTCGGGAGGGATCACTACAGCCCGTAGGGTAGCCTGGATAGGCAAAACAAAGAAAACAATACGCGGTGATTGCATCATCGTAACATGTAGAGATCCCGCAACAGTAGACCACATCTGTGCTTGGCCCCAACTCGACAAAAAAGGGGGAATAGACGCCCGCCACCTCTCCTTCTTCTACCCCCCAGCGAAACAACATCGCAATTTTCCACCATGGGAATGGACCCACTACCCTAAAGATCATTCTAAAGATCTACGAAACCAGGACCCTTGGTGTCAAACACCATGGAATCAGAGGGAGTACCCACGCGACTACTTAGACAGGGGAGGACCAAGAGGTAGATACGTTGAACGCCAAATACCCTATTGGCAGGATAGACCTTACCAAGCATATGAAGGATGGCAGGGCTTCCCGACCCAAAACCGATTTGAGTGCCTTGAAATGGTCGACTGACCATTTATGGACAAACCTAACCACTACAAAGTAGACTCCGTACAGCATCCTGTCTCTGACAAGTATCCGACACCATTACCAGAGTCGCCCTACACACCAAAGTCATCATTGACTCATTTAAACAATCTCTCGATTCGCTCCCACCTAGTAGAAGCAGATACAAGCCAAAGATTAAACATCGAGCCTGATACAGCTATTGAAACCTACACCAACTCCATGACAGTATCTGCTATCACGGAAAATAAAAAGGTCATGAGCATAGGTATAGCCTACTGGAATGTTGCAGGCCTAACGGAAAAAATATCATGCCCTCTATGGCTGAATACAGCAAGGAGCCACCAAATCTTGTGCCTACAAGAGACCTGGCGTACATCCCCTCTCCATCTAGCGGGCTACAAGACATTTTTCACTAAAGCAACGCCAAGCACAATGGGAAGACCAAAAGGCGGACTCATGATCTATTTTTCCAACACCTAACCACTTACAGTAAAACTAACAAAGGAAACACCCACCTTCCAAATCATCCAATTTACCCATCAGACGGCAGCATCAAGAAATTTATTCATAATCATAAACTATTATAATAACACAGGCACCCTGGAATGCTGCTCTTACCTAGATGAAATGGTAGCACACATATCTTCATTACAAAACGTGAACCTAAATACGACAATAAACTACATCTGGGGAGGCGATTTCAATCAAACAATATGTCCAAATCATGAAAGCGGAATCTGCGGTCTACAGACCGAATCCGGAAATCCCATCCCACACTTTGCACATACTACGAGTGGAAACAAGCTCAACGAAATTCTCTTCACCTTGGACCTAGACTTTGCCAACGAATTAGTCGACCCGGCCCAGAAATTTCTACCTACTTTCCATGGACGCGGCTGTATGTCAACCATTGACTTTATCCTAGCCTCAAATACCTGTAAAGGATCACTAAAAAACTATAAAGTAGGGTCCAGCCCGATTAGCGACCACTACCCTCTGAGTGTGGATCTCCTCATGGGAAAAGCGGGTCCCCCCACAACAAAAGTCAGCTCTCTTGATCAACAATCACTAGTATTAAAGAAGAAGAATGGGTATGCCATTAAATGGTCAAAGATTGACCCCGAAGTTTCCTCACAAAGGATACTTGCAAAAACGCAACCATGGATAAGGGACTGTCTGTCCGCAGAGGCCTCCCCTGAACTAATCATCAACTCCTTTCATAATATCCAAGGAGCAATAAGGGACGAGTTATTTAAACACACTGCAAACAAACCAAAACCTCCAACGAAGAGATGGTTTGACTCTGACTGCAGAAAGGCCCTCACGTCCCTCAAAGAAGCCCTCTGACAGAAACCCAGAGACGCCCAAAAAATTTCACTCCGGAGGAAAAAGTACAACAATGCCCGGAAAACCCGAAGGTGCCAGATAATGCAAGACCTATGGTGTCAACTTCATGAGAGTGCACTAAAAAAAGACAGCACCACATTCTGGCAGACTATCAGATCACCCCTTCTAGACAATACCACAGACCCACACCACCTAGATGTGGCAATAACTGAGAATGACTGGGTCCATCACTTTACAAAAATTTTTGGTTCGCTAACTGACCTCCCTCAACCAGAAGACCAAGCACAAGTAGAGAATAATTTCCACCCCATTAATCTGCGCTTTACAGTAAATGAGGTTAGAAAGGCCATCAAAGCGTCAAAAACTGGCAAGGCTCCCGGCCCAGACGGGGTACCTATGGACTTGTTCCTATATAACAGCGAGTACTGGTCATTAATAATCACCCGGGTAATGACAGCAGTCACCGAAATTGGACTTCTTCCATCATGGTCAACTTCCACCCTCTTGCCAATATTCAAGAAAGGGGATCGTAATGATCCCGCGTGCTACCGGCCGATCTCCCTTCTGGATTCCACGGGCAAGATTGCAGGCCGACTACTCCTGGACCGACTACAATCTTGGGCCCAGGAGAACAGTATAATCACAGACCTGCAATACGGCTTCCAGAAGGGGCTCGGGACGGTGGATCAGGCCCTAAACCTGACCCTCCTGGCCGGAAAATACGCCCGCGCGAAAGGAGGTAAAATCTATCTGGTCTACGTAGACCTGAGCGCGGCTTTCGACTGCGTTCAGCACGCCAAGCTGTGGGAGACCATGATAAACCTCGGAGTGGATCCATCCATACTAGCCTTCCTTAGGGAACTCTACACCAACGCGGAAGGCCGAGTTCGTTATGGCATCGCAGGCGAACTATCACGCCCCTTTAAAATAACACGAGGAGTAAGACAAGGGTGCGTACTGGCTCCTTTCCTGTTCAACCTATACACCAACGGGATTGAACAAGCAATGCTGGAAGGGAGCCAGGACCTTCTGCAGATAGCACGCCGCCCGATACCCATCCTCCTGTATGCCGACGACTCGGTCATCCTGGCCCGGACAGCTAATCAACTCCAGCGGCAGCTGAACAAATACGTGGCATTTATGGATTCCCTGGGTCTGAAAGTAAACATTAAAAAAACATTCACAATGACCATCGGACCAAAACATGGATCCTCAAAATCCATATATATCAATAAAAACAGGCTGGAAAAAACATCGGTATACCCCTATTTGGGTATACTTGTGGATGACACAATGACCTGGCGAAAGGCAATCGAAACCAGAAATCTCAACTTCCGCCAAGCAGTATCATCACTAAGTGCTTTCTCCAGAAAACTTGGCAAACCAGCTCCATCGGAACTGCTAACAATATACTACGCAAAATGCCACAGCGTGGCCACTTATGGAGCAGGCATTTGGGGCTACGGAAACATTGACCAACTCCAGGTAACGGAGAACGCTTTTATCAAATACGTTCTAGCCCTTCCCCAAAGCTCCCCGATCCTAGCATCGCATCGGGAGCTAGGGATGGAATATGTGACAGACACCATACGATGCCAGCCTCTTATACTCTGGCACCGCATATGGTGCAATCCTGAAAGTCACATAACGCGTTCCCTCATCACCGAATGCCTTGGCCTAGCCCACTGGAGGAAAATACCTTGGCTCAATTACATCCACAAATTTCTTCAAGACCTTGATCGGGAGCAATATTTCCTCGAACCACCATCAATAGAAGACATTTCAAAGAAACAGCTGAAAGAACTATGCATGGGCCACTTAAGAGAACTCCGCAATCAGGCCGAGATTGTCAAAATACAAAACGAAAAAATCAGCTCACTACAGTCAGAGAAATTACTACAGCCCTACCTGTCGTTCTTTCTCTCGAACTATGAAAAGTTCCTATTGACAAGATTACGGTTCGACCTTTTCTTCCGAATGGTCTCATTTCCAGAACCGAATAACTGGTCCCGGAGCCTGTCATGCTGTCCTTGTGACGGGGTTTCCAACCAATCAACGGTCCACGTTATTTTGTTCTGTAAGTACTACAGAGCAGCGAGGAAAAAATGGATCCTTCCCCTTCTTCGTCTAAGTGGACTCAGATGTACATACCCAGCTCTCGCTTATCTTCAGTCACCGAAAAACCCGCATGAAGCTAAAATGATAGTGACCTTTTTAAAACTAGCAACAAAAACTCGTCGTGAAATTGTCTTTTAACTACAACATGTGTCTCAATGTATTAACTCTTGAATTTTATAAAACTGTACTTTTTATGATTATGCAATTTTATAATCGAATAAAAGTTGATGAATATGAATATGAAATAAAGTTACACATACATCAAAATAAATGTAGGACATACAGATTCACAAAAATGAGTGTCGGCCATCTTTTAACGTCTTTTGTATGATTGGAACATGAGCTTTCCACATTGTTGACAAATGTCCATTATATTACCAAGCCTACATGTGGCCTCAAATATGTGTAGCATGACATCGATAATGTGCTGTTGTCGATGAAGTTGACCATACATCATAATTAATGTAGGAAATGTAAAATATACACATTCACAACAAAGCGTGTCGGCCATCTTGTAACGTCTTTTGTAAGATTGTTGTAGAACAAAGGCTTTCCACACTTTTGACCAGTGTCAAAATATGCTAGCAAATATATCCGTCAGCAGGGTAGGACCTCGAATGTGTGCAGCATGAAATAAATAATAAACATGCAACATTACAAATATATAAATTGTCTATCGGCCATCTACAACATTTCATAAATTAATTCGTTATATAGCTTTGTAAAAAATGTATTGTCTCCACATAATAACAAGTGTCCTACGTGAAATCAAGAAATACTCCAAATTTCAGTTTTATTAAAATTATTGACAAGTGTCAGAGTATTACGTAGATTCAAATTTAGGTTCAACTCTCGTATTTACAATATTTGACAGGAGGGCACCAGGTATATGTGTTAATATACATTGCCCTGCACCCTACAAAATCTAATACTATATGTAGGCACACTGTAATTTGACCACCTAGAAAGCTTCAAATGAATACATGATTTGCTGACAGTTTCCTAAACTTTTACATTTGTATATGTGTAACTTCTTTTGTGTTTAACTGTGAAATCTAATAATATCTGACGTAACCCTATGTGTCTACGAATGGATGAACAGGAAGAGGAGCCCGTGATGGTGAATCAATTCATGGTGGGAAACCCTCCCTGTTCTCCTGTAAAAAACATACACAAAAGACCAAATTACAATTAAATTAAAACATATTCTTTCTAGCACAGTTATTAACATGTTCATGAAGGCATTATTATTTTAATACTGAACCACTAGATCTAAGGCATCCACTGTATTCCACTTCGGATGTCGTTACTGTGTGTATGAAGTGATTCGATAAGACGGGGAAACTCAGCAAAAATGGGGCTAGATATGTGTGTTGTCTCTTATGAGCCCTCTTTCAGATGTACTGCCAATTCTTCATCCCAATTGAGACCACCCGGATGTTTGCTTTGAAAATTGATTATATGTCTGGACTCATGCTGTCTGAGGGATAGTAATCTATCTCCTCCTCTCGGACTGGCATGGATTTGTTCAATCAGCATATAACATAATAGATTAGCATCCGAGTAGTGCTTATCTTTGAAGTGACGTGCCACAGGGTACTTCGGGTCGTGGTTGGTGATCGGGATCGCCCTTCGATGTTCTAGTATCCTTTTTTTGGCACTGCACTTGGTACTGCCTATATACCATAGTTGACAGGGGCATTCTATGATATATATAACATAGCTGGTACTGCATGTGAGGAATTGTGTAATCTTCCTCCTGACTCCATTGTATGTCAGTTCACTTTTGTATGTTCTGTTACTACAAGCTTTGCAGTGACTGCATGGGTAAAAACCCTGTAGTCCATGTTCAGTGTTGTCTGGATACTGTGTGATGTCATTTCTAGCAACCAAGTCTCTAATGTTTAGGTTGCGTCTGTACGTGATACTGGGTCTGTTCTGTAATTGACTGCCTATGATGTTATCTTGTTTTAAGATGTCCCAATGTTTAGCAATCACACGTTTGACCACCTCTGATTTTGCATTATATGTGAGTGTCACTCTTGTAGTGTCATCAACCTCATCAGTTTGTATCTCTTGATTTTCTAGAGTTTATTTTCTGTCCACTTTCTCGGCCCTCTCTATTGCTCGTTTGATAACCCAGTGAGGATATCCTCTTTACTTGAATCTGCCTGCAATAGTATCCCTCTCTATGCTGTATGCTTCATTAGTGTTACAGTTTCTTTTTGCCCTCAGCAGCTCTCCATAAGGTATACTCCATTTAAGTACCTCTGGGGACTGCTGAGGGCATGCAACAAACTGTTTCCCGCTGTTTCTTTGCGAAAAAGGGAAGTGCAGATTTGGTTATTTTTGATCTCAAGGTTAACTTCTAGGTACTCAACTTTTTTATTGCTGATAGTTCCAGATAGTTTGATGTTATATTTGTTGGCATTCAGGTTGTTCACAAATAGTTCAGCCTGCTCTTTACTACCCTTATAGACAATGAATAGGTCGTTTATATAGCGGAGCCAGACCTCCACCCTTTTGAAATCTTCTCTCAGGGTGATACTGCCATGGATCTCTTGCTCCCAGTATCCCATGAATAAATTAGCGAAACTGGGAGCAAAGCAAGAACCCATGGCAGTCCCGTTGATATGCCTGTAGAGGGCGCCATTAAATGAAAAAATGTTGTTCTTTAGACAGAAATCAATCATAGACATGATCATTACGTTATGTTCAAAAAATCTCATAGGTCTGTTACGCAAATAGAATTTGCATGCTTCTAGTCCCTGTTGATGGTCAATTATAGTATACAGTGTGTGCGGTATACAGGTTGCCATTCAAGATGTTACTAATACCAGGAGAGAAACTTCACATCGTGGAGGAGAGGCCGGGCTTAAGTTTGATGCGTCAGGAGGGCACCCCCCTTGGATTAAGGATTATATTATTCATAACAAATAGAATACAAGATGCTCACTGGCTTAGTTAAAAGATTATATTGTTCATAACAAGTAGAATACATGATGAATTTCTTTGCATACTTTACAATGTTCTAATTGTTTATTAGAAATTGTTTTCAACATTGTCTCACTTCCTGTTCCTTTCTGTTTGATCAACTTTTGTATTTATAAGGAGGGGGTTGTATTGTAGCATTATGTCATGGATTGGAATCCTGAACACGTGGACTCCAGATTCCACTCTTGTGAGCAGAAGCTGGGGGGACACAGACTGTGCTGGCTGTTGAAACAATGCGCTCTTCAGTTGTAACAAACTTACCGGAATCTACTAAGGGTGAGTATATTTGCTAACCTAACATCATGTCAGGTAACGAAGAGCCTGAGCAGAACTGGGTGTGAGTGACAGGAGCTGGCCAGGGAACAAGAAGTGCAGCTGTGAAGAGGAGGGCCGTGGCGCTGGGCAGTATATGAGACACAGAAACCGGATAGAGCGAGAGGGGCAGGAGCTGGGCACCAAAATATAAGCAGTTCTCATTAGTGAATTAGAAAGCTTAAAAAGTGGCCCATTTTTCCAAATTTGGGCAGTCTTTTTTTTTATAAATCTTTTTATTGACAAAAGAAATCAACACAGAACACTCTATAATAAAGTGAATTAGTGCATAAGTACCATAGCAGCATTACATCATCATCTTCGAAGTCCAACATCTCTATTACAATACAGTCCTGCAATCATAACATCCTGACCAATAACATTACTGAGCCATATCTTCTTGGGCAGAGGGATCTGGAAACGGTTCACATAACATTCCCCTCGCTTTATTCCATTCACCCCAGATCTTGGTCCATTTCTTGGGGCAACCCCTTCCTTCATAGACCACCCTTTCCGTCAGCATACACCAGTCCATAACCGTTTCCTAATCACGGAGTTTGGGTATCATGTCACCCTACCAGGTTATGGCTATATTCCGTTTCGCTACAGCATTGCCAAGGGTGACCAAGATCCTTTCCTTAGCCGTCAGGTCAGTTGCATCTCATACATTCAAAAGGAAAAGTCGGGGGGTGACCTCCATACTTTTCCAGCAAACTTCCCACATTTGTGCTTTCACTTTACTCCAATACAGCCGTATATTTGGTCACTTCCACCACTGATGGAGGTACATGCCGACTTGCCCACATCCCCAGGGGCACTGCGGGTAACCCAGAATGCCCATCATAGCTAAAGCGACAGAAGTGTAATAGACTGTGGAGGAGCTTGAGCTGGACCAATTTAAATCTGGAACTCACTGCAACCTCTTGCGGAGATGCCAACACCTCTTGCCATTCTTCGTCATCTAGATCTCCCACATCCACCACCCATTTTGCACAGACCTTCCCTAGAGCATACGGAGAGCTGTTTAAAAATTTTCTGTAGGTCAAGGAAATTACTTTCTCCTTCAAATAACCATCTAATAGCCTGTCCTCGAGGGGAAAGGCTGGCAGGAGGTCCATTCTCTTAGGGATGGCCTTATACAATGCGCTACGCACCTGTAAGTATTGAATAGGTTCCCCCAGATAAAGTTCAAACTGACGCTGATTGCTGAATGGAACCATCCTGCCCTTTGCCCACCGGTCACCTACCATTGAGAACCCAATGAGATCCCAATCGCGAAACCCGGGACCATGAGCCAAAAGCTCTAGTTAGTCAGAGTCGAAGAGAGGGGTGACAAGGGTAATCTTATTCTTCCAACCCAAGGTGGCGGTCGCCGCGTGCCACAGTGCCACCACGGTAGCAGTCGGTGTGAATACCGGGGCGTTCCTCCGCCTCCATAGAGAGCTCGCTGATAAGAGCCATTTGCTATATTATATCTATCCTTCCTATAAGCAGGTTCGTCTATGGGCCAGTGCACCCAATGATTACTGACCGCTAATTCTAATGCCCAATAATAACTCCTGAATGCCGGGAGAGCTATCCCCCGTCATACCAGCTCTTTGTAAGCTTAGTCAAAGAGATACAGGGGTTTTTAGCATTTCAGAGTAGGGTCCTGACCTCCGATTCTACTGTCTTAAAGTATTTAGACTGTTACGGGAAAAGGCGTATTCTGTAATGCGTAAACAAATTGAGGCAGCACCATCATTTTATATAGAGCCTCCCTGCCCAAGAGCGTGAGAAACAACAACTTCCAGTGTTGTACAATGGCCTGCAGATGGCACAGAGCTGGGACCAGATTATTGTCACAAAAGACCGCAGAGTCCATCGTGGCATAGATCCCTAAATAGCGAAAGCCCTATGTAACAATGTTGGCACTACAGTGAGTGGGTAGCCTGATATCTCTTCCAGCTAGAATATAGATTGAGGATTTATCTCAATTTATGGTGTAACCAGAATATTTCTGGAACAGGGTAAATATATGGAGTATTCTGTGGATGGAGTGATAAGGCTAGGCCAGATACAATAAGATATCATCTGAAATAAAGGGAAATTCGATCTTCCCAATCCGGCATCCAGTTCAAGCCTCTGATGAGGGGGTCTCTTCTAATCCAGATTGCTAATGGTTCAAGGACCAAAGCAAATATCAAATGTGAGAGCGGACATCCCTGCTGCATCCCCCTATGCAGGGTGAAGGGCGCCGAGCAATCGCCATTGACTTTCACTCTTGCCAAAGGCTACCAGTAAAGCAGCCGCACCCAAGACAAAAATTTCAGGCCAAAACTGTAATGTTCTAATGCCACAAAGAGATAGGGACATTCAATCAGATCAAACACCATTTTGGCATCCAGTGGCATAATTAGAGTGCCCTCTTGCATAGTCTGGGCTCTACCCAGGACTCCGTGAAGCCTCCACAGATTGAGCGCTGTGTTCCTGCCCGGCATAAATCCAGACTAATTGGGATGAAGTAATTTATGGAGCAAGAGCGACAAATGCATGGCCAAAATCTTGGCCAATATTTTAAGTTCCGGATTTAATAACGATATCGGCCGGTACGACCCACACTGATCTGGAGGCTTGCCCTGTTTTGAATCACCACCACATATGCCAGTCTTTGACCCTCAGGAAGGCAGCCGGTAGCCACACTCTCTTCATACATATCCATTAAATAGGGGCAATAGTAGACGCGTTGAGTTTAAACAGTATGACTGAAAGATCACATGGTCCCATCGCCTTTCCCAATTGTAAGGCACCAATTGCCTTGGTAACCTCTTCTGTGATCAAATCCAACTCGAGCTCCTCCACCTTTGAGTCTGCCAACACTGGGAGTCTTAGGGTAGACAACAACTCCCCCGCTTTGTCCCCTGAGTATGCACTCTCGGAGGAGTATACTGCTTTAAAATACTCTGCAAACACCCCTGCCATAATGTTCCTGTCCGTGAGGCGATCCCCACCCTCCGTGACATTCCTTGATACCCACCTGGAGGCCTGTTCACGTCGATCTTTCCACTGGAAGAGCTTGCTTGCTTTGTCTCCTATCTCATAAACTCGACACTGCGTGGTTCGATAGTAAACCCTATCCGCCTCTTCTGCAACATCTCTATATTCCTTCTGCTTGAGAAGCAACATATGTTTGTGTAGTAAATGTCCTCCCACTGTTCTTCTCTGGATAGACTGTACTATGATACCTGTGACATCATAGAATGCCTGGGTGTCCCTCTGGCTCACAGTGCCTCTCTCTAACTTACTGTGGCAATTGGTCATCTCTGGCTGAGCTGCTAACAGCTGGCTCCTGGTGGGGTTTTACTTCTGATCTTGACCTGTCTACCTAACTTGGAAGGAACTTTCAGTAAAGGATCTTAACTTACACAGTGGACTGTGCATCATTAATTTACCACAACTTGGTGACGTTTTAAAGAGGATGAACCTGCGTGTGTATTAAGGAGAAAGGCCAACTAAAGAACCAAGGAAACTTAAGACAAAGAAACATAGGGGCATATTATCAAGGGGGTTTATCTCCGCTTTTTTGGCTTTAAAAGCCAAGAAAGCGGAGATAAAATTATCAAGTTACCAGTTAGCGACAGCTAGTAGGAGATAACGACCATCTTGGGCCCCACTTTGCATGTCAGTGATATTTATCACTAATGACATGCAAAGTGGGCGTGCCAAGATGTTAGCGACTGGAAACAGTCGCTAACATCGCTATCTCCTATTTCCAACTTTTGGAGATATTCGCGCTAAGCGCGAATATCTCCAAAAGCTAAAACCTGCCCTTAGTAATTCTTTGCCATGTTATCCAATGGGAGGTGGATAACATGGCTAAGAGCATGAATATCGCTGACTTTTCAGCGATATTCATGCATTGCGGCCGATTTTTATCGCATTTGCGATAAACCTTGGTAATACCAAGGTTTATCTGCGATAAAAATCGCCGCAGCTCGGCGATGATTTTTTCACGCTAACCAAGCAATAGCGATAATTATCGCTATTGCTTGGTAATATGCCCCATAGACTTTAAGGACTTTCAACACGTCTATTGAAACTAAAAAGTAATGCCCTGGTAAACCCTACCAGTGTCCTCTACTATGTGGACAGCCTGCAACCTGGACGCTTGTTACTATTTTGCCTGCTGTCACCTTGCTCCTGTCTGGGAAAAGATTTTCCAGCAATACTCTTCCCTGAGGTCTGCAGTGGGTTTTTTATTTCATCTGGCCTTCATCCAGTGTGGGAAGCGTCAGGCGTTGGCAGAAACTGGCAATATATAGGTGGTTTATTGGCAGCATCAGTGACAAATGCTGTGAACGTTTCTGATCTTCCTCAGAGGAACTGTTGTGCCGATTTGATACACTGGGTCCTTCATTGAAGAACCACAGAAGAACAGTCTCTCTGGTGAGTTCTTGCACTTATACTCCATCGTTTTACAGCGCCAGAACTTGCTACTTGCTGCGCATTAGTCTGGTTCCTCGCTGGTTGCGTGTTGCTCTGCATGGGAACTTTTGTGTGCAAGCTCTTTAACCATCGGAAGTTATTCACCAGCGCGTAAATACAGCACCGCTTCAGCATGAGTCTACTGTTTCACTGCGCTTTGCCATGTTCAGTTACTCACCGTACTGTATGTTGATGACGGTTGGCCGACGGTTGGCTGGCAGCGATCTTCTCTGTTTCTCTGCTCCCGTCCATCTGATGACGTCTTTGGAATGCTTCTGGGAGTTGGTGAAGGTCTTCTCACGTAGCGAGGTTCTTCTGATGAGGCTCTTGTGACGCCTTCCTTTGGAGACACGTCTAGCTTGTCCCTCACGCTTCTTACGCCGCTACGGTCGGCGTGACGGCCATTTTGTCTTCAATTTAGTTGCCACGACAACAGCTTGCTCTGTACACTTCCCAGTTACTGTACAGCGTTGTTGTACACAAAAGTTGTTTAGTTTGAAGGTATTTATCCAGCACTGGTGCCAGCAGCAACCGGCAGGAGAAAGGATCTAAGGGCAACTGTCTCAGTGTAGGTTTGACAATTAAACCTCAGTTTCTTCGGCGAAAAAAAGGGATTTGACCTGCATTTCAGTGCTTCATTTTCTTCATGATGCAGCTGATTTGGGCGATGTATCAGTCGAAGAGCGAGTGGAGCTCTACATCTCTTGACTTTTCTTCAGTTATGGCATCCAATAGATGGCCTGATACTTTGTTTGTGTGGCAAGACTCAGCGTTGACTCTGGACACCAGTACTGACAATACATCGACCTGCAAGCCTTCTACTGGGACACAGCAAGTTGACTTTATGTATGTCCTGTTTGGTATATAGTCTGGGCGTCTGGATCCCGGGTGAGAGGTCACTCACCGGTGTTAATTAATTTCTGTAATGTTAACTTCTTTCTGCAGGGGTGTATTTAGTATTTAACAGGTTTACTCTATCTATGGGAGGTTGTGTGCTTTGTGCGCAGTCCGTGCCCATTTCTGTACCCTGCTTTGGGGAGGTTGTGTGTCTGTTTGCGGTTAGTCCAAGCTCCATGTTTATTCCCAGGATTACTACCTGGCCATGTACCCTTTGAGGTTGAGTACTTGTGGGTAGTCCTTGCCCCATCTTTTGTCCCAGGGCTGTTGTCTTTCTCCTGCGGTGTACCCTTTTTAGGGGAAGTTGGGTGTTTGTGGGTAGTCCATGCCCCATCGTTTGTCCCAGGGTTATTGTCTTTATCCTGCGGTGTACCCTTTTCAGGGGAAGTTGAGTGTTTGTGGGTAGTCCATGCCCCATCTTTTGTCCCGGGGTTATTATCCTTACCCTGCGGTGTACCCTTTTCAGGGGAGGTTGATTATTTGCGGGTAGTCCACGCCCATTTTTATTCCCAGGCTTAGTGTCCTGCAGTGTACCCTTTTCAGTGGAAGTTGAGTGTTTATGGGTAGTCCATGCCCCATCTTTTGTCCCAGGGTTATTGTTCCTATCCTGTGGTGTACCCTTTTCAGGGGAAGTTGAGTATTTGTGGGTAGTCCATGCCCCATCTTTTGTCCCAGGGTTCTGTACCCTGCTTTGGGGAGGTTGAGTGTTTGCGAGTAGTCCATTTTCCGCACTCTGTGTTGTCCCTTGCTTTTGGTGGAGATTGTCTGTGCACTATGTTCCTGTCGAAGTCTACCCAGGTGAAGCTACTGGCCAGGGCTTCATTTTGGTAAGATTTTGAGCTGTGAATTTTTCTTACGTTTAGTGTCAGCATATCTGTATCAGGGGTGTTTTTTTTTCTTTGGTGAATCTTTATTAATCTTGCCCCTATTGTGTCTCTCCCAGTCCACACTCATTTTTAATTCTAGGGTGTTTACCCTGTGGGGTACCCATGTGTGGGGAGGTTATGAGTGTCACCAGCTAACTTAGCTGTTCGTCTTGTTTTTTTGAAACCATGCTGTTTTGTTAAGGGAGGGGGGTGAGGCATATTGTGACGTGATGTTGTTTCTTTGTTCTTTTCTCTACTTATGATACCTCAGTCTAATGTCATCTCAGGTCGTACATTTTTACTTTTGGTTCATCTCAATTGTGTACTTCTCTGCTGATGTTGCATTTAAGGTATTTTGCCGATTGTTTCTTTATTCGGTTCTTACTCCATAAGGGAAGAGGGTGTGCAGTAAATGTCCTCTCCACTGTTCTTCTCTGGATAGACTGTACTATGAAATCTGTGACATCATAGAATGCCTGGGTGTCCCTCTGGCTCACAGTGCCTCTCTCTAACTTACTGTGGCAGTTGGTCCTCTCAGGCTGAGCTGCTAACAGGTGGCTCCTGGTGGGGTTTTACTTCTGATCTTGACCTGTCTACCTAACTTGGAAGGTACTTGCAATAAAGGATCTTAACTTACACAGTGGACTGTGCATCATTCATTTACCACAGTTTGCATCCAGGAGTCCCTGCAGTTACTAGGTCCTCTTCCAGTAGGGTTATTTCGCATTCTAGGGCCAGCAGTTGTTTATGTTTTTATCTCTTATGCCCAGCTATCATAGTAAACCCTGGCCCCTGATCACAGTTTTGTACACCTCCAACAACGTGGAGGCCAATCCACCGAACCCACATTTTCTTTGAAATAGTTTTCTGTTGTGTCAATTAGGGCCTTACGAACTGTAGGGACCCTCAAATACCAGGGATTGAGCCACATCCCGCTACGATGTTCGGAGAGGCAATCGCCATAGGTATCTATCACCGGGGAATGATCTGAAATGCCTCTTGGGAGGTTGCCTAACCTGCTAAATAGGGAGAGTTGGTCTGTTTTGCAAAATATATCCTCTATGCGGGACAGACTCCCATGTACCCCCAAATGAAAGGTGTAGTGGAGGGATGAGGGATTTTGGACTTGCCAGAGGTCCAGCAGTCCCATTGCCATCAGCAAATCCCCAAGCGCCCGTCCCGCCGGCTCATCCGGCCTGGCAGGTCGTCGTCCATTTCACCATTTAGTGCTGTATTACAATCCCCCCAAGTAGCAAATCTGGCAAATTGAGCATATGTGTACCCAAATCAGTAAGTGTTCAGAGGTGAAGTCGAGGTGGAATGTACAATGACGAGATGTTAGGTAGCCGTCCTTCCCAGGTTCCCATCAGTGTCACAAACCTACCCGAATCGTCGTGTGTAACAGTGTGGACCTGAAAAGGGGAGACTTAGAGAGAAGAATTCCTGTCCCCCTGGAACCCTTGGTGTAGCCTGCATGCGCCACCAACTTATATCCCCACCTATTCAAAGCGCAGTATGCAGTGCCTTGTATGTGCATTTCCTGCAGCAGGACCACGTCAGGGGCCTGCCTTTTTAAGTATTGCAAGACAATCCCTCTCTTTATTCTGTCCTGAGCCCATTAGCATTCCATGAGAGCAATTTATCTTCGGGTCTAGTCACCAAGGCTGTTTCAGTTGATTAGCCATTTATGTGACGTAACGGGGGGGACTCAGACTCAAGATCACTGTTAGATCTGGGGGTCTCTAGTTGGCAGAGGTAGGTACCAATGTCCAAATAGGGACCCTTGCTTCTAGTCAGGGTAAGGGGGATACACTCTTTAGATAACCCCTGCTCAGAACTCACACAGCAGAGTTCAGGGGGGAAGCTGGGGGTGAAGTCCTTTTGTTCCTGGGACTTCTTAACAGGAGGCCAGCTCTTCTCAGGCCCATGGGATCTCTTCAAGCAAGGGGACATAGCAACAGCAAAGTCCTTCCCCTCTCCTTGGCAGAAAAGCAACTGCAGGTCAGCCCACAAACAGACAGCAGGACAGTCCTTCCTCTTCAGTCTTCCAGCTTTCTCCTTCGCAGAGGTTCCTTCTTGATTCCAGGATGATCTAATTTTCTAAAGTCTGGGTAGCCCTTTTTATACCAATATTATCTTTGTTCTCTGAGGGCAGAGGGGCTTGCCTTGGTCAGAACCAGGTCTGGTCAGTCCTGGAGCACTTTGTTTGCTTGCCTTCTACTTTCCTTTGAGAAAGAGGGGCAGGGTCGTCAGCCGCCCAGCAGGAGGTGGAGCCAGCATTGTGGAAGGCAGGCACAGCCCTATTCAGATCCAGGTGCTATCCCCTCCCACCACTCAAGATGCAGATGGAGCTATTCAGCCTAGGGATGACTCACTCGGCCTATGGGAGCCACCCCAGCCCCTGTCACTCACAAACCAGACAGTCGATTCACAAACAGGCCAAGGCACACAGAAAGGTCAGACAAGAAAACAGCCACCTTCTAAAAGTGCTGTTTTCAAACACAAGATTTAAAAAACATCCTTCCTAAAAGATGTGTTATTAAATTCTGAGTTCAGGGATACCAGACTTTAATTTTCTATCTTGCTCCTATGGAAAGGTATGCAGGTAAACATTATACACAGCATTCCCCATGATAGCCTATAGTCAAGATAGCCTTTCAGTAGTGAAAAATGACAATGGCTGTAATTGACTACCAGAGCATGTCGCCCACACTAGTACATGCTCTACCTTTCACATACACTGCACCCTGCACAGGGGGGTATCTAGGGCCTTCCATAGGGGTGTCCAATGTGTATGGAAAGGGAAGGGTTAGACCTGGCCAGTGTGGACACTGGTCAGGTCAGCATGGCAGTTAGCAACTGCGCACAGGCACTGCGGTGGCAGGCCTGAGACACCATTTTAGGGCTACTCCTGTGGGTGGCACAATCAGTGCTGCAGGCCCATTAGTAGCATTTGAATCACCATCCCTGGCACACTAAGTGCACTTTACTAGGGACCTACTGGTAAAACAAATATGTCAATCGTGGATAACCAATCACAATAACAATGTATACAGAGAGCATATTCACTTTAGCAGTGGTACAGTGCCCAGAGTCCTATAGCCAACAAACACAGGTCAGGAAAAATAAAGGAGGAAGAAGCAAAAAATTTGGGGATAACCCTGCAAAAAGGGCCATTTCCAACAATCACAGACTGACACAGTAGCATAGCGCCCCTTCTAACAAGTAAGAGAAGCTGCAACATGGTAAAAAAGTCACATATTCTATTGTCGGACATTCCATTAGCAAAAGAGGTACTTTTCTTGCACTATCAGAGAACAATATAACAAAGGAAATTAAACATGCAACAACAAAACAACAAACCCCTATGGGACCATCCACCCCTCCCCCTCCCTGCCTCCCTTCAATGTTGACTCCAACTGCCCATCCCCCAAAACTGCAGAGGGCCTGTTGTTTACCCCACCCCATAAAACTATTGTAGAGGGAATGTGACCCGACAACCCCAGCCCATGGTCTTATACTGCCCCAGTTCTGACCAGAATTCCCATATAGGATAAATTGCAAACCCTTCCGCCCGGAAGCGGTCTGGTTCTCGTGGTCAAAGACATTAGGCTGTAACATAATAGAAGCCAGAATATACACAGACCCAACAGTCAACAAAGCACCACGGCCACCCTTTTTAGAACAAAATTACTTGATAAAGGACAGTATCATCTCCGAGTGGAAATAACAATCAACAAGGAGGCCACCATACAAGTAGACATATGAGCGCAACAGTGGTTCTGTTGGGGGCCCTCGCCGGAATCAGGTGCCTCACGCAGACCATCCTGCTCTCGCTCCCCCCGCCTTGAGTCCTGCTGCGAGGGACCGCGTGCCTGCCACTGTTCAAACCAGTCCCACGTGTCCTCCGTAGACAATAAGAACCAGACCTTCCCTCTCATTGTCACTCTAAGTTTTGCCGGATAGAGCATGGCGTATTTAATGTTCTTTTCACGAAGCGCCCTCTTAACCTCCAAAAAGGAGCTCCTCAGTTTCTGGACCTTAACTGTAAAGTCCAGGAAGAAAGTAATTGTAGAATTTTCGAACTTCCTAGGGGAGGAGGAGCGTGCAGTTTGGAGGATTACGTCCCAGTCCCTATAGTTGAAAATTCTAGCTATGAGAGGTCGTGGTGGGGCACCGGGTTGAGGGGGACCACCTGGCACCCTAAGGGCCCTTTCCACAGAAAAAATAGCGGGAAAGCGAGCGTGGCTGCAGGTGGTTCAGAATCAGATCTACTACAAAGAGGTCCGCCACGGCCTTTCTGCCCTTTCCGGCACCTGCGCGCCAGTGAGCGGTACCAGACCTGAGATGATTTCGGCAACCTATCCAGCAAACCCCTAAAACTAGTCTGTAATCTCTACTGACGAAGGTTAATGAACCTGAAACACCGGTGTCTAGAGATCAGCACATTTGCGCCAACCTTGGCGGAACACTCGATAACACTACTACGAGGCAAACTACCAGAGACTGCATTACCCAGAATGCCAGGGGCGACCCTTGCTTGATAGGTCAGCGGTGTGCTCCCAGACCTGCTGTTTTCTTCAAATGGACTCCCGTGAGTCATGGAGCTGACGAGCTCGTGGTTGATGCCCTGCGCGCCAGTGAGCGGTACCAGACCTGAGATGATTTTGGCAACCTATCTCTACTGATGAAGGTTAATGAACCTGAAACACCGGTGTCTAGAGATCAGCACATTTGCGCCAACCCTGGCGGAACACTCGATAACACTACTACGAGGCAAACTACCAGAGACTGCATTACCCAGAATGCCAGGGGCGACCCTTGCTTGATAGGTCAGCGGTGTGCTCCCAGACCTGCTGTTGACTTGAAGTTCCTTGACTTCTCGCTCCAAAACCTCCGAAGTAATTAAATCTATTTTAAATTCCATGCCAAGCAGACCCCCTGTACGACTACCATGATGTCTTGGAGGGTAGAGGCACCTCCATCCACCTGCTTCTTTGCACCTGGCTCCACATTCTGGTCCTCCAGGCACTCCGCCTTGGAAAGCGCGAATGTATCAATCTTAGTTTGATGCAACTGCCGCGATCCCATGGCCGCCGCCATAGTGCTGTCTTTGATACTGGCTTCATGCAAGATCACAGTGGGATGCCTCTGGCCCGGCCGCAACTAGTATGTAGGTTGCAGGTGTATTGCACCTATGAGGATGGAACCCCCCCTTCCACACGTGCCATTCAAAAATCACTATGGGTCCCCGTGATACTAGGGGGTATAGGACCAGTAGAGTGGACCCGCTCCATAGACAAGCTCCAAGAGGGGCATCATCAGGGCAAAAGAAGGTCGTTAAAAATCACCAGGGCCAAAAACGACTGCTGCGTGGGAGACGACACAAATAAAAGCTCCCCTCTATCTCCGCATCCAGTGCTGGTCAAGGGTCTCCAGTCAGGCACAGGCAGGCATCCCCCAGCACAGCAGCACGTCACAAGTCCATGTGTACAGCACAGCTCTTCACCAACAATACAGCCTGAAAACACGCACCACAGTGCGCCGACCTCAGGGAAGGACGATAAATGAGGCCTCTCACCTATTTCCTCAGAGGATGTGCCAGCACCCTCTCCACCATCTCGTGGAGGCAATTCAGGAGAATAGAGGGGAGAAGAGGTGCCTTCAAGCGGCATATTGTGGAGGCCACGCTTAAAGAGTACTTCGCATACAGTGCAGCGTCATATAATGAGCAGAGTCGGGTGTCGACACTGAGATCTGTCAAAAATAAAAACTGTAAAATAATTCAATACTCGAACTTCCCATTCAGTGCAGCGTCATGTAATGAACAGGCTCTGGTGTGGACACTGAGATCTGTCAAATTGTCTTTCCTCTAATACACGCTGCTAAACCTTCTGCATGCAAGTTGTCCCAATAACTGCACCGATGAAAACACAAACCATAGACGATTAAAAGTGCCCAAAGTCACGGAGGAAGCACCTCGCCGGTAAAGTAGTCGTCCTGAGATTGACGAAGAAAAAACAGCTCCCTTCTTTCTTCAAACATACAGCAGAACAGTAGCTGATAGATGTACTGCCATCGGTTGCGAAGCTAGACAGAATACTTGTCAGGCAAAAAGCATAGTACATCAGTGCTACTACTGGAGGAAGATCGTTGTGGAATAGACCCCTTTCCACATAAATGTCAGTAGTCATGAAAGTACTTTAAATCTCTGCTGCTAAGAATTATTCACTTAAATATCCTCCAACAATGCAGCAACAACACACTGTATGTTCATACATCCTTTGGGTATAAATTCCATTTGTGTAGTCACTGCACACTATTAGTTCAGGTTGCTCCTTAACACGCAGCAAACGTCAGTTAATTACCAGTAACTATCTATCTGTGTAGTTACTGCACGCTGTTGGGTAATAACTCCTTTATGACTACACATCCCAAATTGTGCCTTTATTAATATTCTGTCACTTTAACCCCTCCCATGCTGGTGACGAACCCCAGCCGTCACTCCCCACGGTGGGCGTGTGCTGATGACGGCTGGGGTTCGTCACAGCCCCGCCCTGTTCTTTTGTTTACCCCATAGCGGTAAAATCGCGGCCGCAGCGAAGGGGTTAAAGACACTCTTCACACATATGCGCAATGTGGCTGGAACACCAACACCTGGTTGTAGAGAGACTACCCATCCAATTTCACAAGCATTTTTTAACGTTACCGTGTGACTGGAACACCAGATGAGGTTGTAGTTGGACTACTCCTCCTACTCACTGTTGAACTCTGTAGCTGTAGTATTCCCATGCTGTAGTGTCAGTTGAAGATGACACTGCTCGCTGGGGCTGTCCATTGGAAGGACACTGGTGGGGCTGGCGCTGGCTTGCCTGGAAATATCTTCTTTTTTCTTGTAGTTGCTTGTAGGATCTCTTGGTTACACTTTTAGTTCCTTGGTTTCTTTGATGTACCAAGAGTCTCTCGGGTTCAAGGCTGTCCTCGTCACCAAAAATTATGTTGTGTCCTAAGTGGAAAGACACCAGGAGCCAGGATGTATATTCAGGACTTCTTTATTTAGTCTTCTGTTCAAGTTACATCTCTCTGTACTCCAGCCAGCCTAGTGTGGTACCAGCCCCACCAGGAGCAGCCTCCCTAGCAGCTCAGCGCATCTCTAACTGCCACATTCACCGCACTCAGTCACCCAGGCATTCCACGCATCACAGGCACACCAACATTCTAAGGCCAAGACACACTCTGGCTGAGCAGCTAGAGGCAGCAGGGCTAGAGTGCATGTTCTACATTTAAGTAGGATATAACACGTATCATAACAGTGACTCTAACTGGTGTTTTGCTTCAAACAAGGAGTGCAGAAGATGTGGGCATTGTGGTTGTTATGCTCGGGTTTGTAAAAAGTCTGCCATATCCCGTGTGGCAGTTACGGATGACGTCAATTGGGAAGAAAAGAATGAAGATCAGGTGTTGATGGTGCTCCCTGGCTTGGAAGAAAATGTCAAAAGGATTCGACCACAAGTGTCATTCCAGAATCTGGACAGATGAGTGGAACTTATGGTGAACTCTGGCTCTTTATATATACTTGTACCTAAGAAGATGTGGAGAAAGGAGTGGCCTCATGTTATTCTTCTGCACAAATACAGTAATCCTAGAGGGTACCAGGGAGAAAAAATAAAAGTGATCAGATATTTGTTATCTCCCATTGAGTATAAATCACGACATATTGTGGGAAAAGTCTACATGGCTGAAGATGGGCCACCTATTTTGGGTTGGGGTCATCAGTTTGACTTGCATCTTGGTATATATCTCCATAGTCCTGGGCAGGTGTTGTTGGTGAGGGATATTACCACTGATGAGGTGTTGATTCAAATGAAAGATGTGTTCATTGAGAAGGTGGGAGAAATTAGGGCGTACACCCATAGAATTATGTTAGAAAAAGGTACGATTCATGTCAAACACAAATTAAAGAGAGTTCCAGTAGTTGTGAGAGGCGAGGTAAAACAAATGCTAAATAATATGCTTAGAGATGCAGTCATAGAGCCAGTTGAAGCATCTGAGTGGATCTCCCCAGTAGTTGTTACCAAGAAGAGTGACAGTAAACTCAGGTTCTGATTTGACATTTGCAGCTTAAACCAGCATGTGGTGAAAGACACATTTCCACTACCCAACATACATGAGTTGTTGTTGTTTAAGGGTGGAAAGTACTTTTCGAAACTCGACCTGAAAAGTGCTTACCAATAGATCAAGCTACGTGAGGATTTGAGGAACCTTACCACTTTTATCACCATGGAGGGGGCATTTCGATTTACGAGGATGCCGTTTGGGTTATCCTCGGCCTCAAGCATTTTTCAGAGGATTATAGCAGATGTTTTCAAGGATCTGGAAAATGTCACGTTTTCCAAGATGATATTCTGGATTTGGAGGGTCCATTGAGGAACACAACAACATCTTACGGTCTGTGTTGGGTAGGCTAAGAGAGGCTGGTCTTACCCAGAGAAGGAGAAATGCATGTTCCTTGAATACGTTGGCCATACCATTTCAGGGCAGGACGTCCAACCAAAAATTGACTTGTTTGAAGGTATCAAGTTTGCAGCCATTAATTACTATTTACTGTCATTTATGGGCTTGATTGAATACTATGTGAAATGTGTTCCCAACTTTGCAAACAAGACTGAGGAACTTAGAATGTTATTCCCGAAGAGGCATACTTTCATGTGGGGTGATGCTCAGCAAAGGACATTTGATCTTGTAAGGAGGGATATTTGTGATGCAGAAATTCTTGCACCTTTTGACACTCAACTTAAAACATTTCTAATGGTGGATGTCAGTGTGTATGGTTTGGGGGCAGTGTTATGCCAGGTGCAGGCGGGCACGGAAAAACCAGTGGCTTTTGCCTCGCGCTCGTTGACGGAATGTGAAAGTAACTATTCTGTTATAGAACGCAAGGCTCTAGCAGCTGCCTGGTCTGTTGAGCATTTTCGGACCTTCTTATGGGGTTCGAATTTTTGCATACGCACTGAGTCCTGGTGATACTGGTAAGGGCTTCCAGACTTCAGGGGTATCTGTACAACGTTGCCCACATACCAGGATGGAAGAACGCACAAGCCTTTCCCACATGTCTTTAGTGTGTCCTGGGGAAAATGGTCACAGTGGGTCTGCCTGGGATCGGAAAGGGGCTGTTGCTTCATTGTGCGATGTAGAAGACTATATCGTTCTCGGCAGATGAATGGTGTTTGTGCATGGATCATGTTGCACTATTGAAGAGTGTTGAACAAATGGTGGTGCATGGAAAACATATGGTGAGCACAGTTGGTCCTTCAGTGAGACCATTCAGTAAGATTCTGGATGAATGAACCCTAAGTGACACAAACGTTCTTATGAGAAACAACAAGTTTATACCACCTGAGATTTTGAGGTGCAAAATCATTAAGTTAGCCCATGAGGGACACTTAGGACAAACTATGCCAAAAAAAGGGTGAGGGAGAATTTTTGGTGGCCCTGTATGGATGATCAGATCATGGCATGGGTTGTGAATGTGAAGTGTGTAAGGAGAGTGAAAAAAAATAAAGACTGGTGTCCTTACAGCACAAGGATATATCTAGGTCTGTGATGTCCCCTGGACTACGGTGTGCTTAGATTTTATTGGGCCAATGCAAATGTTGGATGAGGGAATGGAGAATGCCATGGTACCATGGTTTTGATGGATGTGCACTCTAAATGGTTGGTGGTCAAATGTATGCAGGATGTGACTACCAGAAGTACGGTGGAGGTGTTGAAGGAGGTGTTTCTGGAGGAGGGGTTGACTTGTATCCTTTTCACTGAAAATGGAACTCAACTAATTTCACATGAAATTAAATATTTCCTGGATAATTGTGGCATCACCCAGCATCGCACTGCACTTAACAACCCCCAAGCCAATGGCATGGTGGGGCGAGACAACCACTTGGTCAAGGGTACCATTTCCATGGCCTTTAAAGAGGGAAGGATGTCAAAGTAATGGTGAATGATATGGTGAGGGCTCATTGCACCACACAGCATGGTGTGACTGGTGTTTCTACTTTGGAGAAAATGCGCGGGAGGAAGCCAGGCACAATGGTAAACCCTGCTTGGCTAACGGGTTCGTATCATGAGAAAATTGATGGGGAGGAGAGCGGTGTCGGTGGCAAGGATGTGTGTGTAGGGGACTTGGTCAAAATTATGCATGGCAGGTTCTGCAAAAGGTTTTCTAAGTTTTGGGGCCTGTTTAAAGTCAAACAAGTATTTGATAGTTGTATGTTCTTGACCAATGGTGACCAGTAGGAAAACGCAGAGTAGCGTTGTACGTTTATACCCGAAAAGCAGACTTGTGGACAGTAAGGGGGTGGGCGTGACTCTTTCAGGCTACATGGGGGTAGTGAACAATTTCATTTTGATGAGGGATGATGAGCTAGCCAGCAGGAGAGACTATACCAGGGGTGACTGCAGAGAATGTGGGGGGCAGATGCTCATCCTCCAAGTTCCGATGGTCTTTGTGCTGCGAGTCCTCCCAATTACGATGACACTGTTTCTCATGATGGAGACAGAGAATTTCACTCCTCCTGGCATCGCAGGCCCACGCGGTATCTGAAAGATTATAAGCAAACAGTCTGATGGTGTTCATGATTTTGTGTGTTCATGGTGGGTGGGGGCTTTATTGCTTGTGTTGCATGGGAGGCATATTCCCAGTTGCAATTCCCTTCGTCTCTTTTCTCTTTGTTGTCTAATGTATTGGCTTATTTGAGGAACTTGTTCTATTTTCTTCTTTTGTATATTTTTCTTCTTTTGTTTTCGAAATCATTTTTGTTTGTTTTTATGGGAGGGGGGTGTGTAGTACTCGGAGTTCGTGGACTTGATTAGGTCATCATCCTATGTCATGTTGGAATATTGTCGGTGCGGAATTCTACCCGAGGCAGTTGCTCCGTGGCTGGCGGGCAACCGCGGCCCATGCAGGTAACAGCGGTGAGGCGGTGGGACCAGGTGGGGGGGATTTTGACAGACAACGACGATGGAAAATGATTTAATTTTCGCTCTGCATTGTCCCTCGAATTCCCCTCTTACCCCGCCCCGCCACTGTTACCAACAATGACCGCGGCTGCTGGCGAGGGGAGAATCCCGCGACTTCATTGGTGTCCATAAATAAAGGTATTTCACCTTTACAACCAGTGTGGCGCAGTCACATTAACACAGAGCCGGAGACGCATGACGCACAATGGGCGGGGGTTAAAAAGGTGGGAATACATGAGTGAACGAGGCAGGACCTGAGCACAGAACGAGGGACAGAAACTGGTCAAGAGTGAGTAGAGGGAGATGAGCTGAGAATGAGATGCATGAATGAGGCGCACGAACTGACAGGGAGGACGGGGGTCGGGCTGGGAATAAGCCACACGAGCTAGACAAGAAAAGAGGGACAGGAGCTGGGCATGGAATGCGGAACTGGAGCTGGCCAAAGCGCAGGGCCTGGACCTCGGCAGAGAACCAGGGGCTGGGCAGCGACTGGAGGTAGCTGCTATAATCAGCACCTCTTCACAGGCGAGGGTGAGTCAGAGACATGTGAAGAAGAAAGACCTTTTGAAGATGGCGTTGACTGTCTGGAGCCAACGTACCATGAAAGGGCTGTGGAAGGCCCAGCAGGGCTGGTGACAGGACAGGCAGCGGTTCATCTCTTGCCCTTTGATCTGCTGCCCACAGACAGCCTCAGAAATCACGGTACTAATTACAGAACTGGGACATATTTTTCACAATAGCTGGAATGAGGAAAAAATATAAGCACAGGAGGAGAGTGGTTTAGAAAGCCCAGGAGCTGCTCTCGCTTTGCCATGCCGGTCGCTCCATAGATTAACCATGAAATGCTTTATTCTGAATACTGTCAAAACCCGCGGAAAAAAATGTGAACATGAAATGAACACATTTCTGTGAAAAAAGGAGTTAAAAAAAAACTTTGGAAAGGACGGCGAAAAGTCATATGATTTAAAAAAATAAAAAAGGTAAAAAATAATAAGAAAAGTACATCTAACTGGACGCACTGTATTTACTTTCTTTATCCCTTAAAGCTTATAAAACTCCCTAACGCTTCCTTAAAGCTTATATAAGCAATCTGTAAAAAAAAAGACATCACACATCAAAGTGCCAAAATGGCATTTTAGGATTGTTTATGTGCAGGAAGGGGCACCTTTCTGCACACAGACACCCTTGCACTAAGGTGCAAGGTTGCCTGCGTTGGCGCTACTCAACTAAGTGTTGCGCCATGGCAGGGGAAAATGCAACGGTGCACCATATCCTTGTAAATATGGTGCAGCCTTGCGTTTCTGAAGTGGCGGAGTGAGGCGTTAAGCCATGACGGCTAATGCCTCACTCTGCCACTTCCTCGTACATATGCCCCAATGTGTACTTACCCAGGACTAACACAGAATGCATTAAATTATTATTAAAAAGTTCAGGACTGAAACAGTATACATAATGACAAAAGGGTAGGTGGGCACCCGAGAGACTTGGACTGGCAACATACCTGCAAATACTTGCTATGCAGGTGTACATTGTTTAACCCACCCTGCAAAGCTGATGAGGTGATATTAAAATTAATGAGTCCCTATTCAGTGCCTGCAGTGCCTGCAGTGTTGCTAGTTGTGGTGTAAGGAAGGCACAGGTAAGCATAGTCTCTGTTCCAAGTTGTAGCTTCATTGGAGGGCGGTGTTGAACAACCCTCTCCCTTGCTGGCCAGAATCAACTGCCTAGCCTGGAACTTTCATACTCAAAAACACATGGAATCTAACCAAGATGAGATTCTGTTACACATATTGCACGTGACATACACCATTATAAACTCACCTCCTTTTCTTCCACAAATTTAAAATTAAACATGGATTTACAAAATCAACAACTGAATCGTAAAAGAGCATGCATTAATAGGTAAAGCTCATAACTAATAATGACTTACCAATTTTAAAGATAAACTTGAAAGCATAAGAAGAAAGATTGAACTCTTCGGATGTATTTTTCTTTTTTTTAATTACAACATAGTTGAAAAGAAAACAGACTTGTTCTTTCACAAAATAATGTAAATAATCATTAATACATTGTAGAAACTGTGAGGTGTGTTACAAATAAATTAGGAACGCAAGAAATAAAACAAATAAGCATTAATAAACAACCCTTCAAGAACCCTGGTGGTCTATTTTCCATTACACTTCTCTCCTCTCTGAGGGTAGATCGATCATAAACAGGACTGGTATTGGCATCTGCCCTTCCTTCTCCTTTACACCCTGCATTCTTCCTCATGGGACAATCCCCACCTCTCTGATACACAGCAAATCTACGGCAATGCCATCTCTCACCATTCTCCAGCAGAACATAAGATTGATACACACATTTGACTTTGAATGGTTCATGAACTTTTGATAACACTCTTGTAATTCTCCCAGGCTTAGCCTACACTCAATAACTAGGTTTCACTGTTTCATTGGCACATTCAGTATCTCCACTTGCTTCTACTCTCTTCTGCACACCTTGCACTACCCACTCCTTCATACAAAACAGCACCAATTTAGTGTTTGGCACCCTCCCTCTCATTATTTCAAATGGGGACTTTTGGGTGGTTTCTTGCATAGTGAAGCGATACGCCAACGCCATCTCCTCCACTGATCTCTCCACGTCTTGTCTAAACACACTCGCCATCTGAATAATGCCCTTCACTAAACGATTAGCCCTCTTGAGTATATTATTTTCCTGAGGATTATAGAGGTAGGGCGATGTGTGATCTCACAGACAGACAGAAAGTTCTTCATCTCATTAGCAACAAGTTGTGTACCATTGTCAGTTATAAGTAGTGATGGAATTCCCTCTTCAAAAAATATTTTACTGAGATTGCAAATCGTGACCCCTGTAGAGATTTCTTTAAAAAAATTGGCACACATCCACTTGGAATGCACATCTATGACCACTATGACAAATTTACACTCACTCTGCAACTCACATGTTGGGCCAATTAAATCTAAACACACACTGTGCCATTGTTTTCCAGGATTTTCAATATGTCATATATTTGAATGCATCCTGACTTTGTGTTATTTCTCTCATTCTTTACACACAGTACATCTTTAAACCCAGTAACTTGGTCATCTGAACGCAGCCACCAAAAGTGGGCTTTGTGTCTATGTTGGATCAAGCTTTGACCTACATGCCCTTCATGAGCTAAAGCCATGAGTTTGGATCTCAAGCATAAGGGCAGTACAAATCTTTCATCAGCAACTTATTTCTACACATGGACATTTCATCCAACACTTTAATAAATGGTCACACAGACAAGGACACGCAACTCTCTCTTCCACTCCCAGTAATCACCATTCACATCTACATCCATCTCACATGACAATAACTCCACCGTAAATGCACTCTCACCACCATCCACTGCATCTAGGGCAGACGCAACTACACCTTCGCTCTCACAGGCTGAAACTATGGGACCATCTGCATCCTGGCTTTCCACAGACATTTTCGACAAGCAATCAACCTATATAATCGC
This sequence comes from Lissotriton vulgaris, assembly GCF_964263255.1. NCBI lineage: Eukaryota > Metazoa > Chordata > Amphibia > Caudata > Salamandridae > Lissotriton > Lissotriton vulgaris. The sequence goes on from NC_141687.1 coordinate 379,110,001, forward strand.
CCTGAATATGTTCAACTTGATATCGATATTCCTAAAGTCTGAACGCCATCCTCTCCAACCTTCCTGAGCCTTTACTGGCACCTCCAGTGAGAAGTATTGTCACCAGCACTTTATGATCAGATCTTAAAATAAATGTTGTCCCCTTTTCACATGTATGGTAATATTTAACAGCCCATGCTGCAGCCAATGCTTCTCTTTTAAGAACTGAATAGTTTATTTCCAAAACTTTAAGAGTCCTTGAAGCAAATGCCACAGTTTTTTCTGTACCCCTATATATTTAGGAAAGAATTGCCCCTAAACCTGTGCCACTGGCATCAACCGTTATTACGGATTTGAGGTTAATATCAAAGGATGTGAATATTCCTGCCTCACAAATCTCTTTTTTAATCATGACAAGGCATTCCTCCTGCCCACAATTCCACATAAAATTATATCCTCTTCTAAATAAAGACCTCAAGCTCTCAGCTTGGTCTGTGAATCTCTCCACAAACTTTGAATAATACTCTATAAACCCCATAAAGGATCGTAACTGTTCTTTGTCAAGAGGACAGGGGGCCAGCTCTATAGCTTTCAGCAACTTTTCCTTGAGTTTGCCCCCCTCCGCTGAAATCGTATAGCCCTTTGAATTTTTCACTAATAATGCACTGAAAAATACTCTCAGACAATGATGGCCCAAATAGCATGCAGGTAAATTGAAATGTTCCCTTCATAGTAATGAAAGTAGTAGCTGGGAATCCACATGGAGTTTAATCTGATGGTATGCGCTCTTTAAGCCCAATTTAGAGAAATGCCTCCCATTTTTTAGTAGTAACACCATTCACTAATGTTAGGCAGAGGGAATGTGTCTGCCACAACATTTTAATTCAATGATCTAAGGTTGACACAAAACCTTAATCGCCCATCAGCTTTTCTTGTGATCACGACTGGCGATATCCAACTAGATGCCTCGAAAGGTTTTATAATTCCTTCCTCCAACATTTCCTGAATCATTTTTCTAACCTCATCCTGTACTATTATTGGTACTCTCCTAACCCTATGTTGGACTGGCACAGCACCCCTCTTCAACAAGATTTTGTGCACATATCTTTTCAGTTCTCCAAGTTTGCTCCCAAATATCTTCACACTATCTAAGATGTCTGACAAAGATCCATCTTCCACCACCATGACTTGAGATGGAGCCCTAGGATTAATGACAATGCGTGATCATATTGGAGTAACCACTCCAAAAGCGGAGGCCCACGAGTATCTAAATACACCTTGCCACCTATATTCCTTTTCTCAAATGCTATGTGTGCATCCATAAAACCTAAAATATCATCAGTTTCAACCTTGATATTCCCCAATGTCTTTGAGCTTTAGCACCACCCCACCCCACAACACTCATGCTCAAACATATCTTTGGGAATTATTGTGTGCATGTATCCTGTATACGCCATAAGCTGTATTTGACGTCCATTGACCTCAAAAATAGCCTTGGGTGTATTTTTCCTTTTGTCTTCCTCATCCACATCTTCCTCACTTTCTACACTCAAAATCCTATCAGATCCCCTAGTGACTACAGAAGAAGTTTTCAATGTTACCCCCACTTTGCTGTGAACAGAAGACTTAAACATTCTAGGAAAACGGCCTACCTGACCACCTTTCCTATATTCTTTGTTGTTGGCAAAGCAAAATTTGAAGTCAGTCATATGACTCATGCCCCCATACCTGCTACAGAACCTGGCGGGTATTTTGGACTGCAAACCACTCTGCAAACTTTTTAGAGGGTTTAACCTCTGCAAAAGCTTCCATTTCTGGTTTAGTAACTACCCCCTCCTCTGAGAACTTGTGAGCTAAATTCTTTTTCTCCATTTTTTTCATACGTAAATCGGATTGCTACACAACCATAGCAATGTCTATTGAATCCTTCAATGTGGGGTCCTTCTCTGCCCACGGTCTTTCTTGAATTTGTTTTACTTTTATACTGTACAATTAACTGATCTTGGATGAGTTCATCAGTCATTCCACCAAATATATATTTTGTCAATAACACCCTTAGTCTAGCTACAAATTCATCAATAGATTCTTCCGCAGATTGGTGTTGAGTGTAAAACTTATATCTTGTCATGACTAAATTCTACTCCTTAGCGAATCTGATTTCAAGTCTCTGTCTGACCTCTTTGAATATGCCTTGAATTGGTTGGCCATTTGATTCCAGAGATTGTGGTAGGTATCTAAAAATACTCTGACCTTCTTTACTCAGTGTTCGCAATAATAATGCTTTCGTCTGTGCTGGGCAAAACTCCTGTCCATCACGTGCTGCTAAATAGTTATCAAACATTAGGATCCAATCCTTACATGGGATTGATGGTGCCCCGACTTGAGGTAAGAAACATGGCAGTGTAATAACTGACAGGTGTGTGGATTCCATAGTGAACCCCAATCAAACAAAAGTAAACTCCAGGCAACTATTAAGTTCACTAGTTGTGTGGTTTGTTAAAGGTGTGCATATCAAAGCTCCAAGATGAACACTGAATGATACTAATGGAGCGGAGTGTGCAGCATGAGTGTAAGACACCAAAACCAACTTAAAATACCCAACAGCTGTAAGTTTAAGGTGAGCGCATCACCGTTCCAGCCCAGGATGCTTGATGGATGCTTCTATGCTTCTCGAAATAAGGATATAACAGCCCCCTCAGTTCTATGCACTACAAACTCAAAACTACATGGTGTGCACATCACCTCTTTGGAGTGAAAACTTCTGCTTTAAAATAGACAACAGTATTGCGAGCCAACGACTCCTTGTCTGTAATGCCGCACCCTCGCTCTGTACACTATACACCATAGTGCAGTCAGCCTCACTTAAGATTGTCGCTGTGGGTTCCACAGATGCGTCAGCTTGATGACATCATGCGCTGGTGTGCATCTGAGGTGAAAACAAGCTGTGTGTTGTACCTTGATTTTCTTTCCCTGCTGCTGAGCCAGTATGAATGTGATGTGGATGTGGAATGTTAGAATATTGATGAGAGAGCAGAATGTTGGAGTGCCTGGTTGTGTGAGAGCGAGACAGTTGGAGACTGTAGGCTGAGCAGCAAGGAGGCTGCTCCTGGTGGGGCCTTGAACTGCCTTGAACTATCTTAACTACTCAACTGATGAACTACCATATTGGAACTACCATCTTCCATCCAAGCTTAAATAAATCTTTACTTATGTTATACATCATGGCTACTTCTGGAGTTCCTACAATTCATCTTTTAACACTGTGCAGGCATAGCGAAGGCCCAATGGAGCATTAAATGGCCTCCTACCAACATCAACTATCGGGTACAACATGCCAGTTTATCCACCCCTGTCCGTATACCCCCCGCCCATAATGACTTGCTGCATAAATGACTTCTTACTTTCAGTTCCGTCATGTCCTTTAGCCACACGATCAACTCCAACACTTAACACAGGTTCTGTTCAGCTGCTACACGACACTGCAGCTCACCCCCACTGATTCTTCAGCACATCCGACCTTCCACTACATTACTGGCCAGCTCGTTGCCAAATTGTGGTAAAGGAAGGCACAGGTACGTGTATTTTCTGTTACAAGTTGTAGCTTAATTGGGGTGACAGCATAGAGCAATCCTCTCCCTTGCTGGTCATTGTCAACTGCCCAACATGGAACATTCACACTCAAACAAACACATGGAATTTCACCTAGATTAGATTCTATGGCAGGACCGGAGGCTTCGGATTATGCCTTACTTTCTTCATTTTATTTCTCACAGCAGCAAGAAAACATGTAAAAAACTACTTTTCCCATGAACACCAGGGAAAAAACAGGAAATTGAACAGTAAGTCCTTTATCAGTCTCTATGCACCGGCAGCAACCATCATGCCTTGCAACCACTTCCTCTTCCTCTTTCTTCGCTGCTCAGCAGCAAGTTAAGTGTTTTTTTCTCTTCTCTCCTGGGTTTTGTGGGATTTCTGTGGGCAGCGCATAGATTTGTTGTTAGCGCTGGTGTTTTGCGACCCCTACAGGTCCCCTTTGGCATCGCGGGACGCTTCTGCGCTCCTTACGCGATTTGCAGCCCCAGCAGAGTGCGGTGCGCTCCGAGCGCCGCTAGGGTGCAGTGCTTTCTCTGTGCTAGGCGCGCTATAATTCGCGTTTTAAACACGTTTTTTACCGCGTTTTTCTGCAGCTTTAGCGCTGTCCCTTGCTACCCGGTGCTGACACCCTACGGGGTCGAAATTAGGTTCTCCCTCACACTGACGCCCCGAGTGGGTTGTATTTGGTCGGTTGAACACCCTGACCGGGTCGTAATTTGGCGCTGGTGCGCAGCGCTTGGGAACGCTTGACTGGGTAGCGCCCTAGTACACAGAGGGCTGTGCGTTCCCTGGGCTAGCCCTGTAATTTGTGCCTTTGTGCCGCCACATCCTCTGGGTTGCCCAGATCCATATTGTGCCCTCAGGGGTCTTGTCAATTGGCTGTGCTGTACCTCCCTCCTGTGGAGCCCAACTTACCTCATTATGCAGGGGGAGTCAGGCCAGTACCCAGAGGAAGACCCTCTGAATTATGCCACCTGGGATGATGATTTTTACCAGGCGGTGGATGATTCCATCTACAAAGCAGTGGATCAAGCAATAGTACCGCTAGAACAACGCCTGACGGCGCGTTTGGATGAGGCGTACGGGAAACTTGCGGCCCTCATTCCGGCGCCTACTCCGGCCTCGGATCCTTCCCTGTCGGCGGTTTCCTCCCCGCCTAAAAAGGCTTGCGTTGAGGGGATCGATCCTGTCGCCTTTGACAAAGTCAGGCACGCCTTCAAGGCGCTTGAGGAACGCCTACCCGTCCCTGCCCAGCCGGTAGTTGTCTCTCCTGCTACCCCCCGTACCATGTCCCCAGAGCCACGGCAGGATGATGATTCTCCGGACTCGGAGGAGGAAGCCTGTTCCTCTAGATCGTGGCTTCCTTCCCAGCCGTCCACGTCCACGGCCCCTTCGGATATGTTGGACCCGGACGAGATCGTTCACCCACGGTCCTCCGAATGGGTGCCGAGGATAAGGTGGCTTCGTATGTAGCGAACCGTCTCCGTAAACCGGTGGACAAAGACGCTCGCAGCCGCCTTCGGGCGGAGTGTCCCAGACCTTCCCTGGAGGGGAAAGTGGCTATGACCCCAGATATTGACCCCAAGATAGCCACTTTTCTCGCTAAATTTGTAAAAGATCCCCGGAAGGGCATTGATCGGTCCTGGCGCACGTGCCATGACAAACTGCTTGACGCAGTGGGCCCCATGACCAAAATCCTTGACATGGCGGAGGAGGCTAAGGTGTCGGAGGACGCCATTTCTCCAGAAACTCTGTCAAATTGGGCACAACGGGCCATAGTTTTCCTAGGCAACGCAAACTGCGCCCTCTCTACTGAGAGGAGGAGGTCGCTGCTCATCAAAATCGACCCCAAACTGAGTGACCTCGCCTCTTCGGAGGCGGGCGCTGTGGCGCAGGGCAGTTTATTTGGCGATCCTTTTATCAAGGAGCTGGGCAAATTCGTTGCGACATTTACATCCTTGGACCGGGCCCAGTCAAATATAAAAAAGGTGTTTGCCCCTCGGGTTTTTGAAGGGGCCGGACGAGGCAGGGGCCGCTCGTTCGGCCGGGGTGCTCCCTCCGATAGAGGCCAAGGCTCCGGACGTGGACATGGTCAGGAACATAACTCCAGGTTCAATAACTTTTACCCCACCAGAGGTGAGAAATTCAGAGGACGTGGTGTCTATCGAGGCCAACGACAAGGTGGACGAGGTGAGTGTCCTGCCCTCTGCGACTTTACGTGTGGGAGGTCGCCTGGCGAGTTCTTCCCAGCATGGCTTTCCTTTACCAAGGACGCCTGGGTACTACAGACGGTTCAGGGCTTCCCGCTGGAGTTCCATGGCCGTCCTTGGCAGCCCCAGCGTCCGCGCCCCATTGCATTTTCACAGCGCGATGCGGCATTGGTGCGCGACGAGGTTTCCGCCCTCCTTCACAAAGGGGCGATTTGCTGCGCGTGCGAACATCCGGACGGCTTCCTCAGCAATCTCTTCTTAGTCGACAAAGTAGATGGAGGCCGCCGTCCGGTTATCAATCTCAAAGAGTTCAACGAGTGGCTGGTTTACCGCCATTTCAAGATGGAGGGAGTCCACCTCCTGCGGGACGTGCTGCGGCCGGCCGATTGGATGGTCCGGCTCGATTTGAAGGACGCCTACCTGGCGGTCCCGATTTTCCCTCCGCACCGTCGCTTCCTCCAATTCAGATGGGACGGACAGGTGTACGAGTTCACCACGCTGCCCTTCGGGCTCTCTTCCGCGCCGTGGTGTTTCACAAAGGTGCTCCACCCCGCGGTAGAAGCCTTGCGGCCTCGCGGTGTCAGATTGATAGTGTACTTGGACGATATGCTTTTAATGGACCAGTGTCCGAGGCGCTTGAAGGCCCAGTTGCAGTTTGCAGTGGACCTGTTGCAAGGTCTGGGATTTGTGATAAACGAGAGGAAATCCCTCCTGGTCCCAGCTCAGTGCGCAACCTTCCTTGGGTTCAGCATAGACTCGGTTTCGGCATCCTTGAGTCTCCCCGCACGGAAAATGTCCAAGATTCGCCACGAGTTGCGCCAGACTCTGGCGAAGTCAATGATCTCGTTGCGTCATCTAGCACGGATCGTGGGCCTATTGTCATCTTCGATTCAGGCCATCTTCCCGGGGCCGCTTCACTACCGGGCAATGCAACGGTTGAAAGCGTACCACCTCAGGCAGGGCCTCACGTACTCGCAGCTGATTCCGCTGTCAGCGGACGTGCGGGACAAAATGTGCTGGTGGCTGACGCACATGGAGGCCTTGAATGGTCGTGCCATCTTTGGGTCAGCTCCCGACATTGTAATAGAGTTGGACGCCAGTCGCGCAGGTTGGGGGGACAGGTGCGGGGACTTCTCCACCGGCGGCGCCTGGTCTACCCTCGAGCAGTCTTTACACATCAACTTCTTGGAATTGCTGGCAGGCTCCTTTGCAGCCCAGTGCTGGACCAAGGAGCGGGTGCAGTCGTGTGTCCTTCTGCGGATGGACAACGTGTCTGCGGTCCGATATATCAACCATCTGGGTGGCACCAGATCCAAGATGCTAGCGGATCTCGCGCGAGAGTTCTGGCACTTTTGCCTGGATCATCGGGTCTCGGTCACGGCGGAGTATTTGCCGGGCCGTCAGAACGAGGTAGCCGATTGCCACTCACTGCACCTCCTGGATGCCAGCATTTGGAAGCTGGATCCGGAGGTGTTTTCCCAATTGATGGCCCGGTGGGGCCCGTTTTCAGTGGATCTGTTCGCCTCTCGACTGGACCATCAGTTGCCGAGATATTTCAGTTGGCGCCCAGACCCGTCGGCGGAGGCGACAGATGCGTTCCTCCAAGACTGGTCGAGCGAACAGGGTTATGCGTTTCCCCAGTTCTCCATGATCACGAGGGTGTCGGCGTTACTGCGCCGTCAGTCAGCACAGGTGGTGATGATCACGCCTTGTTGGAGGTCTCAAGTTTGGTTTCCGGTTCTTCTGGAACTTTCTTGGGATTTTCCAATCCTACTCCCCCACTCTCCTCACATTCTCCTGAACCCGGATGGGAATCCCCACAGGTTGGTTCAGGAAGGTTCACTGAGGCTGATGGCATGACGGATCTCCGGCGTCGCTGGTCTCTCCCAGGCCTTTCGGGAAAGGCAGAGAATCTGCTCTCAAAGGCATGGGCGGACAGCACCGCCAAGAGATACCGGTCTGCATGGCACAGGTGGCGTCGCTGGTGTGTGCGACGGGGTCTCGATCCCGTGGGGACGGATGTAGTCCATGTCCTTAATTTCCTTGCCAACTTGGTAGATGAGGGCTTGGCCTATAGGTCTATCAATACCTTCCGCTCGGCCATTTCAGCAGGTCATGACCTGGTTCAGGGTTCCCCGATTGGGTTGGTTTGCAGACTATTGAGAGGGGTTCGCCTCTCGCTGCCCCCCGAACCGAGGTATTCAGTCCTCTGGGACATCAACAGGGTTCTGAACTTGTTTCTTTCCTGGCAGCCGAATAGGTTTTTGTCCCGCAAGGAGCTTTCTGCTAAATTAGCAATGCTATTGTGTCTGATTTCCTGCAGAAGAATATCTGACGTGCGCGCGCTCGATATTACAGCGCGGACCTTCTTCCCTGAAGGGGTGTCCTTTACAGTGAGCAGGAGGACTAAGACCCTTACGAGGGTTATTTCATATCCGGCTTTTCCGGATTCCCCGAAGCTGTGTGTAGTGCAGTGCCTCCGTGCATATGAGGATATGACTGATGATACTCGCCCTCCGGGCGAGCGACAACTACTGATTGCCCTACGGAAACCGTACAAGGCTGTATCTTCCCCGACCATCGCTAGATGGGTGCGTTGGGTGATGCAGGAGGCGGGGATTGATACGAAGAAGTTTGGTGCTCATTCAACTAGAGGAGCCATGGCCTCGAAAGCCTTTGCGCTGGGGGCTCGATTGGAGGACCTGATAAGGGCCACGGACTGGTCCTCGGACTCCACTTTCAAGAGGTTCCATTTTAAGCCAGTAACAGAGGTGGCTCGGCTTGTGGTCGATAAGCTTTGAACTGGCATAATCCGAAGCCTCCGGTCCTGCCATAGAATGAGAATTTGCCTAGCCTTGGTGCTGGTAAGTTCCAATTCTATTAAGGACTCGAAGGCGAGGATTATACCCCCCTGAGACTTCCTGGAAGTGATCCCTCCCCGTATGGACTGTAAGTAATCTATTTACGGGTTTTTTCATGAGGTTCTTAATGGTACTGTTCTGTCTGCATTATGCTATGTACCTGATGTTCCGTGAGGTCGGATTCTGACTCTGAGATTTTCTTCCAGGGACTGATGGACCGAAACAGGATGCGTGAAGTTACCGGACAGAGTGCTTCGCGCGAAGGAAGAGGAAGTGGTTGCAAGGCATGATGGTTGCTGCCGGTGCATAGAGACTGATAAAGGACTTACTGTTCAATTTCCTGTTTTTTCCCTGGTGTTCATGGGAAAAGTAGTTTTTTACATGTTTTCTTGCTGCTGTGAGAAATAAAGTGAAGAAAGTAAGGCATAATCCTCGCCTCCGAGTCCTTAATAGAATTGGAACTTACCAGCACCAAGGCTAGGCAAATTCTAATTACATCATGCAAATTGCACACAATTTACAGCATTATAATACTAATCTATGTTAATAGCTGCCATTATGGTCCTGCCTCCGTGACCCCAACACTTCTACCTCCTGTTTTTCACACTTCCTTTCTTCCTGGAATTTCAGATAACAAAGAAAATGTGCAGATTGTTTTCAGAATTTCCGAAGTCTGCATATTACTTGAAAAATGTCCACATTTTGCAGAGAACTAAGAAATCTTCAGGGAACTAAGAACATTTCGTTTTCCACAGAGAAAAATGAGCTATGATTTTGGTCTCTCCCTAATTTTAAGAGGTACATAAATGGTTGTGTTGAATGCACAACAAAGCTAAAGGGTGCATATTTTCAGTCATATGTGGAGGAGCGATGTATTAGATTGCACAACAGTCACCACAGTGTGCCCAATTAAAAAAGAAGGTAAGGAAGAGTAGCAGGGTTGGAACAAGGAATTGGAGTTTAAAGAGGTGATGGGGTGGAAAGAGTGTCAACCAGAAGTTGGAAGGACGGCATTCTGAAAAGTAAACAACTTTCTTGAAGCCACTCAAATCTGCCCAAACATTGTGGTCTTTTTATGTTTTGTGAAAAAGAGTTTGTGCATGGGCATAAGTTCATCAAAATGCTAGGGGCAGAGGAGTGATATCATGGATTCCCAGATGAGGTCACAAGGTAAACCACATAACCCAAATGGCCAGGGGCGAAGCTTATAGAAAGTTAACTGGGCTCACTGAGGCTTTTTTAGGCCTCCACTAAGAGAGCACATTTACTGTCCGTTAAAAGACATATTGTTGTCTTAAAGTGGGCTTATAGCTCGCCCCCATTGCTTAACACTGGTTGGCTTCATTGCCACTCTTGTTTCCTTGTTTCTTACTTGTTAGGTATGTAGGCTTGCCTTACTCTTCGTGTGTTTGTCCCATGGAAGCATTACTATGTCTTTCTAGGCCTCCCCTATCTGGGTACTACTTGTTTTGTTTTATTTAAACACTTTACCTGAGTGTATGTGTTTTCCTGCTTTCTGCCTTTTGTGCTTCACTACACACCTCTAACATGCACTGTGTTCCTCTTTCTCACCCATGAGCTTCTTCTCCCACCCCACGGTGGTACCTTCCGACCTGTGTACCTTCTCCTCACCAGCTCTAAGTTGCTTTTATTGCCTGTTTGATTCCCCTCTCCTATGCCCCTATGTTGCTTTTCCGCACATGCACCCCCATGTTGCTTCAGTTCTCTAACATTGCTTCCACACTTGTGATGCCATGGCCTCCCTGTGTTGCTTCGCACCACCCGCTTTAAAAATCCTTCTCCCACCCACACCCTCGTGTCACTTTCCCAACTCGCTTTTGAAAAGAAGAGAAACCTTTCACACCCTGTTTTCTTTATAGTTACCGTTATCAATAACTAAAAAGGAAAAAAGAAGGATGCGTCTTTTTGTTGGCACACACCTACAAAATGATGACACGGCTGGCTGCATCGAAAACGGAAAAAAAGTATTTAGCCATGCTGTACAGCATCAGGGACACTGAGCAATGTCAAGAGATGTTGTGCTTTTTAGGTCATCGCCTACGCAGCGAGCATGCGCTGCATAGGAGGACCTTTACCCGCCATTCTGCTCTTTTTTGAAGCACATTACCCGCCATTCTGCTCTTTTTTGAAGCACATACTTGTGCTTGTGGTGGCATCCACCTTGCGGGAGCAAGTAGGGGCGCGCCACAAGCACGAGTATGTGCTTTGAAAAAGAGCAGACTGCTCTCCCGGCTCAACATCCTTGTGCTTTCACTTTCATTCAGGCAAGTACACAAGCGCACCACTCGCGGGCTCACCTCCTGCTTCCTACCTCATCTCCCTCTCTCTCCTCGCCCACACGTCCCTCTCTCTCCTCACCCACACATCCCTCACTCGCTCCGCCCTCTCCACCTCCTCTTTGAAGACCGCTTGTTTAATAAGTTACTTTTAAGTATGGTTGTTTTCATATGATACTCTGATTTATGTCCTTTCAGCTGCTTGTTGTGTCACTACTTTCACAGGGGTTAAAATGCGACAGTCATAAAGGAAACTGCATCTGTGAGTCATCAAGGGATGGTGGCAGTAGTGTTGTGAGGCAGAAAGGGAACCAACACTAGAGACGACCTCATGAGGGAGTCAACCAGCAGACCACCATGAGTGTCGGAACAATGGCTGAGCCTGACGTCCTGTGCCTTGGCGGGAGTTTAGAAAACCACAACACTGTCTTTTTGTTGCTGCACGCTCTCCATTGCCTGGCTACAGTGGTCTCGGTATTTGTGACGAAGGGCTTCAAAACGACGTACAAATTGAGTAGAGAATATTGCACACATACAGGCACATGCATCAAGCGATTTAGGAATCGCAAACGGTGCGAATCGCAAAATTCGGCCGTTTGCGATTCCCAAATCACTATTTGGGATGCATGAACCAAAAAGTGAAGAAATCGCTATTTTTGCGATTTTTAAAGTGCGATTGCTTTTAAGGAATCGCAATTTTGCGATTCCTTAAAAGCAATGCATGAAACAGAAAAAAATTGCGATTGCGCAATTAGAGAGAAAAAATTTCCATGAGGTTGGACCTCATTGTAATTTTGCGAAATGTTAGAAAAATGCAATTTTCTGCATTTTTTTAACTTTCATGTTGTGATCACACATCCCCTTAGGGCATGTGTGTACATAACATATGTGCATTGTTTGATTTCAGGGGTGCAACAGGGTGTCCTTTGGACACCCCTGCACCCTTGAAATCGCAATCTCAATTTGCGATTAGCTAATTGCGAATCGCAAATTGAAATTGTCTTCCCATTCATTCCTATGGGCCTCTAGGCCCATAGGGATGAATGGGAAGGGATTCCTTAATTGCGATTCGCAAAATGCTAATCGCAATTAAGGAATTCTAAGAAATCGCAATTTATTTAGCGATTTCTTAATGCATAGGCATTTGCAATTCCTCAATTGCGATTCCTTAAAAATCGCAATTAAGGAATCGCAAATGCCGAGTTTGATGCATGTACCTGATGGTGATTTTTCTCACATTCTGCTTGCTTAGACAAGTGCTCATGTCTACCCTTAGTGTGAGGGCAGAATGGGCTGCTATGCTGCAACTATGTATGATTTTGGAAGCTTTTGCTGAAACCTAAACCTTATAATAAACTATGAGGATTGACATGTCCATGGTCTCTGTACTGTCATCGAGGCAACAACAGGGACTGCTCAGTGGTGAGGTAGTGCCTAAAGCACTAGTGTAGCTTCCAGTAAGACAGTAATTTCTAAATGCCGTAACTAGTGGGGTGATCCTACTAAATGTGCAGTATTACTTCCCGGTTGGTCAACGTAGGCAGTGTGTAGCTCTTTTCCTGTGTAAACAGACACATGCAGGAAGAAGATGATGCCTCTGGTAGTGATGCATGTGTGACCTTTTCCTGTGACACTGAGGCTGGCTTGGTGAAATTGTGTTAGCAAGCCTGAGGTTGGAAGCTTGTAACCACTGATTGTGATACTTTGTGGTGGGCAAGCAGGGGTATTTCTAGGGAAGAGCTAAGCCAGGGGCTCTGCTTAAAATAAGAAAAGAAATACGAGTTGAGCCCGCAGTTGAATTGCTACATAATTCAAAAAATGTTTGTGAATCACAGAAAAGACCTACAATGTGCTAAATAGATGTATAAGCCTAACCTGCAGCTACAGAATATGCCAGTATCTACATAAACCTCAATATACAACAGCAACCTAGTACAACATACAGAACAGCTACGCCACAGCGTTTCAGCACCACAAAGAGCCCTGGATAGTAGACGCAGGACCGAGACTGCCTCTTCCCGGCTGCCTCTGTTGGTGAAGGTCACACCTCTGCTGGTCGCAGCCTCACACTCTATTGTGTCTGTAGGATTGTTTACATACGGGTGACACCTTACGCCAATCTTGACTTTTTGAGGTAATCGTAGGTGCATTATCGGAATTTAAGTTTTGCTTTTAGCTTTGTCAGTATAGGTTAAAATGCTAGGACTGGGTTTAGTCTTGCATATGGTGTTGGGTAATTTTGGTAGCTTTGTTCCAGATAAACTGTCTTATGCTTTAAAAAAAGTATTTATTTAATTTATATTTGATTAGCTAGCGTGGACCCAGTCAAGTGGCCGTCACAGTGCTGTAAAATGGAGAGAGATAATAAAAACACAGTACAAAGACATAAATGCAAGTGTCATTACTGTGATGTTGCAAATATGCTATTGACATCTTTCTATTCTTTCTCTTCTCTCTTTTGCATACCCCTTTCTTTAGCCCCCTTTCCTTTTTCACAGTTGTTGATTAAGCAGAGTTGATCCGCACAATGTGCTGCATTGCTAAATCCTTATAAGGTCCCAAAGGCGAGGTCGATTGCATTGCAAATGCTTGTTTGTTCTGCTTTCCCACTTTACAACCAGATATTTCCACACCCCTCCCCTCTCCGTCATAGCTAGGGTATTTTGAGATTCTGTGATTCTGTGAACTACCAAGTAACTTTTTACAAAGTAAACAAGACTCCTCTCAAGCCAGAAAATGTGACACAGTCATTATAGAGACATTAGTCTGAGTGTGTGAGAATTATTCCTTTATACTTATCCCATTCGCTCCCCACCATCTCTCCTTCAATCCCAGTGGGGTCCCGCAGTAGCCAGCACGGACCTTGTAAACTTCAGTGACAGTCCCACAGGAGCCATAGCAACCCCTGTCTCCCATCGGACTCCCGTGTGATTGCGAAAACATTTTTCTTTAAAAGAATTAATGTAGGGTGGGGATTCCTGGGTGGCAGCCTACTAACAGGGGTTGACTGTCACGGGGGCTATGTGCAGTGTCTGCAGCCATATATAACTGTCAGTTATACGTAACTGACATAAGTATGACATGCTATGCTGTGATGGACTGCTTCTGACTTTACATATTACATCATCACTCATGATAACTGAAATCTTACTATCTTCCTCATGTGCAACTCCACTTTAACCTTTTATTTTTCATTGGCTCAATCTCTCTTTCTCGCTCGCTCTCTCTCTCTCTCTCTCTCTAAATATATATGTTTATCCCAGAGGCAGTAACCAGGCGGTCCCCCTTCAGCACAGTAGTCTCACCTGAGAGCTCCAGATTAAAGCAGAAGCGGGGTCTCCTCCATTTACCTTGCAAGGGGGCCCCCTCAAGTTTCATTGCGCATGTGTCCCTAGTGGCATATTTATTCTACTTATAAGTCTATAATGAAGTACTGCTTTTACCAAGGGCCTGTAAATTAAATGCTACACGTGGGCATGGAGCACTTATTATGTCAACCACTTAAGTAGCCCTATAAACATGTCTCAGGCCTGCCACTGCAGCCTGCGTCTGCAGTTTTAAACTGCCATTTCGACCTGGCAAAATAAACCCTTCACCAGGTCCCAACCTTCCTTTTAAATACATGTATGTCAGCCCCAAATAGCCCGCAGGGCAGGGAACAATGTATTCAAAAAGTAGCAGATGTGATTTTAAGTTGTACATGCCCTGGTAGTGAAAAACTCTCAAATTCATTTTTCACTACTGCAATACATACCTCTCCCATAGGATAACATTGGAGTTACCTTATTAAATTTAATAAGCTGTAATTTCCAAATGGGAACATGTAAAAAGTTCAAGTTTGGTGTCTTTGGAATTGTAATGAAAAATCCTCTCTCAAGGTGAAGTTGGATTTTAAATTAAAATTTTGAAAATGGCACTTTTAGAAAGGTGGCATTTTCCTGTCTTTGCCATGTAGTGCCTGTAGCTGTCTATGGATTCATTGGATGGATGTAGCTGACAGTTGGGGTTTATGTATTCCTTCTGGACATCCAAGCACAAAAGAGAACTTAGGTGTGCCTGCATGGGCCAAAAATAGCAGAATGGAAAGGTGGAGCTTGGCAAAACCCTACTTGAACTTGAATAGGCTGTGTCCTGCCTCCACACAAAGGGCTGTATACACCCTGTAGTTAGTCTGGAGCCAGGGCAGGGAAGGCAGGATGTCTGGGGATTTCATAAGGAAATCTTTAAAAGCTTCTCCCACTTCAAGACTAGAATTGGGTATAAATGTGGGTCCTCAGGCACCAACTCTTGGGTATACTACTGGAAAGGCATATACTCTGCCAGGAAGAAGGACTGCTGTGCTGCTGAAAGGTATAGACCTCTTTGTCTCAACATCATAAGAACCTAAAGAACACACGAAGAGCCCTTATTGCGTCACAACTTAACCAGACTGGGAAGGCCCCTAAAGAATTATATCAAATCCTTAAATCTATTACCAATCCAAAGGCCTGCAACAATGATGTTTCTCCATCTCAAGAACTCTGCAATAAGGCTGCTAAACATTTTGTACAGAAAATCGAGCTCATCTATGATAAAATCACTAAAGACAGGCACCCTTTGAATGATATTTTAATTCTCTGTCCTCCATCTTTGACCACTGTGCATTTGCTGGAAAGTTTTTCTCCTCTTACAGTAGATACAGTGGAGACACTGTTGAAAACAGTTAAATCGGGTTCACCTTTGGATAGTATTCCAGCTAAAATATCCTCTTTACTCTATAAACAGTTGTCCCCATCTATATGCTCAATCCTCAATCTCTCCATGAGAGAGGGCCTACTACCATTTGAATGGAAGGCTGCACAAATAATTCCCATCCGAAAGAAAGCGAATGCCCTATTGGAGGATCCTTTCAACTACCGCCCGATTTCTCTTCTACCTCTTCTGGGTACGTCATTGGAAAAACATATTAATAAACATCTCTCTGATTTTATCGAATATAATGGATGCCTTGACTCCTCACAGTCTGGGTTCAGGCCTATGTTCAGCAGGAAGTCAGTATTGATTGTCGTTACTGATAATATGACACTCCCTTGAAAACGGACAAGCAGTACTACCAGTGCTGCTGGATCTGTCAGCGGCTATCGACATGGTATCCCATTCCATCCTACTCAGGAGACTCAGGAAAATTGGAATTCGAGGACACTCCTTTCAGTGGCTCTCGTGCTTTCTTACACATAGGACTCAAACCATCAATCTTGGCTCGGTCCGATCAAAGACCATGGAACTCACAAGAGGAGTACCTCAGGCAGGGCCAGCTCTACGGTGGTGCAACCGGTACCAGCGCACCGGGTGCTGACTCTTTGAGGGGGGACGTGTTTGGAAGTATTTTATGGTTTTAAAAGCACTTGCTGCTGCATTGCTGGCCTCCCACAATTTTCATACAACAATTAAAATGTCAAGATAACTCCAGTGATTAATGTTCTTCCTAGAGAGAGAAGGAGTTTTGTCTAGTAGAGGTTTTAACTCATTTTATAGTAGCGAAGAGGGTTAATAAGCCTGCTGCAAAGAATGTGTGCCATGCAGATCACAAAGTGTACATAGTTTAAATAGGTCAGTGCTTTTGTGAGAGAGATCCTTTTGTTACTTGCAGTGTAGTTGTTAAAATTCTAACATGGAACAGCAAGCTAATATTTGTCATCAATAAGCTGCATGCAAACTTCAAGGTACTGATTAGAGCATTATGATTTTTTCCTCCATCTTTCATTATTCTAATATTTAAAAAAGTGTTCATTTTGGTTAAAAAAAATCCTTATTATTAAATATAACCCCCAACCATGGGGTTATGTTTGTGCTTCTCCAGACCAGGCCCTCAGGGATATTGTCTTAGTCCCACTCTGTTCAACATGTTGCTCCGTTAGCTGGATTACTTAGAAAGCTGGGCTTTACTCTGATCTTGTATGCTGATGACACTCAGCTTTTACTGTCATTTGATAAAAACTCCTACAACACTCAGACTGCTTTTTCGGAAGACATGACTGTTATCACTACCTGGATGAGGAATAACCACATACTGCTCAATGCTGGGAAAACTGAGATCATGCTGTTCGGAGAAGCCCCTCTGCTCTGGTCCCCAGAGTGGTGGCCACCCAAATTAGTCGTCCCAAAGACTGTGATCAAGGACCTAGGCATACATCTGGACCAGAAACTCACAATGAAAGAGCAACTTCAACCACTGAGGCCTCATGCTTCCCTATGTTAATCCTCCTATGCAGGGTATTGCCCTGTCTCCCCTTGATCGTACAAAAAACACTCATCCAAGCACTGGTAATAAGCCGCCTGGACTACTGTAATGCCCTTTTGATTTCAGCTAGTGAGTCTTCTTTAAATAGACTTCAGGTAGTTCACAACGCCGCAGCTCATCTTGTCTCGAACTCTCCTACCAGAACAGCCTCTCTCCCGCTATTACAATGTTTACACTGGCTTCTACTATGCAAGCGGATTAGATTTAAGATATGTTGCATTGTGCACAACGCCCTAAACGGTAAAGGTCATGGTTATCTAGCAGAAAAACATATTCAATACCAGCCACTCAGACCTCTTCGCTCAGGAGCAAACTCCTTGTTCTGCGTTTTAAGAAATCTTGCTTGTGCGGGAAAGCATTTTTCCACCAAGCCCCCTATTACTGGAAACAGCTTCCTATTCATCTCCAGAAATGCCCAGAATACATTTTATTTACAAAGCTCCTTAAAACAGAGCTTTTCTAAAATACTGCTTCTAATCTGCTTTGACTGCTGCACCTCAGTGGCGCGGAGATACCCCTTTGTGGGTGATTCGGGCGCTTCACAAGTCAATAAAATAAATAAATAAAAGGACTGTCACTCTGCTGGACTGCTGCTCTGAAGGAACTGCTTCCCTGCTGTGCTGACCTGCTGCCTGCTGCCCTCTTTCGTGAGAAAGACTGGACCTGCATCTGTTGAACCAAGCACCCCAAAGTGACTCCAAGGGCTCTGTGGACCCAGCATAACCGACACATACCCTCTGCCATGCACCTTGACATATTTGATTATGCCTCCTAACTTCTGTAGAATGCTCCACATCCAAACTTGATGGTTGGAATGACTTTACACCCTTTTCATTAAACCTTGTTAACCTAGCCATGCTTCAGGTATTCCCCTTGTGTCAACAACCATCACGTTCTTTTCACCTTTTCAACAATAAATGGTGCCACAAATTGCGACTTGCCTTTTCTCTCATCTAGGTTTCTTCACTAAAACGTTCTTGTGAACCGTGTACCAACCAATCCAGACAGAATATTTCTAGTTCATGTTCTATACTTTCCTTGATACTTGGCACGTTTGTCTCCTCATATACCTATAGTTATCAGATACCTTTTTTTTTTTGTAAAACATTTTTTATTGAGAAAAACAAACATCAGCATTTGCATGGCAATACAGAGTGAGTGACGTGATAGGCATACATGGTACAGTAGGTGATATAGCAAAATACAATAATACGTGATGGAAGGTCTAGGGTGACGAGGGATCATCCAGCATATGAACCAAGGGGGGTTGACATATTTCCCCACAATAGGAGTTCCACGGGCCCCACACACTAGATCATTTTTTGGGGCAACCACGTGCCACATACAGTCTTTTCTCTAAATATTGCCCAGTCCAAGTCTTTTTCCCATTCCTGTACTGTAGGCGGGACCTGAGCCCCCAACCGATGGGCGATGTTACACTTGGCCAGCATAAGCCCCAGTGTTACCCACTGTGTTAGGCAAACATTTAAATCAGTCTACTCCCAGATGTTAAGGAGACACAGACGGGCCTCCACACGGAGCTGCACCGACAGGACAACATTGATAAAGTCGTGGATATCGCGCCAGTAGGGCTGAATCTGTGCGCATTTCCAAACTATATGAAAAAAAGTCGCTAGCTGGCCACATCCTCCTCTACAGGCACTCTCCTCCACCCTTCCCATGGCTGCTAAGCCGAAGGCTGCCAGATGTAGCGACGGACAGAGCGGGGCCTTATTCCCTGAGCAGTTGCCAGGAGAGGTGAGGAGTGCTCCCACAAAATGATGGGAAAGGATTTAAGAATCCTGTGATACCCGTCATACGGATCCATTTCACAGAACATGGTAGGATGTATTACACCAACCATTTTTGATTTATTATTTGTCATATAACACAGCTTTTCGTCCGTTTTGCAGTAGTGTACATTGTGGTCCTGAAGAAAGCCAACGGTGTAAAATAATCGTAATGGCTGAAACATGTAGACCTGTTTAATCAACTAGTGATAGTTATCCTGTCAAACTATCCACACGCTGTTTTTAGATTTGACGCAGTGATAGCGCATATTAAAAGTATCTTTAGCTATCATGCTAGCCAATTTTAAATTGCACTCATAATCTTTTTCACGTTTAATAGCACTGCAAAAAAAAAATTCTGCACCACCAAGTCAAAAAATACAGTGTGGTTTGATCCATCACTGGTGTTATGGTCCAGTGCAGCTCTCCATTTCACAAGGTGAGCTGCTCTAGGAGTGCCAGTTACAATCAATCCCAGATGATGAAGTTCTGCCCCCTGGTGGGCTGATGGGTTTCCTTTTAAATCTAATACAGACTATGGTGATGACACAGATTCTCCTTTTTGCCTTATAACGCCTTTTGTTTCAGACCAGTAGTTTCCTTGTGGGGTTCCTCTACCCAGCCTGAAGACGGACGATTTCTTGTTGTTAACCACCACTTGAGTCGGTCGGGAGGAATTTCCTCGCTGAAATCGTGAGTAAACAAGGTAGAGAGCAGCACTGTCTCCACTACGCTCAATGTAAGTAAATTTGGGATTCTGAAAAATGCTTTTTCCACAGGTGCTAAATAGCATAAAGGACCCTGACGTCAGATTGGCTCATGAGGCATTTCTACCCCTACAAAACAGTATGTTATTAGTATTTAGGGACATGCAGTGTCTCTTCTTTCTTTCAGAGGCACTAAACAGTTCGTTTAAACATCCTTTTACCACTAAGAGTGACATGTTCTGAATCATGTCATATTCTGAATAATGCTATCTACAAAGAAATGTGTGTTTTATGTTATATGTCAGTGAGTCTAGTTTGTCACCTTGTTTTAATTCCACTATAGGCACCATTGACAGCTATAGTCTGATATTTTACCGCAATTTCTGTCACCTGTAACCACTGGTCACCTTACCTATGGTTGTTGAAAAGTAGACCATCACAAAAAAAATTTGTCTTCTTCTCTTTAACAGGTCGACTATTAAGCGGCACTTTGTTAGGTACATTGTTTTACCTGCACTATATTCCTCACTTTAATTTAAAACATTTTTTATAAGAGCTAGAGAAACGTGAGTACGGTGGGGATTTGTGTACCCTGTCCTGAAGAAGGTGTTTTACACCGAAACATGTCCACACTCACAGAGAGGAGGTAATGCACATGGTTTGCTTATTTAACCTCCCACACTCTTCCTTTTTTTAACAGCACCAGCCCGGGGGCCCATTCAAAAAAATTTTGTCACCCCACGAGCCAGGTACTTTTTAAACTTCACTCACTTAGATCTAAACTTCACCTTACACTCACACTTATATACCCCACCCACACCACACGTAGTCATTTCAAGTGCTCCCGCGTATTCGTATGTCACAGCACGCCATACCTCGTAGAGGGGTACGAGGACCCCAATGATGAAGCATGACACCAAGGGGCCTGTTGGTGTGTAAGGGGACCCATAACAACAAGGGTGTTCCCCAACGTTGGAGGATACACCTTGTACTGAAGGAGTGGATTCCTTTTGTTTATTTACGTCAGACTTATCTAGACAGTCAGAGTGATAGTGAGGATGAGATGGGTCTAGAAGAACATACTCGGATTACAGAAATCCAAGCTAACAGTAATTATGAGGAGGACCAGATAGGGAAAGATAAAGATACCTAGATAATTGACACTTCACCAAGAACTCCGGAGTCTGAAGATGGATAGATAGGTATTAGGGCGGAAGCTCAGGCAGGAGAAAATAAAGGGTTCGAAGAGCTTGAGCAGGGCCAGATAGGAGTAGAAAAATGTGTTCAGAAAGAAGAAGGTGAATCAAATCAAAGTCAAATCCAGCAAACACCTGAACAAGTACAGATTAGTGACCAGACAGAAGAAACTGAAATAAGACCTGGACCAAGTCAGACAGAGAGGGATACAGAGGATAACATTGAAATAGATGTGGCACAACTGAATGAAAATAAGACAATAAATGAAGAACCAGAAAAAGTAAATGAAATAACAAGTCAAACTGAACAATCTACAGTACAAACAAGAAGGGGAAGTCCACGACTGAAAAGACTGAATAACAAATTCAGGGGCCCTGAATGGACTTACGTCATCCTTGAAGATTTCGAGAACTTAGAAATAAGTGACGAAAGTGATGACAAATTAATTGCTGATCAGACTGATGGAGAAGTGAGGCCCACTTGAAAAATTTCACAGGTTAAAAGACTGTGTAAAAGCTACAAAGAGGGGTTAAGTCTCCTTGGTGAGAAATGCCTGATCATACTGTTAATGGTAAACCGAAAAGAAACTGTTTAAAACATGTTGTAGAATATGCACATGTAGTATAGTGATAGTACTCATAGTATGGTTAGGACTGACAATAGCTATTCCTTACATAATGAGTAGAGACATGAAGGAAAGCACTAATGAGCTTGAAACGATAGATACACCTAGAATAGATACATAGGAAAAAGCACTTAGCATTAAACAACAGAAGGTAGATTTAGAAGCATCAGATGAGGAAGGATTACATTATGGTAGAATTAAAAACAGAACTCACTTAAATGTATTTGCAAATCTATTAGTATACTACATAGAAGCTATGGAAATAGAAGACTGCTATGTGTGTATGAAATTACCTACATCAGTTGCTGAGGGAGTTACGTATCATCATTTACCCCTAACATATGGTATTTCATGTAGTATTTTAGCTAGTTTATTCTATAAGAAAGGTCCTTTGCAGTATTACTATTCTAATTCAGATGTGATATTTTCTGAACTTCCTATACATAGTAACCTGAATCCTGTACATACTAAGAGTGATGTAACACGTTCTATGGGTGAATACTTTCTAACTATAGGTACAATAGATATAGCTGAAGCACACAAGAATAATTTAACATGCTTATTACGTGAAAAAGAGAAAATATTTTTGAATATGGTAGAGAAAAGGAGAGAGAATTTCCAAAGAAAGGCAAATGATGAGAACCAGAAAATTCCTAAATAAGCTGAAAA
This sequence comes from Lissotriton vulgaris, assembly GCF_964263255.1. Taxonomy (NCBI): domain Eukaryota; kingdom Metazoa; phylum Chordata; class Amphibia; order Caudata; family Salamandridae; genus Lissotriton; species Lissotriton vulgaris. Next base: position 379,132,210 of record NC_141687.1, read on the forward strand.
TATAGGGCTGGATTTTGAAAAGAAAGGGAAACTCTGTCTCCATAGAGAAAGAACACGTTATTATAACAATATATTCATTGGTTCCAGTGAATGTGAACACAATTATAAGGTAATTGGGGCTTGGGGGTTCAAAGATGGAACTGAACCTGTGTTTCCTGGAATTTATTTTATATGCGGAAACAAAGCTTATTACAAACTGCATTGGTATGGGAGCTGTTATTTTGGAATAGTATTCCCAAATATATATCATGTAAACAAAATCACTGGAAACAATGAAGAAACTAATGGATTAATACGTAGCAAAAGAGCTAGTTTTGGAGAAATAGTAGGTGATATATTTAGTGCATTGATACCTACAGTGGGAGTGGCTCTGAATATGCAAAGAATTTGCATATTGTCAACAGTAGTGGATCTTTTATCGACTGATACTGCTGGAGGGTTTTTAATGGTCAATACCGAATTGGTTGCGATCAGTGGTTTTACAAAATCGACTTGCTCTTGATACATTATTAGCAAAAGAGGGCGGAGTCTGTAGAATGTTGAAAGCGTAAAATTGTTGCACTTACATACCTGACAAAAGTGTTGAAATTAAAAGGTATATAAAAAAAATTACTAATTTGGAAAAAGAGCTTAAACCACTGGAGGTTGATAGTGCATGGAAGAGACTTACTGATGGTCTCTCCTCTATAGGTAGTTGGCTTTCTAATGTAGGGAAAAGTTTTGTAGGTAGAATACTGATGCCAATGGTGGGAATAGGGCTACTGATTTAGGGATAATAATTTGTTACAAATGTCGTAAGCACAAAAAAGACATATACAGTAAATAAGAGAGGGAAAAAGAGAAATATTGATGAACTTGAGTTAGAAGAACTGAATGGAAACATATACAAGAAAGTGAAAATCTTTCACATGAATAATGAAAAGAAACAAAACAGAAAGTTTGAAGAAATTGAGCTGGCAGAAATCTGAAAGTTGGCATCTGTTTCATTGATTAGTGATATAAAATATCATCAAAGAGGGGATTGATGGAGCAAGGTTGCGCATGTAAAGCGACTTGCTTGCATTCAACCCTCTCTAATAACTCATAATGTACTAACATGTTTGCCTTATTAATATTGTATTTCACGACATGTTAGGTATCTAGAAGAAGCTTGCTTATGTGTTTCTACTAACAATAATTTGCTTGCACTAAAATGGCCGCTACTACGCTGGATTTTCTTCTGCGCATGCGTATGTCATACTCACGTGACATGACGTACTCTATGCTTTGGTGGGAAACTTTTGCTTCTGCGCACTAGAATTAAGATGGCTGCTCTGTGTCAATAACGTGCACGAAGCTTGCAATGCTGATTTTGCTAAGCTGTTTGTCTTGCCTAATCATTAATGCAATAGTTAAAATAAAGTAATAGGAATAGAATAGAGATAACTAGTATACAGTACATTCATTTATTCTGTGCTCTAAAACTGTTTCTTTTCTATTTTTCGTGTAACGATAATCTTGGGCCTGGGAGGTGCTATTACTCCATCTTGAAAACCCACACTGCGCATGTCAAACTCCAGAAGAAGCTGAAGTCATTTGACATTGAAGCAATGCTAAGCTTACAGCACACTGGAAGATGCGCCTGGGAATCTAACCTGCTGACCCCAAGCGGAGAAAATATTGTTAACATTGTATTTCTATAAAGAACATCTATTGTTGGGTGGAATAAAGATGCATGGGAAAATTACATTTGATGGGCAGGAACGTTTATAGAATATTCAGAAGTAAAAGTTTCATTTTAGTATGGTGTGATGATCTCTCCCCGTCTTTTGTCCAATCAAAATTGGGGATCCTTACACTTGCAACAATGGGGGGTGGTACACTGCCCTGGAAAATAGTATAACTAGAGTAGGCTTAGTTAGCAAATTCGTCCGACTTGTCCGAATAGGTGGCCTGTCACTGACCCAGCGCACTTAATAGGTGATCGAGAGCAGAGGTGCTGGCGGAGCACTCTGTAAGAAGATCCGATAACGCAATCGGGGTTCAGGAGCCAGGGTGGTGGTGGAGCACTCTGACGGAATATTCGATAACCCAATCGGGGTTAGGCTGTTAGCTGCAGAGAGGGTTGTAGCGCAGGCGTAGCAACTTTAACTGTGGGTACCGGTCTTAGCCTGTGGTGGTCCTGTCCTGATCCAATTTGGCTGCACCTGTCCTAATTTCTGGTCGGCACCTGTTGTCTCGCTGGCACTTGCACTTTTGGGGTTCTTTCTTCTAACTGACATCTGGCCAGGGTTAGTTCTTCACACCATTCTAGGTAAATATTCTATGTGGGTATGCCATTGTACTGTTTCCTTCTCTCTTCCCACCATAATGTCAAATGCGTAAAAGACTGCTTTATAAAATCTTTGCATATTTTCATTCTAATCATTATTTTCCTGATTGAAAGATTTCTGATGTTTAATATTTGGATTAAGACATTTAAGAAATCTAGATAAAGAGTTTAAACTGTTCCCAAGTTTGTAGTTATTTTAAGAGTGCAAATGTTATTATTCAACCTATTATTCTAACTCCTTTGATCCCTTAGGACTTTAGGTACTGATGACAAGGATTGGTAAGTCAATGGTATAGGTCCTAAATGAAATTGATAAATCACTGATTAGAGTAAGTGCACAGGTTACCTGATTAAAAGTCGGGTTACCTGCGCGCTCTATCACTACACTACACAAACACCACTGCACTACCCTAAACCCTAAAACACTAGAACCCAGCATGACCCCTAAACTACCCAAACACCACTGCACTACACTAAACCCTAAATATACCCCCAGCATGACCTCCCACACTACACAAACACCTCTGCATTACCCTAAACCCTAAAACACTACCCCTCGCATCACCCCCTACACTACCCAAACACCACTGCACTACCCTAAACCCTAAAACACTAACCCCAGCATGACCCCCTACACTAACCAAACACCACTGAACTACCCTATACCCTAAAACACGACCCCCTAAACTACGCAAACACAATTGCACTACCCTATAATAATAATAATAACTGAATTTATAAAGCGCCTGGTTACACTAGGCTAGTGTGTCCCCGCGCTGCACTACGAAAGTAACCAGAGCACCACAACTAATATTACAGCCCACCCCCCACTACCTATCCCCGGCCCTAAACCGTAAAACACTACCCACAGCATGACCCCCTACACAAACACCACTGTACTACCCTAAACCCTAAAACATTAACCCCTATACTACACAAACACCACTGCACTACCCTAAACCTTAAAACACCCCCCTAGCATGACCCCCAACACTACACAAACACCACTGCACTACCCTAAACCCCCCTACACTATACAAACACCACTGCACGACTCTAAACCCTAAATCTACCCCCAGCACGACCCCCTACACTACCCAAACACCACTGCTTTACCCTAAACCCTAAAACACTACCCCCAGCATGAACCCCTACACTACCCAAACACCATTTCACTACCCTAAACCCTAAAACGCTACCCCAGCAGTACCCCCTACACTACACAAACACCACTGCCCTACCCCAAACCCTAAAACACTACCCCAGCGCTACCCCCTACACTACCCAAACATCACAGCACTACCATAAACCCTAAAACACTACCCCCAGCACAACCCCCTACACTACACAAGCACCACTGCACTACCCTAAACCATAAAAAACTACCCCAGCACGACTCCCTACACTACCCAAACACCACTGCAATCTCTTAAACCCTAAATCTACCCCCAGCACGACCCCTACACTACCCAAACACCACTGCACTACCCTAAACCATAAAACACTACGCCCAGCACGAGCCCCTACACTTCACAAACACCACTGCACTACCCTAAACCCTAAAACACTACCCCAGCACGACCCCCTACACTACCTATACACCACTACACTACCCTAAACCTTAAAACACTACCCCAGCATGACCCCCTACACTACTGCACTACCTTAAACCCTAAAACACTACCCCCGGCACGACCCCCTACACTACCCAAACACCACTGCACTACCCTAAGCCCTAGAAAAGAAACCCCTACCCCATGCCCAATCCTTCTTACCTCTCACTCCTCGTGGTTCCTCTCTCCTCGTGGTTCCTGCTTCACAACGTCTCTGAGGGGAGGTGCACGTCGTTGTGAGGAAACGGAACAGCCTCTGTTTCCCGACAACAACGTGGATCGTCTACATGTTTTTTAGAACGCATGGTCATTTACCATGCATACCTTTACAACAAAATTTGTTGTAAAGGCATGCGTGGTAAATGACCATGTGTTCTAAAAAAAATGCGAAGTAATAACTTTGCGATGTACTACACATGCGTGGTAATGCATGCGTTGGAATGGTATTGCGAAGTATAAAAGTCATTGGTCTGGCTGTTTACCAATCAAAGCTGGCCCCTGTTCTTCAGTGAGACGTTTATTTGATTAATTAGGAGGAAGGAATGTGGTTTTATTACCGAAAAGTGCATTTCCAGCTTTTATATTGTGAAAGTGTCCGCGTGGCCTGGTTTCACTTCCGGTGAGAGAGTGGAAGAGTCTGTTTGGATCTAAAGGAGTTCTGTTGTTGGACCGGGCCAGCTCGACAGGTCATCAGAAAACATAGCTAATGAAAAGCGTCCTCCATGAAGTGTGGAGCAGTGCCATGAGAGGTCTATGAGTGTGCGTCCCACCGCAGTATGATTGTACCGCGTGACCCATTTGCCGCCTCCTGGGTATGGGAGGCAGAAGCTGCATCGCAGGTCCTCTTGAAGACCGTTGTAGCACTAATTCTACATTTTGGTACTAGGGCATTTTAACTTTGTTGTTCCTGCCAGACACAACGAGTAGATCCTGTCTTATCTAGTGTCCTCGTTACCTTTTTTGTGGGTTGTGGTGCTTGTCACTTCGCTGCCCTGCCGGTGCACACGACAGGGCACCCCACCTCGTGTGCCATCTGCAGGGCCTCCGCCCTCGGATCACTGGTTTCGGTATCTGGAGTGGCAACATAAACAGTTGCTGCCAAAGGACTAGCCTGAACACTTAGGTGAATATCCCCTGCACCGGCATTCCACTGAAATTCTATCCTAGCTCTCCCACGTCGACGAGGATGTCATAATGGCACGGCTCCGCTCGTGACATCGTATGATGTCATCGGAGTCATAAGAGGACCTCGTCAGCGTGCTGACGTCAGTTCCACCCATTTTTTCCATACCACCGAGGCAAACAGGCGGACCGAGACATTTTCACATGTATACATAGTATAATAAATATATATATATATATTCACTGAAAAAAACATAGGTTTCAGGCACGTTATAGTTAGAAATTAGCATTTAAAAAACCTTAGAAATTCACTAAAAAACCAAAGGTTTCAGGGGCGTTATAGTTAGTTGGACGTTTCACTCGTACAAAACCATAGAAATTCCCCTGTTATAGTTAGTTGAGCTAACTATAACTCGCGCGCCTGCAATGCGCTGCTGATGACATCAGATATTACATCACTCATGACATGGTCAGTGACATCAATCATGACATCACTGATGATATCTCAAATGACATCACTGATGACATCTCAAATGACATCACTGATGACATTACTGATGACATCATCCTTGTTATAGAGTGACGGACCTCCTCTCACCCTAAAATAACCTTAGGTACACACATTCAAAAATAGAAAGTAAAAATGTAAAAACAATGGACATACCAATTACAGTTACAACAAACTATTCAGTAATTCCAAAATCTACATATACATCCACTCATTCACCAACAGTCCTATACAGTCACTCATATATGTACTCACTCATCATATTTACTCATACACCTATATATCCTGCTACACACCGCCACTCATCCATAGAGTTACTCACACATATAGTAACTCATGCTAATAAGAATCAAACATCCATTTACTTGCATATACTGTTATACACACACCACCACATTTACTTCTATAAAAACTTAGACATACTTACTCTTTTAAACAATCACTTATAGAAACACATACTTATTCATACAGGAACACTGATGGTTAGAGACAAAAATATATCGCCGACCTGCGGCGATTTTTATCGCAGATAAACCTTGGTATTACCAAGGTTTATTGCAAATGCGATAAAAATCGGCCGCAATGCATGAATATCGCTGAAAAGTCAGCGATATTCATGCATTATTGAGCTAATGCTCTTAGCCATGTTATCCACCTACCATTGGATAACATGGCTAAGAACTGCTATGGGGCAGGTGTTAGCTTTGGAGATATTCGCGCTTAGCGCGAATATCTCCAAAAGTTGGTAATAGGAGATAGCGATGTTGGCGACTGTTTCCAGTCGCTAGCATCTTGGCACGCCCACTTTGCATGTCATTAGTGATAAATATCACTGACATGCAAAGCGGGGCCCAAGATGGTCGCTATTATTATTATTATTATTAAAGGCTTTTATAGCGCGCTCTATTACTAAAAAAATAGTATCCTGGCGCGTTGAAGGCTGAGCAGTTTGGGAGAGGACAAATATCTGGAAGCAGAGATAGAAAAAAAGAATTAGACTATGATATTGAAAAGGTGAGTTTTTAGTCCTTTCTTAAAAGCACTAAGAGTCGATGCAGTTTTTAAGTGAAGAGGAAGAGCATTCCAGGATTTTGCTGCTCTCACTGAGATTGATTGGCCGCCAAGTCTGCAATATTTGAATTTGGGAACGGACATTTGGCACAAGTTGGCCGATCGCAGGGGGCGATCTCCTACTAACTGGTGTTAGCGACAGCTAGGTAATAAGGAGATAATTTTATCTCCGCTTTCTTGGCTTTTAAAGCCAAAAAAGCAGAGATAAACCCCCTTGATAACATGTCCCTCAGTTTCTCTAAATACCAAGGCCGGACTGGCCATATGGGCATTGGGCGTTTCCTCGGGAGGCTGGAAGGGTGTGGGCCGGCATTGCAGGGTGGGGGTCTGTTTTGTTACTGGGGGAAAGTTTAGTAGCAGTGATGCACTATCACACCCCAGTAACAAAAGCAGCACGCAAGCGTTTCTTCCAGCCTCCGGGGCCAGGCTGTGCTTCACCAGGGGCTGGTCCGAGAAAAAAGTCAAGGCTGCTGTAGGCCCCCTGCTAGATACTGCCTGTTCAAATGGACGGCCACAGCTTTGAAAGCGCAACCTGCATACATGCCTTAATTTCATAAAACTGATGTCTGCAAGCTCCGAATACGAGATAAGAGACACTTGTGAACAATGCAACCTTCCTGCACAAGGCAGCGTGCAAACACCGACTCTGCTCCCCCCGCCTCCACAGTAACAGTTTAATGGCCACTTAAGGATACACAGCGAGTTCTGTATCGTTTTTAACCCCACATTCTAATTCGCTTCTCACATACTTTTTTAGAGACAGGAATGCGGCATGAAAATTGTTAATTTACTAATCTAAAGTGCGCCAGCATTACGTGGCGATCGTTTAGTCATATGCACTTTCCAAGCCGTGCTAAATTTCCAAGCGACGCATAGGATGACCGCAAATTAGAAAAACAAATATGCAAAGAGGCGAATTTACTACCCGAACGTCTGCTGCAAGCAATGTCAGGATGTGATCACATTCACGAGCACTACATCTGCAAAATAGACACTCTTGCAACCAATAACAGCCACACATTACACTGCGAACATCTGCACCCAAAAAATAAAAATAAAACACATTGACAAAAAAATGCATATGACAAACCTAACAGAGTCTGAAGAACATAAAGGATTGGTGCCAATGGCACAACACGGAAAATGACTACAGCACGGCCTCTCCACGAACTCATGTGACCCCGCATATGAACATGCTTCACTGACTACCAATTAAAAAGAAGATTCTTTTTATAACACTGGTCCTGGTTCATAAAGCCTTACACAACAAAGGATCCGTGTACCTGAGGAGGAGGATCTGTGCCTATGCCACCCCCTCTCCCCCACCCACCCGCAGGAATATACAGTCAACTCACGGAGATTTGGCCAGAAATCAAATAATCCTTTGAGTCAAGACTGAAGGCAGAACCTTTTCTCATCTTGGGCCAGTGGCCTGGAATAAGCTTCCCAGGAACCACAAGCAGCCTTACATTTAGCGCCTTGACACTCTTTGGAGTATGAGTGCGCTTTATAAATCTCAATCATCATCACAGACAAGACCAGAATAAATTGCCACAACATGAGAGATGGCCTAGTATTCAGCATGTACTCCTCAAACTGGGACACCGTCAAAGCCATGATGGATGTTACTGTCGCAGATGTACAGTCCAACATTGAGCCCAAAGTTGATAAAACTGCAGCCGTTTCTCCATTTCTGTGTGTGTGGTTCTCCAGCACATAGTGCAAAGGAATTGGCCCGTGCAAACTTTTACCAAATTCTGATGTAGGTCTAGAATGAACCTCTGAAGAATTGTGGCTGGCACATTTGTTTACAGACCCACAGATAGAGAATGCAACAAATGCTCTTGCAGAATTTCCTGATCTGGTACGTGCCATTGACTGCAGACACATCTGTCCCTCTCATCCAAAGGCCATTGTGAAGTGCACAGAACCACAATATGCAGAACATGGAAAAGAGGCGTCTTACTTATGAGACAGAAGTCTTCATAATGTGTTGCTGGGCCTGGCTTCCTGGTTGCACCCATAATGTGATGTTCGAAAGTGATCGCCAAAGACTTTGCTCCATGCAGACAAACCTCTCCTACTGGACTTGGGGTCTAGGTGTTAGTGCACTGCACTCAAGCATCGCTCACCCCTCCCTCCACTGACCTCACACACAATAATACCTGCACTCTAATTACGTTTCCCTACTCAATCATTCAATAAAATACAACGGTGATGCATTCAGTGACGTGGGTCAATGTGATAACACCAACACATTCACACAAAATAGAAGCGTGAAAGGACAGTACCCCGGCAATGCATACAATCTGGCTTGACAGCACAGAAAACATATCACATCATGAATGATGTGGTTAAAGGAAATCATCTCACATGCCACTTGAACTCTGGAAAGTTATATTAACATGAAGAAACGTTACTAGCCTCTGAGTCACAGGTTCAGATGGCTAGAGTCACCTGAATCAATTTGGAGCACGGTCAGCAAGGAAAGGGGAGACGCACATTTGTGGCACTTTATGAATAGTTCTGCAATGGGAAGCACTTAATATATTCAAACACATGGAGCAGCCAGGTGTCCGAAGACTGACATCATGACAAAGGAAGAAGACAACAACCAGTTTGCAAAAAGAAGGTAAACATATTGGCTGCGCTAACCAATCAACACGTTCATGTCTCAGTATTAAGATATGATAGAGGCTCATCAGAGATAGGCACCTCCACAAGGCATTTATGAGCATGAGCTGAAGAGCATGGCCGAAGCAGATTACAGCTACACTAACGAAACATTATTTCAAAATCTCCCAACTTGTTACAACGGATTTCACCAGTGGCAACCTGCTATCAACAATGCACCACCCGCAGCCAAGTTAGACATTAGAAAGACTGAATATTCGATGGCCAATTCACCTATATGACTGTTTAGGCAATTCCACATTATCTATCTTAGAATCGAAGAAGATTTAACTTTTGTGTATAATACTGGGCCTTGGAAAAGCTCAACAGCATATAGGTCTGAGCAAAACACGTGTCAGTGGAGTACTGTCTGATTAACTCCAAACAACATGGCAGAGTACTGCATGAGGAACCCAAAACAAGTCAGACACTCTCTTGAAGGCTGACCTATTTATATAGTATCCCATACTTGACTTTAATAAGCAGCAAAGAATTTTATTTTACAATTACGTTGACCAGAAATCTATACACAGTCTTTGTGGTGTGCACCTATTGCTTACTGAACAATGCAACAATGTACATGTTCATCAATACGGAAACAATAATTGTCAAGCTGTCCCTTCATGCGACTATTTTGTTATTTTCCCTGAAATTACACATACACACACATTTTTCACCTGTCGTCCTTGAATCATCCATGCAAGAACTGTGGTGTGCTGTGAGAAAAAGTCGACGTCTGTCGAGGGCTACGTAAAGTCGTCCATTCATCCTCCGAGAGTAATGTTCTTGTGAGGTGACTGCCAGGTCAATTCAGAATCTAGTCTTGCAACAGCCTTTTTCTGTGCATATTGAGGTGATGCATGACCCCCAACATTTGGCAATCCATATAGTCACACCAGTGTACCCTATGGCCCAGGGGGAGGAGGGTATACATATATGTGGGTGTGTGTTCATGCGGGAGGTGGTGTACGCATACATTCCTTGCATGGGTATGCCCATGCACCCAGGAGACAACCTTCATTTCCTTTTGTGTTTGTATGTGGTAGCGGCAGGACTGGACTACGGTTTGTGGCCCTGTGGAGAGCCATTGCTGTATCTGCAACACCTCAAATACTTTAAAATGAACTTCTTTGGGTTTTTACGCTCTATTTGTCTCCCTTACTTCAGGTGATGGAGAGGCTGCATGAACAGCTAGGCCCATTCATGACACAGCTGGGCACCTCCATGATGCGTCATTCACCTTCGCTTCGGCTGGCTGTGATTTAAGCCTACATTGGCTAACTTTGTCTAGGGGTATGGGCTGTGTGCCTAGTCGTAGGTGACAAGCTGTTGATAAAAGAGCAGCTACACCATTGAATGGTGCAGCACACACTTCCTACCAAACTAGCTGTGGTTCACTTCGGCTAGCCTGGTGCATTGTTGAGGCTTCATGCTTGGCACCAGGTGATAAACAAGGTATGCAACGGAGCAGAGAGCTTCGCCTTCTCCTAGGCGGGTTGATATTTAAGTTCATTTGAGATAACCTAAGTTCTAGTGGGGTTGTTGTGTCCATGGCTCTGGATGGTGGAGAGGCTGTAGACACTACTGTACCAGAAGCAATCTGTGCGTCATCCGCTGGCTGTGATTTTAGCTCAATTGAACTCACTTGAGGTAATGTAGTTGAGTGCATGGCCTAGGTGATGGTTAAGGTGTACGTTGGAGCAGCCAGGCCTTTCAGAGAAGTAGTAATTATCCTCAGATGGTCATTATTTATGCTCAGTTGAGCTGACTTGGCCCAGTTGAGGTGGCTCCGCTCTGTGTCCAGTATCCTGTGATGGGCAGGCTGTCTGATTGTTATGAGGTGACGGCCAGGATGTAGAAGCGGCTTGGCCCCATACACCTTCTGCTCACTTGGCATTTCCTTTTAAGGTTGGTCTAGCCACTGGGCAGTGTCTTGTGTGCCTTGAACCAGTTGACAGGGTAGAGCATTGGTGGAGTTTCTCCATACATGTTATCCTCAGCTGGCTGTTATTTAAGCTTACATGTTCTCCCTTGGACCAGCTGTGTGGCTGTGTGCCTGGCCCCAGGTAACACACAGGCTGTAGAAGCGACTGAGCCTCTCCATAAATCTTAGCTGTGGCTGGTTATGATACATACAGACATACTGAGATATATATATATATATATATAAACAAACGCGACCCCTCGAAGTAGAAAGAGGTCAGAGGACACCATGGGGCTTCAGAAGATTCTTTAATGTAGATTTTGCTGGGCATAATGCATTTCGGCATAGTGTGCCTTCGTCAGACGCTCTTCACAAAATGAGGAATACACCACATCTCCCTTGAAGTGTTCCGGTCCTCCCCTAAATGGGAAGTCAGCTGACTCAATCAAATTCAGCGCAGCTGTAGTTGGGCAATGGAAACTACAGCTACCATGATGCAGTGTTCGGTAAGTACCTTTGTTTGATGAGCGCTGTAATACCAAGCAATGGGATCCTTGATGCAGCCTGAAGTATAGCTGAGAGTCTTCCTCGGGTCCCCACACGTTCTCCCTCGATCAGCAGGATGAGAGCGTACCATGCAGCAACATTACAATGAAGCTGCTGCCGAGTGAAGTCACAAGTCGCTGCTAGCGATGGCCGTGTGCTCGCCCTGGTTGATGAGGCGGGACTGCGACATTCCGATACCTCGGAGAAAGAAAACGCAGTGTTGCCACTGGATCCGGCAAGTACACAGTCCTCTTGTAGAGCGGGTCCTCTGAACGCGGCTTGCCAGCTGCCGCGGAGATAAATAAACAAACGCGACCCCTCGAAGTAGAAAGAGGCCAGAGGACACCATGGGGCTTCAGAAGATTCTTTAATGTAGATTTTGCTGGGCATAATGCATTTCGGCGTAGTGTGCCTTCGTCAGACGCCCTTCACAAAATGAGGAATACACCACATCTCCCTTGAAGTGTTCCGGTCCTCCCCTAAATGGGAAGTCAGCTGACTCAATCAAATTCAGCGCAGCTGTAGTTGGGCAATGGAAACTACAGCTACCATGATGCAGTGTTCGGTAAGTACCTTTGTTTGATGAGCGCTGTAATACCAAGCAATGGGATCCTTGATGCAGCCTGAAGTATAGCTGAGAGTCTTCCTCGGGTTCCCACACGTTCTCCCTCGATCAGCAGGATGAGAGCGTACCATGCAGCAACATTACAATGAAGCTGCTGCCGAGTGAAGTCACAAGTCGCTGCTAGCGATGGCCGTGTGCTCGCCCTGGTTGATGAGGCGGGACTGCGACATTCCGATACCTCGGAGAAAGAAAACGCAGTGTTGCCACTGGATCCGGCAAGTACACAGTCCTATTGTAGAGCGGGTCCTCTGAACGCGGCTTGCCAGCTGCCGCGGAGATAAATAAACAAACGCGACCCCTCGAAGTAGAAAGAGGTCAGAGGACACCATGGGGCTTCAGAAGATTCTTTAATGTAGATTTTGCTGGGCATAATGCATTTCGGCGTAGTGTGCCTTCGTCAGACGCCCTTCACAAAATGAGGAATACACCACATCTCCCTTGAAGTGTTCCGGTCCTCCCCTAAAAGGGAAGTCAGCTGACTCAATCAAATTCAGCGCAGCTGTAGTTGGTTAATGGAAACTACAGCTACCATGATGCAGTGTTCGGTAAGTACCTTTGTTTGATGAGCGCTGTAATACCAAGCAATGGGATCCTTGATGCAGCCTGAAGTATAGCTGAGAGTCTTCCTCGGGTCCCCACAGGTTCTCCCTCGATCAGCAGGATGAGAGCGTACCATGCAGCAACATTACAATGAAGCTGCTGCCGAGTGAAGTCACAAGTCGCTGCTAGCGATGGCCGTGTGCTCGCCCTGGTTGATGAGGCGGGACTGCGACATTCCGATACCTCGGAGAAAGAAAACGCAGTGTTGCCACTGGATCCGGCAAGTACACAGTCCTCTTGTAGAGCGGGTCCTCTGAACGCGGCTTGCCAGCTGCCGCGGAGATAAATAAACAAACGCGACCCCTCGAAGTAGAAAGAGGCCAGAGGACACCATGGGGCTTCAGAAGATTCTTTAATGTAGATTTTGCTGGGCATAATGCATTTCGGCGTAGTGTGCCTTCGTCAGACGCCCTTCACAAAATGAGGAATACATCACATCTCCCTTGAAGTGTTCCGGTCCTCCCCTAAATGGGAAGTCAGCTGACTCAATCAAATTCAGCGCAGCTGTAGTTGGGCAATGGAAACTACAGCTACCATGATGCAGTGTTCGGTAAGTACCTTTGTTTGATGAGCGCTGTAATACCAAGCAATGGGATCCTTGATGCAGCCTGAAGTATAGCTGAGAGTCTTCCTCGGGTCCCCACACGTTCTCCCTCGATCAGCAGGATGAGAGCGTACCATGCAGCAACATTACAATGAAGCTGCTGCCGAGTGAAGTCACAAGTCGCTGCTAGCGATGGCCGTGTGCTCGCCCTGGTTGATGAGGCGGGACTGCGACATTCCGATACCTCGGAGAAAGAAAACGCAGTGTTGCCACTGGATCCGGTAAGTACACAGTCCTCTTGTAGAGCGGGTCCTCTGAACGCGGCTTGCCAGCTGCCGCGGAGATAAATAAACAAACGCGACCCCTCGAAGTAGAAAGAGGTCAGAGGACACCATGGGGCTTCAGAAGATTCTTTAATGTAGATTTTGCTGGGCATAATGCATTTCGGCGTAGTGTGCCTTCGTCAGACGCCCTTCACAAAATGAGGAACACACCACATCTCCCTTGAAGTGTTCCGGTCCTCCCCTAAATGGGAAGTCAGCTGACTCAATCAAATTCAGCGCAGCTGTAGTTGGGCAATGGAAACTACAGCTACCATGATGCAGTGTTCGGTAAGTACCTTTGTTTGATGAGCGCTGTAATACCAAGCAATGGGATCCTTGATGCAGCCTGAAGTATAGCTGAGAGTCTTCCTCGGGTCCCCACACGTTCTCCCTCGATCAGCAGGATGAGAGCGTACCATGCAGCAACATTACAATGAAGCTGCTGCCGAGTGAAGTCACAAGTCGCTGCTAGCGATGGCCGTGTGCTCGCCCTGGTTGATGAGGCGGGACTGCGACATTCCGATACCTCGGAGAAAGAAAACGCAGTGTTGCCACTGGATCCGGCAAGTACACAGTCCTCTTGTAGAGCGGGTCCTCTGAACGCGGCTTGCCAGCTGCCGCGGAGATAAATAAACAAACGCGACCCCTCGAAGTAGAAAGAGGTCAGAGGACACCATGGGGCTTCAGAAGATTCTCAATGTAGATTTTGCTGGGCATAATGCATTTCGGCATAGTGTGCCTTCGTCAGACGCCCTTCACAAAATGAGGAATACACCACATCTCCCTTGAAGTGATCCGGTCCTCCCCTAAATGGGAAGTCAGCTGACTCAATCAAATTCAGCGCAGCTGTAGTTGGGCAATGGAAACTACAGCTACCATGATGCAGTGTTCGGTAAGTACCTTTGTTTGATGAGCGCTGTAATACCAAGCAATGGGATCCTTGATGCAGCTTGAAGTATAGCTGAGAGTCTTCCTCGGGTCCCCACACGTTCTCCCTCGATCAGCAGGATGAGAGCGTACCATGCAGCAACATTACAATGAAGCTGCTGCCGAGTGAAGTCACAAGTCGCTGCTAGCGATGGCCGTGTGCACGCCCTGGTTGATGAGGCGGGACTGCGACATTCCGATACCTCGGAGAAAGAAAACGCAGTGTTGCCACTGGATCCGGCAAGTACACAGTCCTCTTGTAGAGCGGGTCCTCTGAACGCGGCTTGCCAGCTGCCGCAGAGATAAATAAACAAACGCGACCCCTCGAAGTAGAAAGAGGTCAGAGGACACCATGGGGCTTCAGAAGATTCTTTAATGTAGATTTTGCTGGGCATAATGCATTTCGGCGTAGTGTGCCTTCGTCAGACGCCCTTCACAAAATGAGGAATACACCACATCTCCCTTGAAGTGTTCCGATCCTCCCCTAAATGGGAAGTCAGCTGACTCAATCAAATTCAGCGCAGCTGTAGTTGGGCAATGGAAACTACAGCTACCATGATGCAGTGTTCGGTAAGTACCTTTGTTTGATGAGCGCTGTAATACCAAGCAATGGGATACTTGATGCAGCCTGAAGTATAGCTGAGAGTCTTCCTCGGGTCCCCACACGTTCTCCCTCGATCAGCAGGATGAGAGCGTACCATGCAGCAACATTACAATGAAGCTGCTGCCGAGTAAAGTCACAAGTCGCTTCTAGCGATGGCTGTGTGCTCGCCCTGGTTGATGAGGCGGGACTGCGACATTCCGATACCCCGGAGAAAGAAAACGCAGTGTTGCCACTGGATCCGGCAAGTACACAGTCCTCTTGTAGAGCGGGTCCTCTGAACGCGGCTTGCCAGCTGCCGCGGAGATAAATAAACAAACGCGACCCCTCTATATATATTACCTACTGGCGGTCGCCAGTAGGTAGTTATAGTTAGGATTGTTTTCCATAGGGAATCCGCAACATTCTATTGGGAATAACTTTGGCGCCGGTTGAGGAATCTGCCTGAAATTTTCCTCAAATTTGCTTTGCTGCGCTCTGCTCCTTCCCTGAAAGTTTTGGGGGGATTCGTCAAGCGGGGGCCGAGAAAAAAGGGGGGTCCCAAAACGTGTTTTCCCCATGTTAATTTCCATAGGGTGGTTGGACTCACTTTTAGCCTGAACGGCTGAATGGATTTCCACCAAACTTGGCAAAATTGTAGGGACTGGTAGCCTTTGCTATGTCTCAAGATATGTGCTCCAGTGGATTTTGAGTAATTCAGGTTAAAAAAAATATATATATCTATAAACACGCCCCGGTACGCGCACCGGGACGCGCTCCAGAGCGCTACGCGAGTTCGCGAGTGGAAAGCTGATTGGCTCTCGGGTGTCTGTCAACATTCCAAACAGTCCGGTGCGGCCGCCATCTTGTGTCTCGGTAGGATCGAGACACAAGAGGTGGCAAAAATAAAGGGGGAAATGACCAAAACGGGGCAGGGTAGACCCCCCCTGACCCCTAGGTTTGATGTGGGGGCCATAAAAGGGCCCCGCGGGGCAAAAAAAAGAATATTTTTTTTCGATTTGCGAGGGGGGAGCGCCCGGTACGCGGAATAAAGAATGACAGATTTTTTTTTTAAAGTAGCATTTATTTTATAAATTGGAGGTAGTTCTAAAAAGAACTGTTTTTTAATTCTTTTTGTTGTTTTATATTTTTTTATTGTTTTTTGGAACATTTTTTACTTTTTTTGGCTTTATGAACAATTTTATATTTTTTTGTTATTTTTATGGGGACAAACAAAAAACAGGGAATTGTAAACGGCTCAACTGGAGCAGAAAAAATTAAGGTTTTTTGGGGCACTTGAGGTTGTCACCAGCACGGTTGATGAGTTTAATGCTTTGCTCACCATAGGTAATTGTTTTTCCACAAAATATACAAATGATTTTGTATTGTCCAAACTGGGTTTGTATGTTTGGGACCATCTCCCTTGTCTCTGGACCCGATGGAGTGGGTTGCTTACTTTGGGAGGTGCTGGGAAAAGATTGGGGAGGGTTTCTGGTCATTTCTCGGACCTCTGCCGCAGCATAGTTGTTAGGGTGCCGGCGATGCATGTGGCAAATCATGGTGTTATTGCCAAAAGAGTACTCTTTGTTAGGGTTCCCCCTGGAAAGTACAGTGCCACAGATTAGACAAGT
This sequence comes from Lissotriton vulgaris, assembly GCF_964263255.1. Lineage (NCBI taxonomy): Eukaryota > Metazoa > Chordata > Amphibia > Caudata > Salamandridae > Lissotriton > Lissotriton vulgaris. The sequence goes on from NC_141687.1 coordinate 379,149,208, forward strand.
AACCTTTGGCGCATTTACTTTCTTGAGGTCCTTTGGGATTGAAAAAAACTCCCAGATAATGTGCTCCTTTGGCTTATATGAGATAGTATCTTCAGGCAGGAACCTCCTCCTCCTCCTCCTCCTCCTCTTCTTCATCTCCACCACTGTGGTGTTGTGGTGGTCCTTGTGGTGGTGGTGGTGGTGGTGGTGGTGGTGGCTGAGATGCTCCTGCTGCTGCTGCTACTGTAGCCATTTTTCAGTACAAATTGGTACTAATAGATCTCCAAACAGGTCTTCCTCAGTCAAAGGACAAAGTGAGAATAAGGAAAAAAGGTGCGGGCTTTCATAATTTGGAAAACAAAACAAAACTGTCCTGAACCAATGTAAAGTGTTATTTTCAGGTCACATGACCCGGGCTTTCATCCTTTGGAAACCAAATCTGTTCTGAACCAATGAAAAGTGTTATTTTCAGGTCACATGACCTGAAGCACCACGCTGCGCGCCCTGTGGCGCGTCCGGGGGCGCTTACGTAGTGTGATCGTATGCGCTCGAGTGCTTCCGAGTGCGATTACGCCGTGCGTATCACGCGGATGCGGCTACGCGATACATCACGATGATGTTTTCGTTAGCGGCATTAGCGCTAACGGGACGCTCACCGGTGCGCGCTCCAGGGCGCGCCACAAGACAGCGCTTTCCGGTGCGCTCACTGGTACGCGCACCGGGAGCGCTCCAGGGCAAAAAAACCCCCAAAAAAACCATGAACAATATACATAAAGAAAATAGTATTACATAAATATACACTATAGGATTCATTATAAAAAAATATTACATTTCATAGTTATAGTAATTTGATATTCAAAAACCTTTGAAATTCACTGAAAAAGCATAGGTTTGAGGCCCTATATATAGTTAGGAATTAGCATTTAAAAAACCTATGAAATTCACTGAAAAAACCATAGGTTTCACACCAGTTATAGTTAGAAATTAGCATTTAAAAAACCTTTGAAATTCACTGAAAAAACCATAGGTTTCACACCAGTTATAGATAGGAATTAGCATTTAAAAAACCTTTGAAATTCACTGAAAAAACCATAGGTTTCACACCAGTTATAGTTAGGAATTAGCATTTAAAAAACCTAAATTTACTGAAAAAAACATTTATCAATATATGTAATGTGCATGTTTCTTATAGCACAAGCTCAGCCCAAGGCTTTGGAGCGCATTACATGAGCACCACTTGCATTACACAATTTGAGAACAGTTTTATTATGCACAAGGAGATTAAGTGATTTGACCAGAATCACAGGATATTGAGCCGATGTCGGTACTCAAACCTTGTTCAACCTAGTCAGCAGCTCTTTCCATAACACCACATTTTCTCCCATGATTTAAGCTCAATAGGGCTAGGTTGACCTAGCCATGTGGCAGTGTGCCAGGCCCCAAGTGACACACAGACTGTAGCAGTGGCTGGGCCTCTCTACAAAGTTCTTCGGCTGGCTTTGATATACGTTCACTAGGGCTAGCTTGGCCTAGTCATGGCCTCAGGTGACAAACAGGTTATGGAAACATCTGGGCCTCTCTATTGACCATCTCTTTGGCTGGATGTGATATAAAATCACTAGGGCCCGTTTGGCCCAGTCACTTGGCTGTGTGTCTGGCCCCAGGTGACAGACAGGCTGTAGCAGCTGATGGGCCTGTCCACAAGCCTTCTCTTTGGCTGGCTGTGATATAAAATCACTAGGGGTCGCTTGACCTAGTCATTGCCCCAGCTGACTGGGCCTCTCTATGAACCTTCTCTTCCGCTGGCTATAAATAATATAGGCTCACTGGGGCTAGCTTGGCTTAGTAGTGTGGTTATGTGCCTGACCCCAGGTGACAAACAGGCTGTAGCAGCAGCTGGGCCTCTGTACAAAGCATCTCTTCTGCTGGCTCCGATACAAGGTCACTAGGGCTGGCTTGGTCCAGTCATGTGGCTGTGTACCTGGCCCAAGGCAACAGACCAGCTGTAGTAGCAGCTGGACCTCTCTACAAACCTTCTATTTTGCTGGCTATGATATTAGCTCACTAGGGCTGGCTTGGTCCAGTCATGAGGCGGTGTGCAGGGCCCCATGCGACAGACAAACTGTAGCAAGGTCTGGGCCTCTCTATAAACTATTTCTTCTGCTGGCTATGATGTAAGCTCACTAGTGCTAGCTTGGGCCGGTCATGTGTCTGGTGACTTAGTGGACTGATGTGTCCACCGTAGGGCCCTGTGTTCAACTTCAGGGTAACAGGTTAAAATCCTGAGGGTCCAATCAGCCTTTCATCCTTCAGATGTCGTTCAAATGAGTACCATTGAGTTGCATAACAATAAACATCTGTATTCAGCGTCAAGATACCCGTGAGTGATCGTGCGCTTTACGAATACACGTTTGTTGCGTGGATGAGTGCCTGGCCTCAGGCGACAGAGGGCTGGGGCAGCGGCTGACCCTCTGCAGGCAGCACGCGCACACCCTCTTCCGCAGAAGCCTGCACGCGGACCTTTGGTTACGCTCTGCGGAGGCCTCTTATAGAACAAGCCGCCGCTTCCGAGTCCACTTATCCCGCCTCCAGGAGAGCGAGGGAGCATTACAGCGAGAGCTGTGCCAGTTAAATTTAGCTGTTTTCTAAGCATCTCGCCTGAGCCCCGGCAACGTTTTCAGAGAATGCTGTCATTCCTAAAGTCCCAATTACCAAACAGCTAATACTCCAGGGAGCGCGGGGACGAGGAGGAAGTGGCTGCAAGTAAATAGACAGGAGCCGCTCCTGGAGCCGGGATGTAAATCACCTGTCCGGGAATTCAGCAAAGCCTAATGGCTTCACAGAGCTCGCGCGCCGCTGCCTGCGCGCGCAGGCCGGCGCGGGGAAAGGCGGTAAATGGTTTTAATTAGCCAGGGAAAATGGTGTTTCAATGAAATGGAAAAGACTGCGCTGCGAAGGTTTGAGCTGAATGTAAACAGTCAGATATTGCAATAAACGGTAATGAACAGATGCTAATAAATTTCAACGATCAAAATTGATAAATGTGAAAATGTGTGCATTAAGGTTGCCTGACCAGCTCATGTTTATGAACGGTTCGAGATGATGGGAAAAGGTCTGTTAACTGAGTAGAGGGAGGGGGGTTCAGTGCAGGGGTCGGAGAGGGACTGGCAGCTGTCTGCAGAGAGAGAGAGAGACTGAGACCAGCTGTCAGTGCAGAGATCAGAGTCACAGGCAGCTGTCTGTGTCGAAAAAAGGGTATCTGATAGTGAATTCAGTTCAGCACGCTTCATAAAATGACTGACAGCTGTCTGCGCAGACTGCGACTGACAGAGAGAGAGGTGGGGCAGTTGTCTGGGCAGAGATCACAGAGTGACTGGCAGCTGTCCGTGCAGAGAGAGAGAGAGTGTCTGATAGCTCAGCTCGTCACAGTGAAATGACTAACAGCTGTCTTGAGAGAGAGCGAAAGAGATGCGCATTTATTTGTGCAGAGACAGGGTATTAGAGAGAGACACACTGACGTATCTCTGCAGAGAGAGAGAGTATCTGGTGGATCGAAATATACGTCTGACAGCTGCTTGATAACAGAGAGACATTAGAGGATTTTTGTGAAGAGAACACAGAATAACTTGCAGCTAGCTGTCTGTGCAGAGATGCAGAGAAAGCGGGCATCTGATAGTCCATTCAGTTCGGCACATGGGCGTCCGCTGGGGGGAGCAATGGAGGCGCCTGCCCCCATCTCCCTAGATTTAACCAGATTGGCAGATTTCCCCGCACAAATGAACGAGATTTTTCTCATTTGTGTAGGAAAAAGCACCACTTGCTGTGGGGTCACTCATTGGCTGCCTGGTGGATTTAGAAATTGCAGCATAACCAGTGCTTTAAATGGGCCGGTACTCACCGGTACTGAGTATCGGCACTTTTTCATGTTCTCACGTCGAGTACCGGCACTTTTCCTTGAATAAGGAGAGTACCGGTACTCACAAGGGCCTGGCTTTGATGCAGGTGGAGCTCTGGTCATCAGTCACCTCGTACCTCGGCATCACCTTCCACTCTTAATCACAGTGGAAGCCAGTGCTGGGCTCCTAAGAGAACAGCTGCTCTTGTCACCAGTGCACGGTGATCGGCATGTGCTACTCTGGAAGCCATCAGAGCAGAGGTATGGCTGCAGGAATGTTCGATTAGCTTTTGTTTTTACACAGCGGGGAAAGGGAGGTGGCTATTAAATCTAATGGGCGAGGGTGTGAGAGGCATTGTTCAGTAACACAGTGCTACAATGACGCTTCTGTAGCAGAAAGCGCTTTTGTAAACTGCTGCCTTTAGACTTTTTAACACAAATTCGCCAGTACACCAATCCCAAGACAAGATGTTGAGCACTATGCAAAAGTGTAATGCTTGATATTGTGCATCTTCAAAGCACATACAAGCATTTTTTCCAGTTACTGATGCCCGTGGTGGGCCGAGAACGAAAAGAGTGTCTGATGAATTGCTAGCTTATTTGCAGCTAAGCATTTACTAATCGTATGACACAGGAATTCAGTGCCTTTCTCTTGAGTAAGAATGATTGGGCATCATAAGAAGCAATAAAGTGGATAACTCTGATGGTTTATGCGCTTGCTAGAAAGATCTGTGTGCATTCTATTCTAAGGTTCATCTCACTATAAAATTGCATGGAGGGTCATTGTGCCTGCTGGAAAGCATAGCATGCAACATGTGGTTCAGAGATTTTTTTTTATGTAGATAGCTCAGTAGGATACTGTTTTTGTTGCATAGATCGTTGTCTTCTCTGTAGGTCACAAGTTAACATCCTTGGCATATATCTTAGTGAATTATGACCCTGCAGAAAGGACCTGCATACAAAAACAAGGTATATATATATATATATATATATATAGATTTATTCCCCAACTGAATTAAATTGAGGAGCCAGCACACGTTGTTGTGGGGGTTCTTCCCGTTTTTTCCTTGGTTACAGCATTCACACGAACAGGGACGCGTTTCAGCAGTCAAGCTGCCTTCATCAACCTGAGTTGCGCCATATTGGTGCCTCTTTTTAAAGGTTTATAATTAATTAAAATCGAAGATGCACTTCACTCCACAGTGATTGGGTCACTACAAGCATGAGAGATAATACAGTTCGTTTTTCATAGAAGGCATAACCGGAATGTGTTTAAACAAAGCCACAATAGTATAAACCCTGCAAAAACCAATTTGCTTCATGGTTACTTTTACAGACTGTGTTATTCAGCGTTATACCCTCCTGTTTTGTACTATTGTAAGTCAGTTCCCAGCATGCTCTATTGAGTTGCAAATGAAAACCCGGACTGGATTATTACGAGTCCTCCAACTGCACCTGAAGGCATCACCATTAATATCGTTCCTTTTAAAACCAAAGTCACGCATTTAATCAGTTTGCACATTCTTGCGTCAAATAACATTGCTGACTTTCATATCCTGCCGATTCCTTAACAGTTCCTTGCTCTCCGTTTGAAACATATTCTGCATTCGGAGACAGCTCACAGTTTCGGATCAATTGCAGAAGTATATATATATAAATACAAAACGGCGTTCCAAGCGCGCACTCAGGTACTGCAGAAATCCACACTAGAATGCAGGTCTGTCAAACAAGTAGGGTTTATTCACGCCATAAGCCCTACGTGACGCGTTTCGCACTCCATGAGTGCTTGCTTGTTGTACGTGTGAACAAGCACTCATGGAGTGCGAAACGCGTCACGTAGGGCTTATGGCGTGAATAAACCCTACTTGTTTGACAGACCTGCATTCTAGTGTGGATTTCTGCAGTACCTGAGTGCGCGCTTGGAACGCCGTTTTGTATTTAATATTGAGCACCGGATACCTCACCGGCAGCGCGCCACCCCCACTGGACGAGGGATACCCCACTGAGGTGATCGTTGGATTTCATATATATATATGTATATATATATATATATATATATATATATATATATATATATATATATATATATATATATATATATATATATATATATATATATATATAACCTTACTGTTTTTTTCTCAATCTTTTCATTTTTTAAGGTTCCTAAAAAGGGGTTACTTTGGGTAGTAATAAACACTTATTAGTAAGTGCTATATAAATTGTTATTAGTGTAAAAAGCTAATGGACAGATACATCTGATATTCTAACAATGCATGCATATTTCTTGCATAAAAACCTTAGAAAGGTAAAAAATGTAACCCGCCCCTTATCCCACCTTTAGCACCACCCTTATGCCCGCCCTAAGCTCCACTCCTAGTCTATCCCTCCTTTTGATGAGTACCTGCACTTATTTTTGTCCATTTAAAGCACTGAGCATAACACTATGGCCGCCGTAGTGTTACGGGGTAATGTTAAGCTACTCTACTAGCACAGTGGGCAAAACAATCCGGGTCACGGGTGGGTCCTGATGTTAGGCAACTACAACTACCTAAGCTCCACCAATCAGGGCCGGCTTTACCGCTAGTGGAGCCCGGTGCGACAATCACTTTTGGTGCCCCCACGTCCCATGACCGCCTCCTCGGATTCTCTCCCTACCACCTGCAAAAGTTCCCCTCATCTCTCCTATTATAAGATATTGCTAAACACAGTGCCCCCCAGAGCTCACAGCGCCCCCTCCACAGGTCAGCACCCAGTGTGCCCTCACCAGTCACACTGCCCTAAAGCCGGCCCTGCCACCAAAGATAGTGCGAAGATATAGCTGGTCCCCTCCTACCGTGCAGAAGCCGCCTTATGAGTCCCGAGTCGGACAAATATGCGTCTGACCTCCATCACCTCCACAAGTTGGCCCGCCCAGGGTGCACTAAGGAACGGCCCCCAGCATAGTGCGCAGGCTCGCACCTCAGAGACAGACAGGACAGAGAAGAAGAAGCTGTGTGTGTCGTGCCCTGCAGCAGCACTCTGCACAGGCCCCGTTCACTGTGGCTTATATAGATTTTTGGCCCCTGACCTGTTGCATCTTAAACTTCCCTCATAGTTTGCTGCCTGGCAATTTGAAAATTAGGCTGTGCTTGAGCAAATTACCAGCGACACGTTTCGCTGCCCAATGGCTATGGCTCCTAAAGCTGTGTGATAGTGAGATAGAGTGAGAAAGAATGAAGAATGGAGAAATATGGAGAGAAAGATATAAACAAGATAAACCAAGGCAAGGGTGAGAGACAGCACACGAGAGAAAGGAAATGTAAAAAAGATAGAGCAAAAGTGAGACAAAGGAGCATGGATGGAATGAAAAAGATGGAGAGAGAAGGAGCAGATGATAGAAAAATTAAGAGAGACAAAATAATTTGAGACAGCGAGAAAGAACAAAGGAGGGAGAAATACAGTGAGACTCAGTGGCTAAAGAAAGAGTGAGGCACAAAGAGCAGGAGAGAGCAATTAAGAGAAAGAGAAACTAAGAAGTGATACGAGTATGACCCAGCCAGCATTTGCCTCGTCATAGTGCTTCTTTTCTTTTGCTGTCAGCTTTTTAGGTCGAGCCTAATCCATCCCGTAGGGATGGTGGGCGAGATTATAGTATGGCTTTCGAAAAGCCTCCCCACCAAACTGCGGATCGCGTACAATTCATGTGACCACAACCATGGGTTCGTGCGCGCGTGCCGCGGTCCGCGCTCCGCCGCCACTTCAGCTCACCAGGCTGCACACCCCCTCACTCTCCATATGCTCGCTCTTGCGCCTTTCCTTTGATCTCCCCCGCCCCTGCATCAGACTTGAAAGGAATGGTCTCCCCGCCCCCGCTACAGCAATGCAGAGAGCTTGTTTTTAACGGATCACTGACAAAATATCGACCTTCAAAATATCGACCTACAGGAATATCGAGTCAAAAATATCGAGGGCAAGAATATCGACATCCTATCTACAACATGGTAAGTACAAAAATATCGAAAAGATAATATAGATGTTAAAAATATCGATGTTAAAAAAATCGTTTTGTTTTTAATATTAATGTAAAATAAAATAAATAACACTAACAAATAAAATGTACATAGTTAAAAGTATCTAATAATGTATAAAATTAATAATTAATACATATTTAATAATAATACATTAATTAAATATATACAGTAAATATATACTATATATGTACTGAACAATAAGTAGTAATAATTATTTTACTAATTTATAAATAATAAAATATATTCTAATTATTTACTAATACATTTACAAACATAAAATAATAACATAAATAAAATGTAAAAAATATAAATAATTAAATATTCTTTTAATATTTATAACATTATTTATTTAAAACGTTGGATAGCGTAAGGGTAATAATTACTATTCCCACTCCAGAGAGTGCAACAGTAGGGAAAGCGTTGGATAGCGTAGGAGTATAAATTACTATTCCCACTCCAGAGAGTGCAACAGTACGGAAAGTGTTGGAGAGCGTAGGGGTAACAATTACTATTCCCACTCCAGAGAGTGTAACAGTCTGGAAAGCATTGGATAGTGTAGGAGTAAAAATTACTATTCCCACTCCAGAGAGTGCAACAGTAGGGAAAGCATTGGATAGCGTAGGAGTAAAAATTACTATTCCCACTCCAGAGACTGCAACAGTAGGGAAAGCGTTGGATAGCGTAGGGGTAAAAGTTACTATTCCGACTCCACAGAGTACAACAGTAGGGAAAGCGGTGGATAGCGTAGGGGTAAAAATTACTATTCCCACTCCAGAGAGTGCAACAGTGGGGAAAGCGTTGGATAGCGTAGGAGTAAAAATTACTATTCCCACTCCAGAGAGTGCAACAGTAGGGAAAGCATTGGATAGCGTAGGGGTAAAAATTACTATTCCCACTCCAGCGAGTGCAACAGTAGGGAAAGCGTTGGATAGCGTAGAGGTAAAAATTACTATTCCCACTCCAGAGAGTGCAACAGTAGGGAAAGCTTTGGATAGCGTAGGGGTAAAAATTAATATTCCCACTCCAGACAGTGCAACAGTACGGAAAGCATTGGATAGCGTAGGGGTAAAAATTACTATTCCCACTCCAGAGAGTGCAACAGTAGAGAAAGCGTTGGATAGCGTATGGGTAAAAATTACTATTCCCACTCCAGAGAGTGCAACAGTAGGGAAAGCGTTGGATAGCGTAGGGGTTAAAATTACTATTCCCACTCCAGAGAGTGCAACAGTAGGGAAAGTGTTGGATAGCGTAGGGGTAACAATTACTATTCCAACTCCAGAGAGTGCAACAGTAGGGAAAGCGTTGGATAGCGTAGGGGTAACAATTACTATTCCCACTCCAGAGAGTGCAACAGTAGGGAAAGCGTTGGATAGCGTAGGGGTAAAAATTACTATTCCCACTCCTGAGAGTGCAACAGTAGGGAAAGTGTTGGATAGCGTAGGGGTTAAAATAACATATTTATAAATAAAAGCTTTTTTTAGTAATAAAAATATAAACTATTAAATAAATATAAACCATACACAATACCTATAGATAATTATTAAAGACATGATTATCAAAATATATTTAACCCAAAATAAATATTAAAATATAACATTTTATAATATTTAATTACCAATTAATAATTATTTATCAATTATATTATTAACAAAACAATTAATTTAAAAACATTATTACTTAATTACATTTAAATTACTTCCCACCATATTCCCCTATAAACCCACTACCCGCAACAGAACACATTTATCTATTTATGAATTAATTAAAGTTATTTATCAATTAGTTAAAATTAACAACCAATTAATTAAAATTAATTACCAATTAATTCAAATTAATTTATAATTCCTACTAATTAATAAATAATTAAACATAATGAAATTACTTCCCACCCTATTCCCCTATAAACCCACAACCCACTACAGAACATATTTATCAATTAATCAATTAATTTAAATTAAATTCCAATTATGTAAAATTAATTAGCAATTAATTAAAATTAATTTATAACTCCTACTAAATAATAATTAATTAAACATAATTAAATTACTTCCCACCCTATTCCCCTATAAACCCACAACCCGCTACAGAACATATTTATCAATTAATCAATTAATTAAAATTAATTTCCAAATATTTAAAAATAATTAGCAATTAAATAAAATTAATTTATAACTCCTACTAATTAATAATTATTTAAACATAATTAAATTACTTCCCACCCTATTCCCCTATAAACCCACAACCCGCTCTGGTACTAAAACATATAATTTGCTTATAAATAAATTTATTAATATATAAAATTAATACACATATAATATTATTTATTTTAAATACTTAAGTAAAACATATAACACATACATAATAAAAAACAAAAAAATCATACAAATGTCGATATTAGTGTCATCGAAATTAGTGACATCGATATATAGGCTATCGATATTACTAACTTCGATATTACTTACATCGATATAAATAATTTCGATATTACTTACCTTAGGGTCGATATTCTGTCCAACGATATTCTTGACATCGATATTCTATACCTTCGAAATTTTAAACACGATATTTGGGTAGGTCGATATTTACAACTCGATATTTTGACTGTGTACCGTTTTTAACTTTGAGGCAAGCTCGTTTCAGTTTCGCGTGAGGAGATTCTTCCCGTCCCTCCCCCCTCCTACTGTCCGATGCCTTCTAATTCGCCCCCACCCCCTCCCCGTTCGTGCCTTCAAATGTTTGTTTTCTTCAGAGCCTTGATGTTGTGGCTCGGCCCCTTACCCCCACAGTGGCCATTTACAAACGTCTCCTCATTTAGTTTATTTAAAGTGCGAGCTCTTGTTTTATTGCTGGTGAGCTTGAGTTCCACTTCTTTCATGTGGTTGCTGGACAGGAACATCTGAAGTGAATACTTGCACTGCTATCGGCTCCTTGTGTTTGCTTAGCTTGTAACACTTCAGTGTTTACTTTCAGGCCTTTATGAACAACCGTTTGCCAGAGTCCCGGGCCAGTTCGAAATGGAGCAGGTCCAGAAGGGTACCATATTAGACATAGTATACTTATGGTAGAGTTCCAAGTTCTAAGCTGACGGCATGCGAAAGACCTCTTGTGGACCATACCAAAAACGTACAGTGGGTTTATATCCCGGCCAATGCTTATCATTGGTTGGCTCTATTTTTACACAACCCCCCCACATCCACACACACACACCTCCCCACCCCCCCACAACCCCCCACACACACACACGCACACCCACACACTCACACCCCCACACACACCCCCCCCCCACACACACCCCCACACACTACCCCACACACACACCACACACACACAACACCCCACCCCCACACACACACACCCACAGCCCCCCACCCCCCTCAGACCCCACACACACTCCCACACACACCCACACACACACACAACCCCCACACACACAACCTACCACATACACACAACCCCACAAACACAACCCCCCACCCCTTCACACACCTCCCCACCCCCATACCCCCACATACACACCTCCCCCCCCACACACACACCCACACACCCACGCACCGCCACACACATCCACATGCCCCCACCTCCCCACACACACCACCACACACACAACCCCGCACACACACACCCCACACACACAACCCCGACACCCACACACACAACCCCCCCACACCCACACACACAACCTCCCCACACACACACACCCACCCCACCCCACACACCCCGAAGCACACACACACGAACACACACACAACTTCACACACACAACCCCCACACAACCCCCCACACACATAAACCACTACACACAGCCCCACACACACACCACCACACACACACAGCCCCACACAACCCCCCCACACACAACCCCCCACACACACAACCCCACACACCCTCCACACACACACATACCCACACACCCCCACCCACACACCCCCCACACACAATCCCCTCACACACAACCCCACACACACAACCCCCCACACACAACCCACCACACACACAACCACACACACACACACAATCCCACACACACAACCCCACACACACAACCCCACCACACACATAACCCCACATGTACACACAAACCCACACACACAACCCCCACACAACCCCCCACACACACCCCACACACAACCCCCCCACACACACACAACCACACATAGATACAACCCCCCTACACACACAGCCCCACACACATACACACAACCTCCCCCCACACACACACACAACCCAACACACACACAACCACACACACACAACCACACACACACCCCACCCCCCCCACACACACACACTCACCCACACACACTCACACACACACACACACAACCCCCCACAAACACAACCCCCCACACACACACACACCCACACACACAACCCCACACACACAACCCCACCACACACACAACTTACCACACAAACAACCCCAACACACACACAAACCCACCACACACACAACCCCCCCACACACATCCCCACCCACACACAAACAACCCCAAACACAACCCCCCCACACACAACCCCCACACACACCCCCACTCACACAACCTCACACACAATCTCACACACACAACACCTCACACACACAACACCACACACACACAACCCTGCCCCCCCCCACACACACCACCCCACCCCCCCACACACACACCCCATACCTCCCCACACACACACACCCACACATACACCCACCCCACACCCCCCCACACACACACAACCTCACACACACAACCCCACACACACAACACCCCACCCCCACACACACACACCCACAGCCCCCCGCCCCCCTCACACCCCCCACACACACTCCCACACACACCCACACACACACACAACCCCCACACACACAACCCACCACATACACACAACCCCACAAACACAACCCCCCACCCCTTCACACACCTCCCCACCCCCATACCCCCACATACACACCTCCCCCCCACACACACACCCACACACCCACGCACCCCCACACACATCCACATGCCCCCACCTCCCCACACACACCACCACACACACAACCCCGCACACACACACCCCACACACACAACCCCGACACCCACACACACAACCCCCCCACACCCACACACACAACCTCCCCACACACACACACCCACCCCACACACCCCCAAGCACACACACACGAACACACACACAACTTCACACACACAACCCCCACACAACCCCCCACACACATAAACCACTACACACAGCCCCACACACACACCACCACACACACACAGCCCCACACAACCCCCCCACACACAACCCCCCACACACACAACCCCACACACACACATACCCACACACCCCCACCCACACACCCCCCCACACACAATCCCCTCACACACAACCCCCCACACACAACCCCCCACACACACAACCACACACACAATCCCACACACACAACCCCACACACACAACCCCACCACACACATAACCCCACATGTACACACAAACCCACACACACAACCCCCACACAACCCCCCACACACACCCCACACACAACCCCCCCACACACACACAACCCCACACACAACCACACATACATACAACCCCCCTACACACACAGCCCCACACACATACACACAACCTCCCCCCACACACACACCCACACACACACAACCCAACACACACACAACCACACACACACAACCACACACACACCCCACCCCCCCCACACACACACACTCACCCACACACACTCACACACACACACACACAACCCCCCACAAACACAACCCCCCCACACACACACCCACACACACAACCCCACCACACACACAACTTACCACACAAACAACCCCAACACACACACAACCCCACCACACACACAACCCCCCCACACACACAACCCCACCCACACACAAACAACCCCAAACACAACCCCCCCCACACACAACCCCCCCACACACCCCCACTCACACAACCTCACACACAATCTCACACACACAACACCTCACACACACAACACCACACACACACAACCCTGCCCCCCACACACACACCACCCCACCCCCCCCCACACACACACCCCATACCTCCCCACACACACACACCCACCCACCCCACACCCCCCCCACACACACACAACCTCACACACACAACCCCACACACAACCCCCCCACACACACCCCACACACACAACCCCCCATACAACCCCACACATACACAACCCACCACACACACAACCCACCCCCCCACACACACACAACCCCCCCACACACACCCACACACACTGCGTCCTCACACTACTTTAGGCCACACACACTGCACACTCACACACTGCGCACTCACACACTGTGCACTCACACACTGCGCACTCACACTACTTTAGACCAAACACACTGCGCCCTCACACTACATTAGGACACACACACTGCGCCCTCACACTACTTTAGGCCACACACACTGCGCACTTACACTACTTTAGGCCACACACACTGCATCCTCACACTTTTTTAGGCCACACACACTGTGCCCTTACACACTGCACCTTCACACACTGCACCCTCACACACGCTGCACCACACTCTGCACCCTCACACACTCTGCACCCTCACATACTCTGCACCCTCACACACTCTGCACCCTCACACACTTTGCACCCTCACACACTCTGCAACCTCACACACAATTACACTCTACTGAATACAACATACACTCCACACAATACCACTCAGTGCCACATAATTCTTTGCTACATAATTACACTGCACTCAACGCAACATACACTCCAAATACCACTCAGTGCCACATAATTACACACCACACAATTATATGCTACATAATTACACTGCGCTCAACGCAGCATACACTCCAAATACCACTCAGTGCCACATAATTACACGCCTAGCTATCGCCCTCACTCTATCTATCTATCGCCCTCACTCTATCTATCACCTTCACTCTATCTATTGCCCTCACTCTATCTATTGCCCTCACTCTATCTATTGCCCTCACTCTATCGCCCTCACATCTAACCATATCGTGCCTTCCAAAACGATTCTGCTATAAGGATGGCTCAGTGTGTTAAATGAAATGCTCACTGCTGAGCATTGGAGCCATCCCTAAACATAATTTTGATTCTTGACTGCGAGCCTGTGAAAGGGGAGGCGAAGAGGGGAACATGGGGAGAGAAAGATATCAGAGGAGAAAATATGACAGGAGAGTTCATGAGACATGGACCGAAAAGGATTATAGAGAGAGGATCTGTGGCTGAAGCCAGAGAACAGATTCAGATCAGGTTAAATGAAAATGAGAGCACAAAATGGCGGAGGAAAAAACAGATTAACAAGGAAGTGTGTGTCAAGGAATCATCCTGCGTCAAGTGAAAGATGTGCAACTAAGAGGAGCCATGGGTGTCTGGCAGCACCGACCCAACCCCAAATCCAGGTGTCTGGCCAGCTTGCCCTGAGCGTGTCCACGCAGCACAAGGGCCCCGTAGTAAAACAGACCAGAGTAAACACAAAGCACACACAGGGCAATAATGTCCCTCCCCCACTCTCACCCCTCCCCTAACACACACACACAAGCACATAAAGCCCTCCATTCTGCCTGGCGACTGACGAACGTCGGTAACATCCTGTTTTAGGAGATGTAAGGTACAAATACGAGCTCCACCCTTGATTCACGCACTAATGAGGTGAAAATTAATTACTGTATCGATAGCGAACATGGTGGGCAAGTCATGTTTTTGAATGGCAAATGGAATACGTGCAAGTATCGACTCGCGGACTGTAGGATTGTATGTGTTTGCCGAACAGCCCTCAAGTCCGTGCGCTGACTTTGGGCTACTTTTTTTATTATTCGTTTCCAGATGAGCACTCACTGGCATTGGCGATGTTCGTTGAAATGAATGCCTCTAATAAGCACTGAATGCTCATGATGTAAGGTAACTCATTCACCGTAGCATTTTGAATCAGCAGAATAAAAAGACAGCTGAAAAAAACAAATAGCATACCTATGGATCCAAGAACCTTGCATGATTATATGTTCTGGCATTCAGTACTGTTGCATCAGAATAAATAGTATGCATCTTTTAACTACGTCACACGTTGTATTTAAATGCTACATCGTGCTTGGTAGCCTCCTGGGCTGTGGGGTTTGCGAGCTCTGCGAATCTTGGAGGGGTTGTTTTCACTGTTTTAGAAGTCAGCCCCCAAATTGTACTAGAGCGTGCTACAGACTGAAACTGCTTTAAGTGCGAAAACTGCAGTAATGTACGAAATCCGTTGAAATTCCAGCACAATTCTGATACCTGAATGCATGTTAAACAACACAAGCTCTGCAAAGACACGAGCGAAGCTCCCAGCTAAGTAAACAAGCGGCACTGGAAAAAAATGAAATTAAACAAGCTCTCGGCATTGCTGTGGCGGGGCGGGGGAGCACATCCTTTTTAAGTCTGATGCGGAGGCGGGGCGGGGGAGCGGAGCCTGTGAGAACTCGTGGCGGAGATCAAAGGAAAGGCGAGCGAGCATATGGAGAGTGAGGGGGTGTGCAGCCTGGTGAGCTAATGTGGTAGCAGAGGCAGAGCGCAGCGCGTGTGTACGAAGTGTCTGGTACCATTGTTTCATATAGTGCCTCGAAGCAGTCATTTACAACAGAAGTACTGGGTGGCATTGTTTGGTTAAGATGACTGCGCCCTTCACAACTTTTGCGTGGTTTGCAACACACTGGCACACTTTTACAAGGGTCTCTTTCTGTTCATAAAATGTACGTGAGCGTTGTGCGCACCTAAATTGTTAACACGTCGCCCGCTAGAGGGCGCCGTGTTCTGATCTTTGTCCATTTCTGTAGCTGTTGCAGTCTCACGCCCGCGTTGCGCTGGGTGTAACATGCATGATCTGCCCAGCTTTGCCTAATGACCCAGATTGCAGCGTCCCTAACATTCAGCCTGATTGTTTCAAACAAAACAATTGTTGCCGCGATTAATTGTTGTTTGGCTTCCCTTTCATGGTATTGATGTATTTATCATTGGTTTTGTGTGCGCGCCAGGCATGCTACGCGATGTAACTGTGTTGGGGCACCAATATGCCTGTGGGTGATGTGATCTATACAATTGTCAGGAGCTGGATGGGAGGCAGTAAATCTACATCTAAAACATACAAACGCTGGATCTGAACTCGCACATGCCTGTGTAATCGTGCACTGTGGAAGAAAGGTACTAACATTATTTGTAATGCACTGTTTACTGCAGCAGGTTTTTTTTCTTTCTTGGCACAATGATAAAAAGGTATGATCTGTTAGTAAAAAAGTTGACCGACTCTGGTTGCCCTTCAAAAATCAAACTGCAGTATTGGGGGAATTTCCGTTTCCTCAATTGGAAAAGCAAATAACATGAGTGCGAGTGACTTTGGTTATAAAAGCTTCAATTTAAATGTCAGGAATGAAATCCGTTTGCTTTGTGTGTTACCTAAGTGGGGCCAGTATTAGTAATTCATTTTGAATATTTGTAAGGTCTATTGCTCTAGGCCTTTCTGTTTCTTTAACAGGACCGTAATGTGTGGGTTAAAGATCTGTGGCTGGGATAATTATTAACAGAAGTAAGGCTCAAATTAGCAGAGAACCGTGCAAACAAGAAAGTGTGAGTGAAAGAGTGACATTGCTAAGATAAATCTTAATATAGTAACCAGTAAAATAATTGTTTATTTGTCCAAAAAAGCAATGACAGGCTGCCACTTGGTGCGAGCAGAAGAAACAAGCTCTCGGCATTGCGTGGTGGGGGCGGGGGAGCTGCATTGAGTGGCGGTGGCGGGGGAGCGGCTTCCTTTGAAGTCTGATGCCGATGGTGTGCGATGTGCACTCGCCCGGCTCACATGCACTGTACCAGATCCGCAGTTTGGGTACACTTTTGAAAGCCTTACTATAATCTCGCCAGCATCCCTAACTGGGTTGCTTAGGCGAGACCTAAACAGGGGGAGCAGAAGGAGAGCAGAAAAAAACAGGGCAAAAACCTGGGAAGGCACTCAGATAAACTTACATCTCTGAGGAACATAACATTGGACAGGGAGTGCCGCAAGGCTCTTCCCTGAGCCCCACCCTGTTCAATGTATATGTCCGCCCCCTGGCAGAGGTAGCTAGAAGAAATGGACTTGCCCTGGTTTCCTACGCCGACGATACCCAGTTGGTGGTGTCACTTAATGACAACAGTGGTCTGGAGGCTCAACACTTCAAACAGACACTCACTGACATCACCAACTGGATGACGGCGAATTTTCTTCAACTAAATGCCGGGAAAACGGAGATTCTCCTCCTGGGCAAAAACACCTCGTCCTGGGGTGACAACTGGTGGCCGGATGTGCTAGGTTCTCCCCCTACGCCTAAGGAATGTGTCAAAAACCTGGGAGTTTGGGTGGACTCTGCTTTAAAGTTCACGCACCACACCAAAAAAGTTGCCGCCACATGCTTTGGCGTCTTGCGTAACATCAGGCCCATTCTGAAGTTCTTTGATTGCCGCACTCGCCAACTTATCGTCCAGGCGACCATTCTCTCCAGACTGGACTATGCGAGCTCCCTTCTATTGGGAGCTAATCTAGCTGAAATCACTAGATTGCAAAGAGTTCAGAATGCGGCCGCCAGGGCTCTGGTTGGTCTCCCGCGCCATTCCTCTATATCTGGAACCTTGAAGAAACTGCACTGGCTCCCGGTGGGCAAAAGGGTCCAGTTCAAAGCATTGTGCCTCGTTTCAAAATCCTTAAAACCTCCTCCCCCCCAATGCTTCGCCCACTCCTGTCAGAGTACATCCCTAGGAGATCGCTCCGGTCAGAGGGGCAGCATTTTGCGATCATCCCCCGCACCAGACTGGCTAGAGTGGGCGGCCGCTCTTTCAGTTTCCTAGCGGCCAAGCTATGGAATAGTCTCCCTGAAGCTATCCGCGGGATTCAGGATCTCCTAGTCTTCAGAAAGGCTATCAAAACACACCTCTTTCAACAATAGTTTCATCCTTAGCGTCTCCACCTCTCTGTACACTGTCCTTCCGCAGCGCCGGGACGCCCCTTTGCTGAGGCAGCCGTGCGCTATACAAATCACCATAGCATAGCATAGCATAAATGGGGGAGAAGGAAAAAGCAGTAAAAAACTAGGCAAAAGCAGGAGAAAGCAGTGGGTTTATATCTTGTGCCAAGGGGGGGGGGGGGGGGGGGGGGGGTTATATCTGCTGTTGTGGAGTTGTACCTGGTGATGTGGAATTATATCTGGTGGTGTGGATGCCATCCAATGCCAAGGCAAGTGCTGGGGGTTTATAACTGGTGCTGTAGAAAGTGTTTTGGGTGCAATCTGGTGCTGTGGGTGCAATCTAGTGCTGTGGCAACTGCTGTGCGTGTAATCTGGTGCTGTGGTAAGTAAAATCTGGTACTACACACATATATATATATATATATATATATATATATATATATATCCAATACCTCCGAATCACTTTGCAGCGCCCAGCCGGAACACAGCCAAAGAAACGGATACAGACTCCAGTTTTCCGTGGTATTAGCAGGTCTTTATTTCATTCCAATTTTGTCAGACGCGTTTCGAATACCTCTGTATTCTTTCTCAATCGACAAACAAAGTAGTCCGCTTTTCATTTTTATACTTTTTAGACGTGATGCTTTCACCCATTCCCAGTGCAAAAATAGAAGAAATACTACATGCAGATGCATGCTGGGTATCGTAGTGTCAGTACTACCAACTTATCATAGTATTATTTGCCCGTTGAACAAAATACTTTATAACTGCATAAATGCCAGTTCATTGGTAAAGAGGTACAATGCAAAATGCAAAAAGGTCCCTGTGCAGATAAGCTGAGTATATTAGGTCACATATGTATATATATATATATATATATATATATATATAAATATATAACTTGTTTGTGTGACAGTGTGTGTATATATACCCACATACATTTCCTTTTCCTTTTTCAAGTTTCTATTATCGCATACACACAGGTCTGTATTCAATAAATAGTGCAGTGTAGGTGAATTCTTTGAAGTTCACAACTCTCATCTTACTAATATAGCTATGCATTATACAAGGAAATCTTGGTTCTCCCCTGCAGGAAAATATTAAAGGGATTTTATAACTCCCTGCAGCTCATCTACAACTCACAGTTTATTCAATACAGCCCAGAGATGAGTATTTAATGGTCCCCATTTCTTTTTAGAAAAGGACATCCACAAAAAAATTCAAAATGAAATTTGGATGCTTTAGAATCTAATTAGGAAGTAAGAAAAGAATCCAGACATGGTGAACAGAAGGTGGAAAAACCAAGCACAAGCATTTCTGCATGTCCAGTTTAAGCTCCCCAAAAATGTGGCCATTATGTTGATGCTCTTGTAAATGATATTGGATTGTATTTTAATTCGCCCAAAAACTAACAGATGATTTTGAATACATTCTACTAATAAATATGCATACCCCACCAGAAAAGTAGGATATCAAGAAGGGTTCTGGTGGAGCACGCTGTTTCTGTCACACATGGATTAATCAATATTCACCACAGCTTAGCTACTCTCTGCAATGGAAAGGGGCGATTTGCAAATATTGCACAGTTGTTCCACAGCCAGTTCATCGTTAGACGCAAGGAGCATTCATAACTACGTCTTTCACTAAATATCAGTGGCGGCGGCATGATAAAATACGGGGGGTTTGGGAGTGCGGGGGGAGGTGACCAATAGGATTCACAGAGGGAGTCAGCAGGAAGCACATGAGGGGAGCGCACGGCAGGGGGGCGGGAGAGAGACGGTTAGTGATGAAAATACACACATACCTGGTACTGTCATCTGCCTTATGCTCCTCTGCTGCAGTTCCTGGAGCCCCTGGGAAAGCATCAGACTCCCATCTAATCCCTGCACTGTTGTCATATCAGAGCAGTGCAGGGATTGGCCTGAGCGGGCTGAGAAGACGCTCTGCTCAGGTCAAGGAGTCCTTGGGGTTTCTCTAGCCAGGCTGCTTAAGGCTGGAGAAACCTAAGTGGGTATGTGTGTTTGGCCAGTCTGAGATGGCCGGCCAAACCCACATGCACATTTAAAAGTGCAAATAGCACTGCTCCTTCCCCCCTCCCATGCCCAGGCACCACCCTTCCCTGCACAAGCTGGCAAATGAAATATAAAGTGATACTAAGATATTGTTTTATTTTTTCACTTGCTGGCTCTGAGCCAGTGGGGCGACGCTCTTCCACCATTGCAGATAGGCCGCCCTTGCTAAATATAAAGAATTCCATGAAAGTGCACGCAACCATGTTTCATCATCTTGGCATAAAAACACACAAGTGGATGCAATTCACTATTTTGGCAATCAGAAAGAATCCAGAAACAAGCACAGTTTACCAAAGAGACAGTGCTGTGATGAAACATGTTGAGGCAAATCGTAAAAAGTTATTTTCAATTTTGTCCACTATCTTATTTTGTGGCACACATGACATTGCTTTACGTGGGAAAAGAAGTACAACCAGAAACGTGCAAAGTCTGTACCAATTTCACTTTGAAGCAGGAGATGTGATTCTAAAGAACCATCTGGAAAATGCACCAACAAATGGCAAGAATTCTGTTCCTGATACATGGAATTCTGCTCGTAAAGTGAAAGCCATCATAAAGTTTTTTCGTGAGAGTCCAAAAGGAAGAGCACTTATTTACAATGTGCCATTGGTGATTGAAACATGATGGACAGCATAATACAATCGCATTAGACATTGTTGCTCAAACTTTGAAGAGATTTTTACGCAATTAAGCTTACTCTTTACTACAGCACCAGGTAAAACATTCCAGGATGCATATCATTTGCACTGTTTCTCAAGCACAGTGAGCTTTCTCCTTTGCTTGTCCATAATTCCAAATTACTCATCTGTAAACGAGGTTCTTCAACTGTTCAGCTTGATATCCTCAAGAAATGTAATCACGTACAAGACCTTCTGACTGTATTCCGTGATCACAGACAAAAATCAGAAGTGCAATTTAACATTTATTTAAATGTTCAAACAATGGCAGAAAAGTTGATCAAACTTTGTGTTCCCAGACAGTGTGGCCAGCAAGTATTTTGGTCTAATTTTGGTTCCTCCTCTATGGAAGAACACTATCGCCATTCTACATACATGGAGTCTATCATTGCATCATTAAAAAGCCTGTTTCGCAATGAAAACAAGAACAATTTCAGTCTGTTCTCACTTTACCCAAAACGCATGGCAAAAAGAACACTTAAGCAATACAAATGCCAGATTGCAAACATCAGAGAAATTTACAACATTGAAAACCTGGAAGCCGGAGCAGTCATATGGTTTAATATCTGGTCAACGAAGGATGAGCAGCTTGACAATGGATTTCTGGATTTGCTAAATCAGTCCAACAAGCAATTTTCATTGCTCTCAAATTACCAGTGACCACTTGTACAGTGGAAAGGTCTTTCAGCATAATGCGAAGGGTGAAAACCTGGTTGAGGTCGACAATGGCAGATGATTGCTTATCGGGTTTGTGCATGATGAACATACACTGAACATAAATTAATGAAAGAAAACAACAGCTGATTGAAAAAGTAATTAAGAAATTTGCCCAAGACCACAGATGTTGGAGGGGCCTGGCCAAGCACCGATGTAAGCGGGAGCGGACTCTGGAGCTCCGTCCCCCACATCCCCCACATCCCCCACAGATCATTATGCTGAGTCCTGGGCACACACTTATTGCATAATTCAGATATGGAACACCCAGGGCTCGTTCTGACCGTGGGATAATATCAAAGGAACCCCGCCGAGTGGGGAAAAACTGAAGATTTTCTCCCGCAACAGAGACGCGGTTTGAAACAAGATGGTGGCTGCAGATCGAGGAGGCGGGTTCCGGAGTTAGCGGAGACGAGGTGAGGACATAAGCGCGCCTTTATGGGAGACCTGTGCTTAGAGGACGCTAATGGGAAGTGGAAACCCCATAGCCGTAGCCTAGAAATCTGTCTGGAGCGGCGCAGAGCTGGGCCTCAGCTCCAGAGAGACATTTGCGTGCGCCCTGCTGCAGCGGACCTCAGCAACCAGCTGGAGTGGCGGAAAGCAGGTCCGCAACTGAGGCACCGGATGGGTGCAAACTACAAGATGAGGCGGCGCACCCGGGGGGCCCTTGACAGGCTGAGCACCCTGGGAGAGCGTGCAAAGTGCTTGGAGAGGGTGCAATCCTCTGGTGCGTACCCCTGGAACACAGCGCATGCCCAGCAAGGCCGGCATTGCCAAGACTCCTGGACCAGGCCCTGATTTGAAGCACTGGGAGAGGGGCCCTAATGCCATAGCTGAGCTGCAGGTGGAGAGCATTATACCAAAGTGCCTAGTGAAGACCCTAGAGCTGAGGTATACTGAGCTTTCAGTATTAGGAGAGAACGTGGCTGTGAAACTGCTCAGTCACAATCAGAGGGCACTGGGAGAACCTGGTGACAGCAGTGGCTGTAGCTCTGAGGAGGCCCGCTTGGTGATGCACCTAAATAAATAGACCCAAGGTGGATTAGCTTCTAAGTTCCCTCCTGGGGATCTAGACACAAGGGGCAACTGTCTCCATAGAAACCCCAGCTTTTTACGCTTGGTCTGGCTCCGCCGAGCCAGAGGTTAAGAGTGACCGCCAACAACGTTAATCAACTGTGGCCCGAGGAGTGACGTTTATCGTTGACCATGAGGAAAATTCCCAGGAAAAATGGTTATGATGCCCGTTGCGCAGGGAATCTAGGTCATCAGACAAATGACGATGACAAAGCAGTTGAGGGGAAGAGAGACACTCCTCCCACAGGCCCACCCTAGAAGACATTATGCAGGCCAACACCGCCTCCAGAGAGGCGCTCGAGGCAAAGATTGATTCAATTGGAACAGACCATAATCTCCTGACGATCACTGCAAACTCAAATAGCGGGTAGAAGTTACTGAAAAAGAACTCGCTGATATTCCAGAAGAAGTGACTACTTTGCAGAAATCGCTGAAAATTGTGAAAGCCAATGTAAAGGTACAAGAAATGAGGGCAGAGGACAGCGAAGGGAGATCCCGTAGAAACAACCTACGCATAGTGGGGGTTCCGGAACGGGCAGAGGGAGCAGATGCAATGAAAGAGGGTAGAGGTGGCCCCAGAGGGTCTCTCCCCCTTTTATACACTGGAGAGAGCTCATAGAGTCCCGGATAGGCCGCCCAAGCCCAGAGCCCCCCCCTTGGCCACTAGTTGCGCGACTCCTGCATTTCCAGGATCTGGATCACATTCTTCAACAAGCACGTCAAAAGCAGGACTTACAAATCAGAAATAATAAAGTGATGATATTCCCGGACTTTACTAGTGAAGTGCAGCATCAGCGGGAGTCCTTTCTGGCCATCAAGCTAAACCTTCGACAAGTACAGATCCCATATGCCATCCTGCACGTCTACAGATTTCCGACAAATCAGGAACACAGTTCTTCACTACTCCACATGAGGCATGGGAGTGGCTGGACTCTCACTGAGGTCAAGAGGTTCTCTCTTAATCCCCATACCTGACACAACAGCATCAGACCAAGAGTCATCATTCCACTAGAGCCCAATCTCCCAAGGAGCAATGATCAGAATGCCGCAAGGCACTGCAGGCAATTGTGGAACTTAGCCGTGGAGGTACCAACCCTAGCTCAAGCAAAAGTGGTCCCGACACAAACCGATCGGAAAGCTCACTGCCAGCTAGTGCAAACGAGGACTCTGAGATTGAACTACCAAAATGTACACCTCAAACGGCGGACAAAATTGCATAAGGGGGCAAGTTATTGTAGATTCCGGAGGACTTCTGGGAAGTCGACGTGACTCATGTGAGGAACCAGACATGGCAGCAGATGAACGGCGACGGCATATCCACTGGGGCTACCATTCCAGTAATGATGATGGGGGGGTACGGCCTGGAGGAGCTTCGGGTCCGGTAGGGTAATGTACATAACCCCACCACTTCTAACGGACTTCCTACTATTAAGTTTCAGTTTGGATGGGAACTAATTCATGTGTACCTGTCCTGGGGAGGGGGAGTTGGGGAATTAATTTTGTTCAGGTTTGGAGTTTTGGGCCAGGCGTGTCGATTTAGGGGAACTTGTTAGGGATGTGACCCCCTCATACAATGGTATCCACTGTAGGTACTAAATGTCTATCCTGGAATGTTTGGTGGATGCACACTATGTTGCGCCGCCATAAAATTCATGCATATCTGGTCAGGAGGGAGATAAAAGTTGGGAGGCTTCAGGAGACCCACTTAACGGCACAATAAGGCACTGCGCTTCAAAGTAGTTGGAGGGCGCAGGTATTTTATACCCCTTATTCGGTCTTCACCAGGAGGGCACTGGTCTGGGTGAGGGTCCCTTTTCAATGCACTAGAGAGATAATTGACCCAGAGGGGACATTTGTGGTAGTCTCGGGCGCTTGAACGGCAGAGAGTTAGCAATTCGGATTTTATATGCCCCTAACACAGAGCAACCTGCCTTCCGGGCGCAACTATTGAGGACGCTGGCTTCAGCTCTGAAGGGGTCAGTGTTACTGGGTGGCGATTTAAATTGCATGACTAATAATGGGTTGGACCGCTCCCATCCTCCACTCCCTGATGCTCCCATACATAAAGTTGCAGAGGCCAGACGAAATTGGCAGCAGAGGTGGGGGTTAATAGACACTTGGAGGTCCCGGCATCCCAGGGAGAGAGATTACTCCTTTTTTTTAGCAACGCATGAGCTCCATGTGCGCTTAGATGCTGTCTTGTGCTCTCCGAATGTGCATGGGGGGGTAAAGCTGAATGAGTACCTAACCAGAATGATCTCTGACCATAATCGGCTCTTGCAGAGCCTGGAGTGGACCCTTGTAGGGCCCAAAATCCCCGCCTGGCGCCTGCAGCCGGAGGCATTGAGGACCTGGTCTTCCATGCTACAGTGGGCACTGCTATAGATCACTCTTTTTTAGAAAACACTAATACGGTGATGAACCCGCTCATAGAATGAGACACCATTAAGGCTGTCATCAGGGGTGCTGCATTGCGGAGATAGTGGGAGCACAAAAGGTTCTTTTGCAAGATATACAGGAGGCAGAGCAGCCACTCCACGAGATAGAGAAAGAAAGATCGGAGGGGGCAGATAAGCATGCAGAGTTCCTGGAGGCAAAAGAAACAGTGTCAGTCCAGGTAGAGCGACTGCGTTATTTTGATCACAAAACTTATGCAACTCGTGCCCCCACTGAGAGGGACAAGTCCGGGGCTCTCCTGGCCTGGTTAGCTAACCCGGCGAGAAGGGGGACAATGATTCTAGAACTTCTAGGGTGAGATGACGAGAGTTATCATACACAGCAGGATATGAATGCCCAGTTCCTGAACTACTATACTGACTTATATCAGAGCGGATTGGCCCCAACGGACGAGAGTATAGCTGAGTTCATAGGGGAAGTGCAACTTCCGGGATTAGAGAGGGAAGTAGCGACAAGCCTGGGCAGAGACATGGAGGTCGGCGAGGTGCGAGGAGCCATTAAGGGCATGGCCAGAAATAAGACCCCAGGATGAGTGGGTTACCGATAGAGTTTTATTCGGCCTACGTGGATCTTTTGGCTCCTAAGCTGGTGTCTCTCTATAATAGGGCAAAACAAGAAGAGGAATTACCTGAGCCGACAAAAGAGGCAGTGATTATCCGACTTCTCAAGCCCGGGAAACTGGCCTGGGCCAGAACGGCGTACCGGCCACTCTCCATGTTCAACGTAGATTGCAAAATCCTGAGCCGGATCCTGGCAGCCCGCCTCCTACCACATATGGCTACCCTGATACATAAAGACCAAGCAGACTTTATCCCCCACCAGAAACACAGCAATTAATATACGGCGACTCCTACGCATGTTGGCGGCAGACGCCTACAAGAAAGAGGGGGTAACCATTTTTGCAGATATCGAAAAGGCATTTGATAGTCTTGAATGACCTTAACTCTTTCAAGTGATGCAACAATTTGGGGTAGGAACAAAGTATGTAGGGTGGACTGCTCTCTTGTACAGAGATTCTACAGCTAGGGTCAGGACAGGGGGACTGATATCGGACGCCTGCAAGGTGGGCCGAGGAACGAGACAAGGCTGTCTGTTGTCGCCTCTACTATTTGCCCTGGCGATAGATCACCTGGCAGCCCACGTTAGATCGGGCCGGCACTATCAAGGCCTGAGAGTGTCAGGACAGATCCAGTATATAGAGCTATATGCGGACGACTTATTGATGTTCCTAGCTGACTCGGGAGAGGCACTCCTGAGGCTAAAGAGCTTCATGCTCTGGGAAGTGAATTGGGCAAAGTTGTGTCTATTCCCGACTGGAACAAATAGACTAGGGCCTCCAGAGACATAAGGTGTGAAGTGTGAGGATAGATGCCTGACTTACCTGGGCACTCAAATATACCATGCTCAAGCGGACATGCTTGAGGGCAATATAGGAGGAGCAACTAGAGCTACTAAAAGTAGCTTTGACTTCTGGAGGACCCTCCCATTGTCAGTAGTGGGCCGAGTCGCCCTCCTAAAGATGGTAACATTGCCAAGATTTTTGTACTATTTTAGTTCATTACCAATATGGATACTGCCCCGACTATTTGCACAGCTCAAAACAATGGTCACAGGGTTCTTTTGGGGAACCGGGAGACGAAGTGTGGCACTCAGTACCAGGATGCGCCTCAGAGCGGAGGGAGGATTAGGTGTGCCAGACTTTGAAGATTACTATCTTGCGGCGCAGCTGCAGTGGTTCACAAAATGGGTGGCGGGACGACTCAAGGGGACAGACGACTGAGGGGGCAATGACCCAAGCCTGCGACTACTATCAAGGATATTGTTGAAAATCTAAATACCGGGCTGTTTGCTACTCCCTGACGTACTAACTGTGCGTAAGTGCCCTTATACACCTGAAATTCCGCTGACCATGTTGAGGCTTTACCATGAAGGGGGAATTGGCATAGGTTAGAGGCTTAGGGAGACGCTGGGATATCTACCATGGGGGATCTATATGAGGGGAGTGCTATGATCCCCTTCAATGACCTCCGAGAGAGATACGACCTACCAAGAGGTGACTTTCTACTACATACAGCTCTATCGACGGCCATGCGGAAAAACTGGCGGATGGGTCTCTCTGAACCCCTGACGTCAACGATCTGTCAATATGTAGTGATAGCATACTGAATAAGCATGGGTGGAAAATCCGTTCCGCTTGCGGATTTTGCGGATTTTCGTTAAATTCGCAATCCGCGAGATTCGCGAATTTCCCGCAAAAGCCGCGAACGGAACGGATTGGGTCAAAAGTTCAAGCTGACTTTTGCAACTCTTTTAGAATGGCGCCGGCAAGCTGCCAGAGCCATTCAAAATAGTTACAAAAGTCAGCTTCAACAGGAAGCTCTAATAGATAAAGTAAAGCAGGTGCTCGAGTTGAAGCTCAAATTCAGTTACACAATCATTAATCACCCCAAACTTGGGTTGATTAATGATTGTATAACTTAATTTGACCTTCAACTCGAGCACCTGCTTTACTTTATCTATTAGTGCTTCCTGTTGAAGCTCTTTGTAGCTATTTTAGAATGGCGCTGGCAGCTTGCCGGCCCCATTCTAAGTGGGGCTGAGGGCAGAAGGGCACAAAAATGGGACAGAGGGCAGAAGGGGACAAAAAATGAGTGGGGCAGAGGGCAGAAGGGCACAGAAACGAGTGGTACAGAGGGCAGAAGGGCATAAAAAACAAGCGGGTGGCAGTGATTAACCAGGAAAAAAAAAAAACGCGAACACGCAAAGCGCCCCGCAAACACCCGCGAACACGCAACGCACCCCGCGAACACCCACGAACACGCAATCCTGTGTTCACATGCGGATCCCGAATTTGTAAAATTCGCCCATGGATATTACTGAACCTTCAAGGTGGTTGCTTGCCCATATCGGTGCCTAATGCATGAAATACTACAACCCTGGACTGAGTTCCGTCTCAAGTGGGAGGAGGATTTGGGTAAGGCTATAGCTGAAAAACCCTGGGGGGAATTGGTGGAGAGAGCATGGAAGAGCATCAGAAATGCGCGATTCCAGCTGGTCCACTTCTATGTATTCCACAGAGCGTATCTCACCCCGGGTAAGATTAACGAATACTTCATTACCACCACAGCCGCCTGCCCCCACTGTAATATGGAGGGAGCAGGGTTTCTTCATATGTTTTGGGATTGCCCATATTTGAGCAGTTTTTGGGAGGGGGTTACCACAGTATTGGCGACTGTAACAGATAGGGAAGTTGATGCAACTCCAGTTTATTGCCTGCTGCACTGGTTCCCCCATACAACCAGGCAGAAGGTCACGAGAATGTTTTTAGACTTGGGGCTGGTATTGGCCAAATGAGATATCACTAGCCACTGGAAAGCAAGGAAAAGCCCTAATATACCCAGATGGACAAGAGAGTTTGTCAAATGGGCGGAATGCGAGGGAGCAATCAGACTGCAAATAGCGAAAAGGACGGGGAGCGAGAAAGCATTAGAAACAGCTAGGGCATGGGTGGCACTGGTGGAGCTCCTAAAACACCCAGACGAGGACAGGGAAGATAGTTTGGTGGAATAAGGTCCAAGTGCTGGTGACTAGCCCCCGCCAAGCTTTCCCTGCAGATCCTAGTTGATGCCCACACATCAGGCCAGGTGCGCCATTTCATGTGCCCCCCCTGCTGGATTTCCCCGGTACACTCTTGCTAGAGCGGAGGACGGTTACAGTATGGGATAGCTCTAGAGTACAAAGATATGGACCGATCGTAAGCGACACGCCTGGGTGGTTGGGGGGGATCTAGTTGCGGAAGGATTACAGATGTATAGGGACTAAAAAGACTGACCATCCTTGTAGATCACTAAAGTACTTTCCTATGTAGATACTATGTACAGGGTTGCTGAGACTGGGCATTGGGCCGTTATTATGTTTCCTTTTTCCATGCCCTCCCTTAATTGGGTGGTAAGGGCGACCGTAACTGAAAGAATTTACTTCTGTTATTGTTAAGAAATGTCCATTGATTTTGTTGCTTCTCAAATATCACAACTGTAACCAGTAATCTAATGCAATATGTTTACTGAAAACTCAATAAAATCTTTTTAAAAAAGACCACAGATGTTTACAGTTCCTTTTTTGAGACCTCTAACCAGTGAACAAAAACTGTGTGAACTGTATAAAACTACACATTGAAAAATATGATTATTAATTTGAGCAATAGTGTGGATGTTTGTATTTCCTAACCCTCAACAGTTATCCATTTTAAATTGATATGTTTTCGCTTCGCTGGATTGCGAGCAGCCCGGTGGCAGTGGGCTTGCTTGCAGGAGCTGAGGGCTGCGATCGTGTACTCTGTACTCTTTAGCGCGCTGTCACGCAGATTTAAATGGTGACGCGCATTTATTTTAAAAATCGTATTTTTCTAACCCACCTGTACTGAAAATCCACAGGTACCTTTAACCTTCTACTTTGCTTCCTAGGGGCCCGGTCGGGGCTGGCTGGCAGCTGATTCCACGCTAGGCTCCCAGCGCTAGTGGCCGCCATCTTGGTTTGGGCTGGTTCGCCCAACCCCACTCACGCCACTCCCCCCACGCTGCTCCTCCATTTAGGAGTGAGCTCCACGTCTCCCCAGCGATTGCGAGCAGCCCGGTGGCAGTGGGCTTGCTGGCAGGAGCTGAGGGCTGCGATCGTGTACTCTGTGCTTTTAGCGCGCTGTCACGCAGATTTAATTGGTGACGCGCATTTATTTTAAAAATCGTATTTTTCTAACCCACCTGTACTGAAAATCCACAGGTACCTTTAACCTTCTACTTTGCTTCCTAGGGGCCCGGTCGGGGCTGGCTGGCAGCTGATTCCACGCTAGGCTCCCAGCGCTAGTGGCCGCCATCTTGGTTTGGGCTGGTTCGCCCAACCCCACTCACGCCACTCCCCCCACGCTGCTCCTCCATTTAGGAGTGAGCTCCACGTCTCCCCAGCGATTGCGAGCAGCCCGGTGGCAGTGAGCTTGCTTGCAGGAGCTGAGGGCTGCGATCGTGTACTCTGTGCTTTTAGCGCGCTGTCACGCAGATTTAAATGGTGACGCGCATTTATTTTAAAAATCGTATTTTTCTAACACACCTGTACTGAAAATCCACAGGTACCTTTAACCTTCTACTTTGCTTCCTAGGGGCCCGGTCGGGGCTGGCTGGCAGCTGATTCCACGCTAGGCTCCCAGCGCTGGTGGCCGCCATCTTGGTTTGGGCTGGTTCGCCCAACCCCACTCACGCCACTCCCCCCACGCTGCTCCTCCATTTAGGAGTGAGCTCCACGTCTCCCCAGCGATTGCGAGCAGCCCGGTGGCAGTGGGCTTGCTTGCAGGAGCTGAGGGCTGCGATCGTGTACTCTGTGCTTTTAGCGCGCTGTCACGCAGATTTAAATGGTGACGCGCATTTATTTTAAAAATCGTATTTTTCTAACCCACCTGTACTGAAAATCCACAGGTACCTTTAACCTTCTACTTTGCTTCCTAGGGGCCCGGTCGGGGCTGGCTGGCAGCTGATTCCACGCTAGGCTCCCAGCGCTAGTGGCCGCCATCTTGGTTTGGGCTGGTTCGCCCAACCCCACTCACGCCACTCCCCCCACGCTGCTCCTCCATTTAGGAGTGAGCTCCACGTCTCCCCAGCGATTGCGAGCAGCCCGGTGGCAGTGGGCTTGCTTGCAGGAGCTGAGGGCTGCGATCGTGTACTCTGTGCTTTTAGCGCGCTGTCACGCAGATTTAAATGGTGACGCGCATTTATTTTAAAAATCGTATTTTTCTAACCCACCTGTACTGAAAATCCACAGGTACCTTTAACCTTCTACTTTGCTTCCTAGGGGCCCGGTCGGGGCTGGCTGGCAGCTGATTCCACGCTAGGCTCCCAGCGCTAGTGGCCGCCATCTTGGTTTGGGCTGGTTCGCCCAACCCCACTCACGCCACTCCCCCCACGCTGCTCCTCAATTTAAACGCCCCCCATGTGTCAGCGCAGCGGACGAGCGCAGCGGGTGCGCCGTAGGCGCGCCGGAGTCACGCCAGAGTCCAGCCCGTCTGCGCCCGTCCGCGGCAGGACGGGGCAAGGGGCACCCCCCTATGTCCATTTGTCGACATACTCTTCCTCCGACCTCTTGTCCCTCTGGACTCCTGGTACCATCAGCCCACATATATCCAGCCTGCTGCAACACTTGAACCTTCTCTCTACCCCTCTTTCCACTGCCCCCACTGCTATATCAAGTTTCGCCTATTTGTACCGCGCCACTTCCTCTGCTCTTTCCCCATCTCCCGCCCCTCACATGCCGTCCTTTAACATTACTGCTGCGCTCCTTAACACCAGATCAGCTGTCAGTCATCAGTATGAGCTCTATGATTACCTTGACACCCATAATCCTGATCTTCTGTTTATAACAGAGACTTGGCTTAAGGCCGACTCCCTACCTAACGTTTTAGCAGCACTCCCTCCCTCATATTCCATCGTTCGAGCAGATCGACCGGAGGGTAGAAGAGGCGGTGGAGTGGCCCTCATTGCTCATACCGACCTTCACTTTCAGACTCTCCCCTGTCCCCCCATCCCTGAAGTTGACTGCCTGATTATTCGTTCTACTTCTCATGCCACTCCCCTTACTGCTGTTCTTATCTACCGCCCCCCTAACCCCACCCCCACCTTTGTTTCTTGCTTCCAGGACATCCTTGCAACCCTGGTCGTTAATAACTCGTCTGTACTGGTCCTGGGTGACCTTAACTTTTGGCCCAACGACCCGGCCGAAAGCTCTCAATCCAAGGAGTTCACCGATCTTATGACCAGCCTCAACTTCACTACCCATGTTCACAGTCCCACCCATGTGCATGGCCACTCTCTCGACCAGGTTTGGACCCTGAACATCCCCACCTCCTCCCCTGCCATATTCCCCTGTCCTTGGTCAGACCACTTTTTAATCTCCTTTTCCCTTGCCTTAGCCCCAGTGGCTAAACCTCCCCTTCCCAAGAACACCTGGGTTAGAAAATGGGGCAAGGCAGACATGCCATCCTTCCACTCATCCCTAGTCAACGCCTGTCCCGATCTTTCCGGCCTCGCCGCCCCGGATCAGTTGGCCACTATCGATGGGTGGCTGACCCGTGCTGGCGAAGACTTCGCCCCCTTGAGGCGGATCACGGTTAAGCGAGCTCACGCCGCTAACCGTTGGTTCACCCCTGACCTCAAGGTAATGAAACTGGCCGCTCGCAGAGCGTGTATGGAGAAGAGAATACTGCCCTTTAAAAAAAACCATCTACCTCTCCGTGCTTAAGACATACAAGCAGGGTATCCTTGATGCTAAGACCCTGTTCTATTCCAACAGGATACTGGCAGCGGAATCTCAAACTAAGGAGATTTTTGACACAGTTCACGAACTTGCTTCGTCCAATAGAGCTGTGGCTTCCATTCCCCCCTCCCAACCGCTTTGCGACTCACTCAACGATTTCTTCGTTGACAAGGTCGCAAAGATTAAAGCTAACATTCCTCTCCCTTCCCCCACTTTCACTAACCCTTTCCCGCCCGTCATCACGTCTAAACTCACTTCCATTCCCCCCTTAACCAAGGCTACGCTCTTCCCCCTGCTTCAAAAGGTAAAGTCAGGCTCCCCCCTTGACTTTGCCCCCGCTCACATCTTAAGAGAAATCTTCCTAAACTGTCCCACTCCCCCCCTCACACTGTTGAACGACTCGATCAGCAACGGAGTGGTCCCCACTGCTCACAAATTCGCGGCCATCATCCCCATTCTAAAAAAACCTGGTGCAGATCCCTCCTCCCCTTCTAACTATCGCCCCATCTCCCTCCTGCCTTACTTGGGTAAAGTTCTAGAAGCCCACGTGACCAGCACCCTGAGCGCCTATGTGGAAACCAACCACTGCCTCTCTACCAGGCAGGCGGGCTTCCGCCCGCTCCACTCCACCGAGAGGGTGGTGACCTCAGTGATGGACAGCCTATGCGAGGGCATCGACACTAATTGTCAGCAGGCCCTCATCCTTCTAGATCTGTCCGCCGCTTTTGACACGGTGGATCATTCCACCCTCCTCACCCGTGTCAAGGCGGCGGGCATCGAGGGCCTGGCCCTCGCTTGGCTTGAGTCCTTCCTGAGCGACAGGGCTCAGGCGGTTCACCTAGCTGGTTTCACCGCTGCTCCTCGCAGGGTTGCTTGTGGAGTCCCCCAAGGTTCCTCACTTTCCCCTCTTTTGTTTAATTTATACATCTACCCTTTAATTTTTATGTTACAGCAGCTCGAGGTCACAGGTGTTTAATTACGCCGATGACCTCCAGCTAATTTTCAACCTTTCCCACTCCCCTTCCTCCTCCCAGAACGTCCAGTCCGTCATGTTGTTCATCCAGGACTGGATGAACTGCAACCACCTCAAACTCAATCCAGATAAGACGGAGTTAGTCTTGACTGGAGGTGGTTGCAGTCCCTGGTCCCCCTCCCACTGGCCTTTCTCACTTGGTGTCCCTCCGCTTCCTGTTCCCAAGGTCAAAACCCTTAGCATTCTCCTCAATTCTTCACTCTCCGTTCACTCACAGGTTTCCTCAGTTGTTTCTTCTTGTTTTTTCTCCCTTAGAACTATTAGGAAGATCTCTCGCTTTTTCTCTCTGCCTGCGTTAAAAATCATAGTGATGGCCATGGTGCTCTCGCGCCTTGATTATGGCAATATCATTTACAACGGCGCCCCAGCCTACGCCATTCGCCGTTTGCAGCTAGTGCAGAACCAGGCTGCCCGCCTGATCCACGGCCTGCCCAAATTCCATCGGGTTACCCCCTTAATGCAGGCACTGCACTGGCTGCCGGTGAAAGAGCATGCCCTGTTCAAACTCGGCTGTACCACCTTCCAGGCCAAAATGGGCACCGCCCCGGAGTTCATCTGCTCCGCCATCAAACCCTACTCACCTGGCAGAGAGCTCCGCTCCTCCCATCAGGCCCTGCTAACCATCCCCCGTTTCCGTAAGAAAAAGGCCGGAGGAACAAAATTTGCAGTTCTCGCTCCTGCGTTCTGGAACTCCCTCCCGACCGAACTCCGACTGACTTCCTCCTACATAGAGTTTCGGAAGGGTCTTAAAACTCTGCTCTTTTCCCAAGCCTACAAGGTCTGATCCCCCTCCGCTCCTGCCACCCCCCTCGCAGTCCTAAAGCGCCAAGAAACCGCACGGTAGTAGAGCGCTATATAAATGTTTTTAAATTCAAATTCAAATTCAAATTCAAAAATTCAAATTCAAATTCAAAATTCAAAATTCTTCCAATGTGGATGAGGACAGTTGTTCTTTAATTTAAGTTGATATATTTAATTTTATTTATTTGAATATGTTTAAGTTAATATATTTTCCTAATAAATACTTTTGTCATATATTTTGATTGTCATTTGTTTGTGCATTTTAACACCAAATGCAGATTCTACATTTTTTTTAATAATTCAGTTATAGTGTCTTGATCATGTGCGTTTGAATAATGTGGTGCACTCAATAATGGTAACATAAAAACAGATCAGAAATTGTTAATCAGACAACAGCAGCTTGATCCTTCTACTAAGCTTTAGCATCAGGTCTTTGCATGCCTGCGCATTATGTGATAATGACTATGGGCCAGATGTATCAAGGCTTTTGCGACTCGCAAAGGCCGAAATTCGCAGAATTTCGGCCTTTGCGACTCGCAAACGGCCGATCTGCATTTTTTCAGATGTATGAAAAAATCGCAATTTAAGGAATCACAATTATTTGCGATTCCTTATTTTGCCATAGCATTTAAGGAATCACAAATGTTGCGATTCCTTAAATGATATGTATGACACATTTTGAAATTGTGATTTTGAGTTAAGAAATCGCAAATGACCACCAACTTGTACTTGGTGGTAATTTGCGATTTCTTTTAAAAATGCCCTATTTGGCATTTGTGAGGGTGGCATGTGACACACGTACATGCCCATAGGGCATGCATGTGTGCCACATGCACACACATGTAGATTTCAGGGGTGCAGCAGGGTGTCTTTGAGACACCCCTGCATCCTTGAAATAATTCTCAAATTGCGATTAGCAAATTGCGAATTCGCAATTTGAGAATTATTGCACTATCATTCCTATGGGCCTCCTGGCCCATAGGAATGCATTGGAAATTATTCTTTATTTGCGAATTCGCATATAAAGAATAATAAGGAATCGCAAAAAAATTGCGATTTTGTACATACATACCATTTTGCGAATTCTAAATAGCGATTCTCAAAAAATCGCTATTTAGGATTCGCAAAACGGAATCTTGATACATCTGGCCCTATGCCCCTACCCTTTGACATTGTCAAAAAGGGTTGACGGATGGTTCGGAATAGCCCAAAAAATGACAGACAGCTGCCTGCACAGGGAGACGGACTTGCTGAGTGAGTGATACTCCTGACTGCCCACAGATCACACAGAGTGGCAGATGTGTGCTCAAAGAGAGAGAAACAGACTACAGTCTGTGCAGAGATCACATCAGCTGCTCCCTGCACACGAAAATGATGTGAGCACCAAAATAAGCTTGTCAGAACTTTGTCTGATATAAATATCATGCCCTAAATTTTTTCAACTAAAATATTCCTCATGGGAGAGTTAATAACAGAAAATGTACACACGCACACAGAGGGACAATATTTAGGACATGATTTTTCTGCCAGTTAATATTTCTGTATTCAGTATTCTGACATGCAATCCAGAGAAACACCAGCTGTTTACCAGATATGAGAGTAACTGGCAGATGTCTGTGCGGGGAGAGGTCGTAGCAGATAGCCAACTCATTTCTGCAGAGATCATAAAATGGCTGCTGGCAGTGGAGCAGCAACCAGAGCGTGACAAACAACATTTAGCAGTGGTTGGTTTGTGCAAATGTCAGTGAAAAAGGAACTCTCCATTCGTGAATTGTGGCATTACCTGGTCCAGTGCTGGGACCAGTGTCATGGTCTTCAACTGAAGGATGTGTCAGTTGCATAATACACCCCACATCACCCCAGCAAATGAGACCAGGTTGGTGGCAAATTACGAACTCTGCACATGTTACAATTTATTAACAATATCATGGGTACCAAACTGATATGCTTTCTGGTATGCTTTCTCAAACAAGCACAACAACACTATCTTTACTAAATGTGCCAGAGACAGGCAAGTTCCAAAAATATGTTTGACGTGACAATGCAAGAGTAACTCTACATGTAGCCCTAAAAGCAGGAGAGATGAGGACAAACTAAGGTCTGTAGGTAAATGGAAGAAGGCAGACAGCGTGCCCCAACCCCAGTGCATAAATCAACCTTGATACTCTAACTGCAGTATCCTATCCAGTTCTTCACTGTAAGATGTCGATCCCATTCACACAAGCAGCAGCATGACCACTGCAGCCAGATCTCTCTCATTTGCCGCAACACCCTCTTACAGCTTCCCCCTCTTCAAAAAACCATGGAGCAGCGTAATTTTGGCTCCAAGCTACATATGCGCAACCTACATGTGAACTTACATACCTGTGTGTCCTAGCGTTATTAATGAAAAAGCGTTGCACTGGAACTCAAAATTGAAGTGTATTCACTGTAGAACTAGGAATCATATACACTATGGGCCTCATTTATGAGGCAGTGCGTCACTTTTACGCTGCCGGTGCTTCACTTTTTGTGACGCACCAGCAGCGTAAAAAATGTGCCCTGTTGCACCATATTTACAAAGTGACGCATCTAGGTAGATGCGCCACTTTGTAAACCCCTGCGCTACATTATACCTACGCCAGGTATAATGTATGCATGGGGGGGGGGGCGTTCTAATGCAAGAAAGGGTCATAGAAGTGACGCAGTGAAATCTATAAGATTTCACTGCGCCACTTCTAGGACACAAATGCGTCAATTTCTTACACCTGCCTCACAGCAGGCGTAAGACTAACACAGGCCCTTTCACATGGGGCTTGCCCCATGTGAAAGGACACATTGCTGGAGTTGTGTCATTTTTGTGACACACTCCAGCAATGCGTCACATTTGCGACATACAGATACGTCAGAAATACTGACATATTTGTAACTCCTTGCGCCATGATGCATCATACTGTAAATATGACGCATCATTGGTGTCGCAAGGAGGGCGCAGTGAAAAGTGACGCATCGCTGTTTTCACGCAGCGATGCGTCACTTTTCATAAATGAGGCCCTATGTCCCTTAACTTTATTTAAACATTATATATTCCTTATAGACTTGATAAACAAAACATCTGCACACTATTAAAGTGTCTTTACTGTAGAATCGAGAATGATTTATGTAAATATATGTACTAATGTTTTCTCATTGGAATTTCTAATGTAGTTCTTAGTCACACTTTTATTAGGGCATTTAAAGTTAGTTCACATTTATTGAAATGTAACATGAATCTAATGTGCTGACGTTCTATTCTTTGGAAGTTGTATGTGCACATGCAAATTAAATGTGCACCATTAATAGACTCGTATTTTTTTTCTGCATTAATTACTGTTTTCCATTTTGGCTTGTATGACTTTTCCTTTGCAGGTATGTTCATATTGTTTGTTAGCTTGAGAATAGATGTAACTCTGTATTACTGATAGAGAGCCTAAGAAGAAGACCTAGACTGACAATTTCTATTTAGTAATGTTGCAAGGAGTCACAGGTATCCAAGGACAATGTTTTTCTCAAGACTGGTTTGGGAGAGTTTGTTAGTGTTCAAAATCAACATGAGAATGGAAAAGACAATGGAATCCTTGATGCTGTGATGAATGGGTGTTACCCAAAGATTTGTGTTCTCACAAGTCGTTGTTGGCCATTTTTTCCTGGACTTTGAGAGATACAGACCTTTTTTTTATTGAGCAGAGCATTAGGTTCATTAAAATACATGCTGTACTAAAACACATTTTTCACTGATACTAACATTAAAACCAGTTACAAAATTAGATTGACAAAATACATAATAGAAAAAGACAAGGAGCAAAAACTAAAGCAGCTGATTGTGTCTTCATTCCCCCCCAAAAAAACAATGCAACTTTGTCCTGGGACACAGTAGCCATAAGAGAACATTCCCAATACTTCTACGTTGTAATACAGATAAAGTGCTAGTGCCATCTTATCGCCTAAGAACCAACATAAATACAATACGTTTATATTTGGCAGCAGTAGCGGTTTCTTACATCCTAGGCCAAAGTGCTAAATGCATTCTATAAAGTGCCAGAAAAGTGCAGATTCTGTTAAAGTGCAGTAAGAAAAAAGTGCGAGTGCAATTTACCAAAAACCTGCTACATTAATTAGCCATCCCTGCCACTATGATCTCTCTTTAAACTCCATCAGTTCATTAAAAAACTTCCAATTCGTTTCAAATTTCCTGATAGCTCCAACCCTCGTAGCGTAAGCTTCCTCCAATTTTTGAGTCCTTTTCATTTTATTGAACCACTTCAGATGAGAAGGTATTTCCCTAGATTTCCAATTTTGTAAAATTAGGGAACGAGCGACCATACATGAAATAAATAGGAAGGCCTTTTCGGGCTCGGATAGTATCTTTTCATCTCGACTGGAACCGAACAATACAGCTTCGGCCTCAAGCAAAATATTCTTATCGATTGCTTGCCCAATATCCGAAAAAACTTCTTCCCAAAATGGCCTGAGTGCTGAACATGCGGAAAAAATATGATGCCACCCGCCCTCCCCATCTATTTGGCAACAAAAGCACCTATTTTCTACGCCTGAAAATCTTTTACTTAAACGGCCTGAGTTAAATAAGATAGCCATCGTGATAGAAATGCCATCCTTTTAAAATTTGCGGCACACAAGGGTTTACTTTCTAGAAGACATATAGAGTCCCATTTCTTCATATTCAACCTACACCCGGTCTCCCGAATTATTTTGTCCAGATGAGTCTCTATTGCGGAAGCATGTTCCTCCTTATGTAGGAACGTATACCAGTTTCCTACCCCTTTTATATTGACCCCATAAAGAGCTATCATGAATTTACTAGGGGTGTCCAAAATACCACTGGTATTCGTTATCAAATGGACAACGCGTAGATATTCTAGAAAAGTTTCTTCCAATGACCTTCTACCCTTGCAGTTATTTCTTGCCAGGAAATCGGCCTATTTTGGACTATAAAATGCCTTCACTCGGACAATCCACAGCCTACCCAGATACTTATATGCCTCGATTGTAACTGGAGGGCGAGACATATACATTCTCTTAATTTTAAGTACTGGAGACCAGATGAGCCCGTCTTCTTAAAAAAGGATTGGAGTCTAAGAGAATAATATTTTAAAGTCTTATAGCGTGTCTTTTTTGGAAGTTTAGAAGTTTTTAAAAACACTTGGGTTAGAGATCCAATTTCT
Organism: Lissotriton vulgaris; assembly: GCF_964263255.1. Taxonomy (NCBI): domain Eukaryota; kingdom Metazoa; phylum Chordata; class Amphibia; order Caudata; family Salamandridae; genus Lissotriton; species Lissotriton vulgaris. The sequence goes on from NC_141687.1 coordinate 379,189,367, forward strand.
TGTGCCATTTTGTCTATAAAAAGCTGTCATTAGTACAATTAGATCCTATGAATCCAGACACTAAATTCAATAAGGCAGCCTCATAGTAAGTCCTCAAGTGAGGTAGCGCTAAGTCCCTTTGTCCTACAGATAATTGGACCACATTCAATTTCACCCTCAGAGCTTTTTTACCCCAAATAAATTCCCTAAGTATAGTAAAAAAATATGACTGATTTATTTTAATCGGGACATTAGAAAATAGAAAAATAAGCAGAGGGAGTACAGACATTTTAATCATTGAGACTCATCCCACAATCAAATGTGGGAGTAATGTCCATTGTTCTAGCAGCTTCTTAATCTTGCCCTTCATTTTTAGATAATTCAACTCAAATAACTGATGATAATGATTAGATACGTATATCCCTAGATATCTTATAGGATTCGTTTTTGTTGCTTGTATCCTTAGACAGGATGGAAAGGAATTCACATCAGCATTAAGGGACAGAACCTCGGTTTTTCTGGCATTTGTTTTATATCCGCATATTTGCTCAAACTCTGAGAATTCCCTCACAGCTGTTTTGAGGTTCACTCTGTCGGGAATCAGGTATAAAATAATGTCATCGGCAAAAAGTTTTAATTTAGCCATACCAGGTATCGGGGGTTGGATAGCAGCATTATTTCGAATCTTTAAAACCAGAGGTTCTATTAAAAAGGTAAAAAGTAAAGGCGAAAGCAGGCAGCCCTGCCTGGTTCCACGGTTGATACTTATGGCTCCTGCACAGTTTGAGTTAATTATACTCTGGGCGGTGGCCCCCTGGTATATATTTTGTAGCATATTAACTACCTGTGCAGGAAACCTGAACCGGCCCGTGGTAAAAAACAAAGTCTTCCAGTTCACAAGATCGAAGGCTTTTTCCGCATCAACCATTACTATACTAGCCGGGATGGAATTTGTGTTAAAATAATCCAGTGCATGACTAAAAACTGGGTCTTAGTCGCCATTGATCTCCGGGCTATAAAGCCGGTTTGATCACTGTGGATTATTTCTTGGGTGGTCCGTAAAAAGCGTTCTGCCCATACCTTCATCAAAATTTTACTTCCCTTCCTAATTCACCAAACCTATTATCTGATAATTTGGGGACATTCATATTAATAAAATATTCCTGGATTTGGTCCTCCTCCACTTAATACTCAGTAGAGTATAGCTGGTGAAAATGTTCCCAAAAAATCTGTGAAATATTACTTCTATCGGCTATTTCTTGGCCAGTCAGAAGATCCATGATTTTAGTTATTATAGATAATTCTTGTTTTTTCCTTGTGGAGTTTGCCAAACATTTACCAATTAACTGGCTTTCTTCATAAACCTTCTGTTGAAAAATGTGTGAATTGCAAACCTCTTCTAAAATAAACAAGTCCCTCAGCGCTGTTCTTGCCTGCTCATATCGATTTGGAAGAAGCTGAAGTTGGAGGGCATACTCTCGATCCACTTTGGTTTGCAAGGGCTATCTTAGTCCTCCGGGTACTAGACTGGACAGCCGTGTAAGCTATTATCTGTCCCCGGGCTGCTGCCTTAAACCCCCCCACACAGAGAAAGGATAAGCCGTATTCTCATTAATCAGAAAATATTCCAAGATCCACTTTCTATATCCCTGAACCCATTCTTCATTTTGCAATAGGAGACTATCCAGCTGCCACCTTGGACGTTCCCTACCTCTTTCCCCAAGCACCAAATCTATCCCAACATAGGCATGGTCTGAAAACGGGTTACAGCCTATGCATACATCTTGAATCCGAAGGGATCTGGAAGTTAGAAAATAATCTATTCGAGATGTTGTCCTAAAGTGGTGTGAGTTGCAGGTATAACAGTCTTTATCTAGATGGACTTTCCGCCATGGGTCCACCAATTGGTATTCTTGAATAATGGTTCCCATTATTTTCTTTGTATTAGGTTTTAGTTGTTTTTTATTTTTATTCGAGGTGTCTTTCCTAATATCCTGTATATAATGAAAGTCCCCACCAAATACCACCTGTCCGGGGGATCCTATCAATACGTCATTAATCTGAGTCAGGGGAACAATATCATCTAAGACAGGACCATAATAATTTATAAAATTTAATGTTTCCCTCTGTAACTTGGCTACTACCCATATCCACCTCCCATGTATATCCCTATGTATTTGTGTGAATTCCCAGGGAATTTTGCTAGAAAAGTAGATTGCTACCCCTCTAACCACAAAACCTGAAGAAGCAAAAAAAGCTTTAGAAAAAGTCTTAGGTATAAACAGATTAGGAGAATTAGATTTAAAATGCGTCTCCTGTAAAAACAATACTTGGGGATTTAATGAAGATAACCATCTAATGAGAGCACCATATTTCCTTTTGTTTAATAAACCATTAGTGTTGACTGACAGGATCTTACATTTACTGGTCTCCATAATTGGCCCTTACTAGTGCATTTCCTATACTTTCCGAACCTTTTACTCGTGCTCTTTTTCCTGCTGTGCCCCGGTTCCCACCCCAGAAAAGAAATACCCATCCCTTGAAATGTGAAAAAAAACCACCACCCACACTACCCACATTTAACCCCTCCCATCAGTCTTCCTGGGTGTCATGAAATTACACCCTCAGTAACGCTACAGACCCCTGACCCCCGGCAATCTTAAAGAGAAAAAATCCCTCTAAGTGTATACCAGAGTCAATACACTAAATATTGCCATTGCTACTGATAACTCTATATATATCAATATTCACATGCTAGACCCTGTTGAAATCTCTTTTAGCAAAGCCTGTGCTTCTTCCAGGTCTGAAAACATAAAAAACTTTCCTTGAACTAAAACTCTTAGTTTTGACTGTTGAGTCATTGATGCTTGCGCGCCATGGGCTTTAAACAAATGCAAGATTTTAACAAATTCTTTTCTCCTGCGTGCAGCGGCAGCAGTCAAATCTGAAAATATGCAGCAGTTGTTAGTCCCATCCACAGGAAACTGTCTTTGCTGAATCGCTCTTGTCAGAACTCTCTCCTTGATACGAAAGTTCAGCAGAATAGTTCTGGGTATTGTAGAGTTAGGAAAATGTTGCGCTGGAACTCGGTGAGCTCGTGTAATAGTAAGGTCACCCTCGAAGTCAGGCAGAACCTTCTGTTTAATAAATTTGTTGATCCATTGGAGGGGTTGAGAGCCTTCTATCCCTTTTGGAACCCCAACAATCCGGAGGTTGGACCTCCTAGAATGATTTTCCAGTTCCTCCAGTTTATTCTCGAGGTAGTTTTTCTTTTTAGCCGCCTCTTTTACCTCTCCCATGACCACATTCATTTGATCCTCCAATGCGGAAATTCTAACTACTGCCTCCTGGAATCTAATGGAAAAGCCAAATATTACTTCCTCAATTTTTCCCAATCTTTGGTGCAGGGCAGCAATTTCCATTTGCTGCGCTTTTTTCATTTCACGTATTTCACAGAAGATTAAATTCAACATGTCTCTGATGTCTAGTTGATAAACCCCCGTGGTCTCCATATTTTGACTGGAGTTACTTAGCGAGTCATCAGTGCCAATCCTCATACTGCCCACCTTAGGATCTACCTGTACTAATGCGGCTACTGGCCATTCCTGCCCTTGAGGTTCTGATTGAGGTTGGAGTTGGGATTGTTGATGCGGCTGTGATGACAATGAGTTCGCAGAGGTTTCAATCAAGTTCTTTTTAACTTTATCTGCCAAATCTAAAACCTGCGAGGGAATTGACCTAGACATAGTCTTTTCTATTGCACTCAAAGAGGCAGAAAGCGTATAGGGCGCTGCTAAGGCTTGCACTTGAGTTAGATCCTGATTTGGTGTTGTAGTCCTAAGTGCACAGTATCAAGATTTTGCTGCATCACTGCCTGGTCTTTAGGCGCCGATGATCCTGGTGAGAATGATCTTATCTCTGGCAGTGGAGTGTTGGGCGATATTAAAGCTGAGCCCAAGATCAATTAAGTGGGGTGGAGGATTGTTTGTGTGGAAGTTGTAGAGGTTGTGAGGTAGTTTTTTTTATAAACAGTAGAAATGTCTTCACATTTTTTGCGCCTTTTTTCGAGACGTCTTGAACTGGACTAGTTGATAAAGCGACTGCTTTTATCTGCGCCGATGTATCGTCAACCACTGATTCTACTAGTTTGGGCTGTCCCCGCCCCTGTCCCCGTCCCTCACACTGGGGAGAGGCTGAAGCTAAGGTGGGGGAGGGTTCATCCTCTGAACTCTCAAGAGTGCTGTCAATACCAGGGGAGGAGGAGTTGTTATCCTTGTATTTATCCTTGGCGGCTCGCAGTGCAGCTTTTTTTGCCAATGCTCGGCGTGTTTTCACTTTAAGGCGAGCTGCAGCATCTACTTTATTAGGTTTACTAGCAGCATTTCCGTCCTTCTGGGGCTTGCCCATTTTCCCCCACTACATCCTTATCTTCAATATGCTGTAATCTTCTGTACTTCTGCTGCTGCCCCTGTAATCTCTCTTTCCACTTGAATCTGGCACTAGATTGCCATCAGATTGTTATTAACTTGCCAGGGATTTGCCCAAAACTTTTTTTTTCCTCTTTCTTAATCGCAAGCCTCCTCACACAACCTCCTCACAACTTCCTCACCTCCTTTCCTGTCTCCTTTACTCCGGTTTTATCTTCTATGTGTCAGCAAAAAAAACATGCCTCGTGATTCTTCCTGCTGCTAGAATGATAGCAGCCGCAGAGGGGAGGAAAGCCTGAGCCACGATGCTCAGTAAAGCTCTGAAGGGCTCTGTCCCACAGGTTGCGTGTGAGCCGACCTCCTCACTGTTGCCTTGGCAGCCGCAAAACCACCTCGAGTCCGAGAGACGTCCCGAACCTCGGCGCCCTCACCCTCGCTTTCTTCAATGTGTTCTTCAATGAGCCGTATCTCTATGCCTCCATGCCGCCAGAAGAGGTACCGACCTCTAAGCTTACCCCTTTGATTCTTTGCTGAGTGTGGCTTAGGCCAACACTTATTTACCCATCCCTAGAAGACTTTCTTTAAAGTATTTTTATTGTGTTTTTCACCTAGTACATCAATGACATAGCAAAGCACCACACAGGATATTAGGAGTACTTATCCAGTCCAAACAAATTGTTAACAGTAACCTGACCCACCTGAAACCCTCCACCACCACCTGCCTCCCACACCCTAGATGTCTGTCAGATAAGACAATTGCAAAATAAAGAAAAGCAAAGAGACACTTGCAGCATTTCACAGGGCCACATCACTGCAACACCCCCTATGGCACGTCCTGGCTCAGTTCCCCACCTTTTCCGAGTAGCTCCATGGAGTAGTATTGCATTCAACCACCCCCCATCTGATGAAACCTTCAGGGACAGCCCCCGCTGGCGTATGTAACTTTTCAGCCACCATATACATATCCATGCCCCGTCTCCCTTCACATAGCGACGGGGTCAGACTCATCCCCCCAGTATCGGGCTGTCTCTCTTGGTCACCACAAGTCCCAGGCTACAAAACAATATTTTGGCCTGGGGCAGATCAAGATCATTAGGGATCCCCAGGAGGATAGATTTAGGATCCACTGGGATCAATTCCAGAAGGACATTATGGAGTTCCTCAATAACCACCACCCAATAGTCCTGAATTACAGGGCAGCCCCAAAGGGTGTGAAAAAGGAACCGGCTCCCCATGACACCTCAAGCAGTGTGAATCTGGTGCCCTTCCCCCAGCGTGTAGTCTCTGCCTGTCGTAGTACACCCTGTTAAGGATTTTAAATTGGATTCAACGCAGCCTCAATTTTATTGCTACCTCCCTCAGGTGCAGCAGGGCTGCTTCCCAGTCTATATATTCCAATTCTCCTACATCCTCCACCTACTTCGCTCGCAACTTACATAAAGTGCACAACATGGTACTGTTAAGGGTTCTACCGGTTAGGGAGATCGCACCCTTGCCCAGTTTCTCTGTCAACAGCTCCCCCTCCAGTGGGGCACATTCTGGGGTAGCCACTCGGCCCACCCAGAATGCTGAATCTGTGCATATTTAATACATTGATTAGCATTTATCCCAAACCAGTGTTTTAGCATTGGATGGTCAACACACTCCAACAGGTCCCCATACTCTGGAAATCCCGATAAGTTCCCAGGCCTCAAAGCCCTGTAGTTTCTGCATTTCTGGGAGTCAAGTCCCTTCCCACAAGGGTTCCCTAGACGTTTCTTGACCAAACTTCTGAAATGCTAGCACCTTCCCACTACTTCCTGCATTTTCTCTTTTTCTGGATTTGCCCAACTTTTTGAGATTCTTTAGACTTAACCGTCCTCATTAGTTCTAGATTCTAAATTTGCTGACTTTAGACTTTACTCATGTTTAGGAGAGAAGATCGAAGACTCTTCTCTGGGCATCAGATTCTGCTGGGTTTTTTTTTGTATTTCTGTGACCTTCTTGTTTGTTTCGCACTGATCCACAGAGCCGTACTGGGAACAGCAACCAGTCCTGGCAGATTGCTGCTCCACCGACCCTGTGAGTGGGGGAGGATGCTAGCAAGAAGCACCACTCCTGCTTTTGTTCAGGGGGTGATTTTGCAGCACTGCTGCAAAACCGGCCCCCAGTAACAAAACCGGCCCCCATGAGCACAAAACCGGCCCTCACTCCTCCGGCCCACCAAGAAATATCTTGTTATCTTGGACTTTTACAGCATTGAATTGAGATTGATATACTAACCTGACTGCTAATTTGTAATAAAACTTCTTAACTTTATTTATTGATTTCTGGACCTTATTGTGTAGCCAAATGGATTACACTGATAATTATATGTGTTTGACCAAGGTTTGACCAAGTGCTAACTCCCATCACCTCTCAGTCGCACAAAAAGATTCATGGTATGACCAATGGCAAGAGTATCTGACTAGCACTAGATCAACTGGTCGCATTGCCTGATGGTTGTCACTGAAGTGAGGAAGTTAGGGTGTCCCATTTAGAAATTGCCCAAACTCAGTCTAATCCCCTAACGTCCATGGTTCGGTCAAAGGATTGATGGCATTCCAGCGGTTCAGAAGAAGAGTTGTAACAGCATAGGTGTGAGTATTAATAGGGTTGGACGTTGCAATTGATTATGCTTAGTTTGAGGTGAGATGTTTTAAGTTATTGCAAGAATGTGGCATTTAATGCAGGGAAGTTGAAGTGGTAATCAAGTATGACGTGGCCTAATATCCAAGGATGGTATTAAAAAGTGTAGGATACACTATATTGTAGTTGTCTGTTGCGTTGTGGTGCTAGTCGTGGGATATCGTCGACAGCACAACTGAGAAAGGGATCTTTGCATGATTGTGAGGTGTGGTTGGTATATTGGATCTCAGTGCACAAGGAGGAACTGTATCAATCCGAGTGAGACAACACTGGTCGAAATTTTATTCAAAGTGGATGTCAGGATGAGTCTGAAAGTGTTGCTCTGGATCGTTTCTTGTGTGTATGATTACTTTAATTTTTTTGTAGGAGCAGATAAAGTTAGTTGATAACTTTGCTTGCATTTGTTTTTCGTGGAAAATTGCTGACAGAATGAGTTTGTGAAGAATTGTAAAGGAGGGCGAGCCATGTAAGGAGTGAGATTGACAGCACAGTGTGCTGCCCTGGTATTGGTCGGTTGGTGTAAGCCACGCTGAGATTGGTTACCTCCGTCATAGAGAGCTGTGCTGGTATTCGTTATTGACACCGAACGAGATCTTTAGGTAAATATATTTTTTCCTGGAAATTAAAAGATTTATTGTAATTGTTGAGATGAGACTTGTTTAAGGGAGATGTATAGGCACCTGTTTGAGAGCGAGAAAAGATACCACCTGAGGATATGCCAGGTCATTATGTGACTAACAATGTAGGACTCCATACAAGCATTTGGCTTAACCAATGACATAAGATCATTGAGAAGGAAGGTGCATTGACCCGCACAATATGAAGCCCTTAATGCTTGGGAGCGAGCAGCTCAGAAAAGGTTGAAGGAAACATTTCAGGGAAGAGCTATAAAAGCAGTGTGAACCTACACTGATGCTAGATAGGATGCAGAGTAAAAGAGTTGGAGAACCGATAAGATAGAGGGGGGCTAGATTGCAAGCTGCATTAACAAGTGAAGAGGCAGAGGCAGGAAAGGAAGTGAGGAAGAAAACGAAAAGGCCGAAAAAGATAGAAAATGCAGAGAGTGAGGACGAAGCCTGTCATAGTTATTCTAGTGATGAACTTTTGAACGCATTATTCTCGACCGGTCCACCCCATATAATGAAACTCACCAAGAAGGAATGGGTGGTGCGGGTGTCAAGGGGAATACTGGAATAGCGACCAAACCAGTGAATACAAGTCCTAATGTAATGGGAGAGAATACAGGGATTACTACCGCCATTAACCTGATTGTTTTGAATGCCCCCGATACACTTACTGTTACGATCACTGTAGGTCCCGTTGCCTCGCTGTATAACCCTGTATCGGCAGGAAACACAACATGTACTTCAGCGGTTCCCACTGAAATAGGTGCAACTTGTAACACTATTGTTGGTCCTAAAATGAGAAGGGTTCCTCAAGTTCCCTTGGTTCCAACACAAGTGAATACTCCATGTGCTGCGAGTACAGGTCCGTCTTGAAATCAGACAGGGTTTTCCTCCCATGTTATGTTTCCCAAAGATCGCCACCTTTTTTCATACCCAACAAGACTATGCCACCAAGTATTTTATTACAGTACCCCCAGGACAGAGATGCCTAAGGGTTCGCCAAGTTCTGATATGTCTCTTTTGCATTCACCACCCAATGTAAATGCTGGTACATTTAGAGGAGAATTAATCATTAATACCCCTGCAGGCCAACCTGGGTATATTGTCCAGAAACTTGATTTCTTACTCAAACAAATAGAAATCTCAGATAAAGGTGGAGGTGCAGTATTAAGCTGAAAGACTGTTCAGCCTCCAGCGAGAGATAAAAAAGTGGATGTTGCCAAATTAAAGGTAGAATTAGAAGGCTTAATACTTGGAACTCTTGACTTGTCTGGATTAGATACATACCAGGTGAATGAACTCATATTCATGGGTAAAGATTTTACAAAGCATGCAGAACAGTTTTAAGAAAGGCTGTCCAAATTGCCACAGAAATACAAAATTGATTTGAATAAGACCAAGACATTGCAGAAAAGTTACAGTGCATGTTTTAATGAAGAGGATATCATTACCATGAGAACATCAGGAATTTAATTACAAATTAAGGAATTAATTGGCAATATCTGGACATAGAGTTAACTGAATAGATGGAAAGGCAGTTGGGTGAAAAAGAAATTAAAGAAACCAAGGTTTGAACTGCCTCCATCTGTAAAAGACGGAGAGTCAAATATTACATTGAGAAAAGTGTCTGGTGGAGGTTATGTCTATGTGCCTTGGAGTAGGAGTGACCGTGGGTCATTCACAAATGATTTCCCGAAATTGAGAGAGTAGCCAGTGAAATGGTACAAACAGGTTTATCGATTTGTGAAAACATCAAAGGTTTTGTGGACAGACTTGAATAGTTTGTTTGACATTGTAGTTCCCAGTGATTTGTGGGCTGAATGTAAAGTAGCTGTAGAATGGCCTGCGAGGAAGCCCATGAGACATCCTGTGACAAAAGCTCCATCGCTGTTAGTGATGAAGAAGTATCAGCAGGTAATTACATTTTTAAAACAGAAGGTATCCTTTAAAGATATTGATTGACTCAAGATTGACAGAACGTCCTAAGAGTCCAAGGAAACAATGCATTCTTATTATGAGAGACTGCATTTAAACCGTACAGTGGCACAAAGATTATTGAAACCAAAGACATGGGACATTTTGGGTCATATTTGAAAGAACTTTGTGCCAAAGGAATGTCACATTTAACACCATTTGGGTGGCGTAATGCCCTACTCCACATTTATAAAGTGGCGTTAAGCCACTTTTTGTGGCTTAACACCACTTTTTAAATATGGTACCCTTTCACTCAGGTATCAGCGTGAAAGGGACGTGCAATGGGTGTTGCTTAGGGCGTTCCACCGCGACACCCATTGCTTTTTTATGCTGCCCCAGATTTACAAGGATCTGAAAATCTGAGACAGTGCTAAAAAGTAATGCCATGCTAGAGCAGGTGTTAGCATGGCAAAAAAGGAGAAATGCTTTTATTTATCCCCGTTTTTGGCTTTTTGTATGGGTGCTGTAGTCTGCAGCACACATAGAAAGAGCAAAATGTAATTAATGATTGTTTATGTGCAGGAAAGTGTCCCTTCCTGCAAATAAACAATAATTAAATAATTGTGCTTTGCTACTTCTCTGTGTGCTGCATCCTGCAGCACACACAGAAGTAACAAACAGCCATCATGGATTGCTTATGTGCAGAAAGAGACACCTTCCTACACATAATCAATCATTCGCGAATTTCCTGCAAAATCCGCAAATCCGCGAGCAGCGGATTTTATGGCTTGCTCGCACTGTTCACGTGAGTTCGCGGCTTCCCAGTTCAACTTCGCGCCCCGCGAATAAGCGCTAAATTGCAGAAATACGATCTTCGCAAAACTGAAACTACTTACCAGGTTCAAAAGTTCAAGCTCATCATTAGTAGCCATTTCCTGTAGTGCTTCCTGAGGGGCCCCTCCAGAGTTCAGTTGCCTACTTGCAACTATTATGTGACCCTGCTCTGACCCTCAGAATAGTTACACATATGCCACAAAGGTCCTGAATTACAGCTAAGGGAGACAAGCAGGAGCCAGGCTGGAAGTTCAAATCCAGTGACACATTAATCAGCCCCTAATTCATTATTGTCAGTTGGGGCAGGGCAGGTGTTGTAACTAATTTTGCAACAATGAAAGCACTTAGCAAGTGCAAAAGATCACTAATCAGGAAGCACTAAGGAAGCAGGTGCCAGCTAAAAAAATATTCTGTGACACATTAATCAGCCCCAAATTAATTCAGGTCACTTGAGGCAGGGAAGGCGTGCTTTGCTTTGCCACAATAATGTACACTGGACAACCAGAGGGTGCTGTGATGAAACAGAGGATGGCATTGGTGAGCCAGAGGGTGGCATGGGAAAACCAGAGAGTGGCAGTGGTGACAGAGGGTGGCAGTGATGAAGAAGAGTGTCCCAAACAGGCTGGACACGTAGAAACAACAAGTTCGCAAAACTTGCGACCCGGCAGGTAAGTTCGCGTTTGCGAAATTGTACAAAAACCCTCGCGACCTGGCAGAAACCCGCGCGAACACAAAAAAAATCCGCAAATTCGCGAGAATTCACGGATTTTGCGGATTGCGAGTTCGCAAATCCGCAAAATTCGTGAACGCGAGATTCGCAAAATTCGCCCATGCTTAATCCCTGTGTTTTACAAATGTCGCAGCACAGCGCTGCTAAATTTGGCGCAGCTCTACGCTCTGATATTTTGTTGTCAATATGTCCCTTTGTGTTCAGATTTGTCCAGGAATTGAAACCTGAACTTAGCATGATGATTCAGCCCCATCTAAATTTGTTGGCAGAATAAGTCAATTGATGAGATCTTTAGGTATGCAAAGTAGTGCAGTGATGCAGCACAAGAAACTGAAGGAGAAGTTGGTGGTGGCAACGATGAAAGCTGCACAGCAAGGTCAGAATCAGTCATTTGTTGGGAACTTTGGTCCCATGCAGAGAGCATATGAACAGGGAGTTCCAACAATGCAAGGTGGTAATGGGTTTCAACTACAAGTTAGAGGTCGTGATGTTCCAATTGATCAGAGTGCAGGGATTGATGTGGCAACTTTGTAGAAGTTGAATCCTTGCTACGTTTGTAGCAAGTTGGGGCATTAGAAGCGGGAATATAAATTGAATGCTGCGAATCAGGTTCAGTTTAATAATGGATTTGTGCAACTCCAAATAATAATCCAATTCAGACACAGCAAATACAGAGGCACAGGATGCAAAACTTTCAGGTTGCCCAAGGTTAGTTAAAGCAGATTCCTCAACCCCCAAGACCACAGCTGAAAGTAAATGCTTCCAGATTTAATCCGAATCAGGTGCCCAATGCAAACAACAATCCTTTTATGAATCAGGGTATGTCTCAACAGTACCCTATGATATAAACAGATGATGATTACATTTCAGCCCGTCGCAATGATAGAGTAACCTTAGAAGTAGACCAGAGTGGACCATTTGTGAATAATGAGGTGAATGGCCAACCCATACAATTCTTGAGATACTTGTGCTAACCGCTCTACTGTGAGAACAGCAGAGGTTGCCAACCTACCCCTCTCGGGAAAAAGAATCCAAGTAATCAGAGTTGCCAGTAAACAAATGACTAGCCCCGTTTCTGAAGCAGTGCCTGTTAAATTCAGATTCTTTGAGGAGAATTATCGATTTGAGGTATGTGATTCAAGTCCCATAAATTTGCTTGAACAACATCTATAGTGCAAGCTAAACTAAACTGTTCCATTTACTGTACACCAAAAGGCACTGAGTTTTACACTCAAGACAAAGATGCTATAGTCTGATCCCTGAAACAATTGCTGGGATTAATCCGGTAATTGACTCAATGATTCAACAAGGCATTCTGAAGGAGATTATGGAGAGTCTATGTAACTCACCCATTATGGGTTTGCAGAAGCCCAATGGCAAGTATCACATTGTGCAGGATTTGAGAAAGATAAACACCATGGTAGTACTTTGTTGTCTTGTGGTACTAAATCAGGCTGTGATTTTGTTTCAGATTCCAAGTGAGGCCGAGTGGTTAGCTGTCATTGATTTGTGCCAAGCTTTCTTTTCCATATTGTTGCATGAGGACAGTCAGTTTCTCTTTGGTTTTTAGTTCGGCAACCTTGTTTTGGCATGGTGCCGAGTCCCACAAGGGTGTACAGAGAGTCCATCCCTCTTCAGCCAGATCCTGAAAAAGAATCTAGAGTCCCTGGTAATGCCCTGTCACTCAGTCTTGATCCATTATACTGATGTCCTGTTGGTGGCATCAAATACACAGGAAAAGCGCAGACAACATACTATTGAATTGTTGAACCACTTAGCTGAGAATGGACACAAAGGGGCATATTTTCAAGCCTCTATCGCCACGGGGTCGTCACTTTTAATGATGTTCCTGTGGCAATAGGGGCTTCACCTTATTTACAAGGTTGCGTTAAACCACTTACAGTGGCTTAGCGCTGCCTTGTAAATAAGGCACCATTTACCACTCTACTTAGTATGAAAGGGGTGGGCAATGGGTGTTGCGTTGGGCGTTCTGCCACAGGACCCATTGATTTTGATGCTGCCCCACATTCACAAGGGTGGCGTAAATATGGGGCAGAGACAAAATTAAGACCAGGAAAAACCTAGTCTTAACATTGCGAAACAAGGAGAAATTATTTTTTTTAAACATGTTTGCTGTTTCTATGTGTGCTACATTGTGTAGCACACATAGAAACAGCAAAACGCCATGAATGATTGTTTATGTGCAAGTAGTTCCTGTGCATAAACATTAATTATTAAAAATGACGAATTGCAACTTCTCTGCATGCTGCACAATACAGCACACAATGAAGTTACAAATCGCCATATGTGATTGTTTATTGCAAGAATGTACACCTTCCTGCACATTAACAATGATTCCACCCAACACAGGGACCCTTGCACTACTGTGCAAGGGTGCCTGCGTTTGAGCTAAGCAGCCTAATTTAGCGCCAGCGCTAGGGGAAACACAGGTGTGCACAATATCTTTATAAATACATTGCATCACTGCGTTTTGAGAATGGCAGAGTGTACCGTTAGCAAATCTTGCTTAATGCCACGCTACATCATTCTGTTGTACATATGCCCTAAAGTATCTGCACTACTGTAAGAAAGAAGGCAGGTACCTCAGGCATCACATTTAAAAAGGAGCAAGGAAGGTGTCACAAGAGATCGGAGATTCGTAAAGTTAATTGAAACACCAGTTTGTTTTTGGGATGGTGGGCTACACTTGACAGTTGATTCCCAACCTTTCCCTAGTGACCAAGCCTTTGCAGAGGCTGACATACAGAGACATGTCAGATCCAGCACCATGGGATGACAGGTGCATGGATGACTTCTCAGAGCTGAGAGAAAGTCTTTGTCTTGTCCCAGCACTGGGAATGCTAGATTACAACAAATGTTTTACTTTGTTTTGTAGTGAGAGGGAGGGCAGCGCTTTCTCAGTGCTAACTCATATGCCCTTAGCCCCTTCTGTGCTGATGACGAGCCCAGGCTCGTCATGCAGCACGGTGCTCCTGTGCTGGTGACGAGCCTGGGCTCGTCATGAGCCGTGGAACGCTCACACGTGGGGATAATTCTCCCGCTGTGCTGAGCGTTCCATTGCGCGGGCGGGCTCATGACGAGCCCAGGCTCGTCACCAGCACACGAGCACCGTGCTGCATGATGAGCCTGGGCTCGTCACCAGCACCGCGGGGTTAAATGCTTGCAGACCCCGTGCTTATTTTTCAGCGACACTTGGCCAAGTAGCTGCTGCTTTGACGGGCTGTCTCAAAGCGTGGCCTCTACAGATGTGAGCTTGAAACAGTGTGAAAGCATTATTATGGATCATCCTCTAACAGTTTTTGTCCCCCATTCTGTGGGAATTTTGTTGATATGCACCAGAAATCAACATCTGACCAATAGCCATCTCATCAAGTATGAGCAAACGATACTTGCGGCAGACAACATAACCCTTAAGAGATGTACTTTGTTGAATCCTGTCAGCCTGTTGCCTATTCCTGTAAATGATGCTATTGAAGGTGAAGTTGAACAAGACTGTCTTGATGTTTCTGAACTGTGTACAAAAACCAAGACCTGACGTATAATATGTGCCACAATCAGATTATGTAATGTTTGTTGATGGTTACTGTTTACGAGATAATGAAGCCTGAGAGCTGCCTACTCAGACTGTATACTGGCTCAGGTGCGGTTGCAGCCTCCTGGCTCAAGGAGAGTTTCCAGCACAGGTGGCCAAATTGATTGCTCTTACCAAGGCATGCTGTGTTTCAGACCAGCTGAAAGTGACCATTTTCACTGATACTCAATATGGCCTAGGTGTTGTTCATGACTTTAGACACTTAAGGTCACAGTGGGGATTTATGACTTCTTCAAGGTCTTCGATTTGGAGAAAAAATTATTTGCAATTTAGAATCATAACTACAGCTACCTGCCCAGATTGTGGTTGTGAAATGTTCCACACACCACAAGCGGGATGATTATTAGACAGTGGGCAATAGGTATGCAGATGATTTAGCCAAATATTTTGCCTTAAATGCTTTTACTTTCAACTGTGAATTCCAGCATTAAGTAACAGATAAGACTAATTCCAACCTCTTGCTAATCACTGCTGATACTTCTTTGGAATCAGACCTAGGAACTCATTTTAAGGATGAGATCCTGAAGATGTGTGCAGCACTGCAAATGGAGCAGAGGCTAGATTGCAGTTATCGACCTGAGGTTTCAGGCATTGTATAGCAAATCAACGGGATGCTGAAATACAGACTTGCTAAAAGTGTGTGCTTTGACATCTCGGAAGTGGCCTAATGCATTACCCCTTGTGTGATGAGTCTTTGCAGGAGTCCTGATGGGAGGACAGGATTGTGAGATAACCATGGGTAGAGCAATGAGATTGCCAGCTGTGCCTGCAAATATGCTTGTTACCTTGACAAATGGCATGGTTCTTGATTAGTGGAAAGGACTTGCAGGTGTGATGAATTCTTTGTCTCATCAGGTTTGAGAGGCTACAGCCCCACCTCATCAGGAGCAGTGCCATGACCTCAGTCCTGGCAACTGGGTTATGGCGAAGAAGCATGTACCCAATCATGTTTGGACCCTCGGTTGAGTAGGACTTTACCAGGTTATCTTGCAGGACCTCTGACCTCCTGGCCAGAGTCCTGCTCTCCGCCCCAGCAGCTCCACCGTGCTCTCACCTGCCGCTGCCTCCTGGAAGGTGTTCGAGGTCCTCCCGCTCACTGCCTGCATCTCCCTCCCGCTTGCTCCCTGCCTCAGGGCACCCATTGTGCCTCATTTATTAGTTGATTTATAGTAATTGTTGTAGTTGTGCCATAATTTTCTACATTTGACTTATTGTGTAATTGTTGGAATCATGCCTATTTTTGTTGTTCAACGCCCTTCCCACCACTGACCCCTCACAGCCCCTCCCCCTGCCAACACCCACTCCCGCCTCCCAGCTGCGCTTCCCTCCCTCCTTCCCTTTTTAATGGCGGACAAAGTGGGGATGACCGAGCAGGAACTCTGACCTCCTGGCCAGAGTCCCGCTCTCCCCCCCAGCAGCTCCACCTTGCTCTCACCTGCCGCTGGCCCGACACCTCCTCCTGGTAGATGTTTGAGGCCCTCCTGCTCTCTGCCTGCATCTCCCTCCCCACTTGCTCCCTGCCTCAGGCCACCCATTGTGCCTCATTGGGACTGTCATATTTGTGCCTTGTTTTTCGTTGATTTATTGTAATTGCTGTAGTTGTGCCTTTGTTTTCTACAGTTGCCTTATAGTGTAATTGTTGGAGTTGTGCCCATTTTTGTTGTTCGATACCCTTCTCACTGCAGACCTCCCGCAGCCCCTCCGCCTGCTAACGTCCTCTCCCAGCTGCGCTTCCCTCCCCTTTTTAATGGCTGCCGCTGTGGGGACGACCGAGCAGGACCTCTGAACTACTGGCCAGATTTCTGCTCTCCCCTCCAGCAGCTCAACCATGCTCTCACCTGCCACTGCCACTGCCCTCGACCCCTCCTCCTGGTAGGTGTTCGAGGCCCTCCCGCTCTCTATCTGCATCTCCTTCCCTGCTTTGTCATTGCCTCAGGACACCCATTGTGCCTAATTGTGACTGTTGTATCTGTGCCTTATTTGTAGTTGATGTATTGTAATTGTTCTAGTTGTGCCTTCATTTTCTCCAGTTACCTTATTGTGTAACTGTTGGAATTGTGCCCATTTTTGTTGTTCTACGACCTTCCCGCCGCTGCCCCCTACGGACCCTCCTCCTGCCAACGCCCACTCCCGCCTCCATGCTGCACATCCCTCCCCTTTCCCTTTTTAATGGCATACAGTGGACGCACACAGCTGGCATGCCAAAGGCAAGCCCATCTGCGCCTCTCCGCGATCCGTCCGCAACCAGCAACTGAAACCCTGGATCTCCAACCATCCAGCACTACGATTCAGCCACCCTCCTCGCACTAAACTCTGGGAAGAAAAACAACTGCCAACTATCCACGCCGAACACCACCCACAGACAGTTCCCAGCCCTATAACCACCCTTCGCGGCACCCTCTCTTACAGACTCCCCGGCCTTCACGCCTCCTTTGCCACAACCATCTTCGACCTCATCATACCACACACCATCACCTCCATAGACTAAATACTCATCGGAGACCTGAACTTCCAGATCGACAACCCCAGCGACCCCAACTCCACCTCCCTCCCGGACAACCTCACCAACATCGGCCTGGACCACCTCGTCAACATGCCCACCCACAAGGCAGGACACACGCTCGACCCCATCTTCGCAGGAGGCCACAGCATCCACCTCACCCACACCACGCAATCCCCCTAGACAGACCACCACTGCGTACACTTCAACGTCAACAAACCCACTACCCCGAAACCCGCACTGCGCCCTTGAAGAAGGAACTGGAGCAAAATCACTGAGGAGCAGCTCAACTCCATCCTCCACAGCGACGCCCCCACCACATTGACATAAGTCAACCTCGCAGCCAAAGAACTCCACAGATGGATCTCCAACTGCGCAGATGAGCTCGCACCCTTGCACAACTTCGACAGACAACGCTCCAGGAAGATCACCTGGTTTACCACCAACCTCCAAGAATCCAGACGCATCTGCAGATGTCTCAAAAAGAACTGGAGAAACAGCAAAATGCCAGAAGATCGCACCACCTACAAAAACGATATGACGGGATATCACCAACACATTGGATCCACCAAGAGGACCTTCATCCGCAACAAGATCCTCGCCAGCACCAGCAACTCCAAGGAACTCTTCAGCATCATCCAGGAATTCACCCAACCCCCCAGCGAAACCATGGACATCACCCTCTCCCAGGACCTCTGCGACAAGCTCGGATCCTACTTCCATCTGAAAATCAAGAGCATCTACTACCACTTAATAAGCCTGGTTTATGATGGGTGTTACCCCGAAACCGGTGCCATGATGCTTGTGTCCGGCCCAGGGAAGACATGGATTGGCCGTTTGAGCTGGACAATTCCCATGAGGCACAGATTCAAGACTGATTTGCATATAGCTGTGTCTGAACTGGGGTGGCAAAGTGAGCTTAAGAACGATGATGGGTTTAAGCCAGATCTGCGACTGGGGGTGAGTGTTTGAAAAGTTTCAGCGCTCCATCCATCATCTCCTTGTGTTTGATTTATCTAACACACTCTGCTGCTTGCGAAGCTCCACGTAGCACAACAGAGTTTTTTTTGTTCTTCACGGAGCTCCACTATTTAATCATGGCTCAGGCTTAGCTCTAGCCTGGAAAAAAGAGAGAAAACAGTTACGCTTTCAGGAACATCCATAGCAGAATCCACACAGGTCTCTGCTGATGGAGCTCTTCAAAATGTTGGACTGGGTCTAATGATCATATACACCACTTTGGCATATGGGCAAAAGCTCATTGTCAATCAGTAATGGCCATCTTTATTGTTTTAAGTTCAGCCACTCAGTTTGGACTAGGTTTCCTCTCAGGGGATGCTAGCTTGTCTCGCTCACAGGATGTATTGTAAGAGTTGGCATATATGCAATGTAAGGCATGAATGCAATCCAGGAGTCAGATCTGGGGCTAAACTTTGCGTAGTCACATGGCCACAGGAAAAATGTTGCACACCTTTTTCACCCTCTTGATGGAGCGTGTGGAAAAATCCCAAACCATTCATTGGTAGTTAGTTGATCAGCTTGTTCATTGTAATTTGCAGGGTTGGTGGACTTCTGTGCTCTTCTCATGAATTCGCAAAATTGGTATTACTTCCAACAGTCTTTTGGGATCATAATTACCAAACCTGCATAGTGATGTTTTTATCTTTGCACTTTGCTACTCAGGTAGCCCGACTAAGGGTCCCATCCAGAGGTTAAGGAAGATTAGTTTCGTCTTACTCTTGGTGGTTGACAGAGTGAGGAAGAAAGAGTCAGGCAAAGAAGTCAATTGGGGATTGCTGTTCCGCATTCCAGCTGATATGGATGAAGTCAATGTACCATTAAGGGCTCATGATCTAGGCGAAGTATGGGTTCTGAATGTTAAGAATCTTTGAGGTCTCCAACAAACAGATTTGAACAGCAGAAAAGGTGGAGGCTATGGAGATGGCTCGTATTTTTAGGTTGAATTATTCTTTGAGTTGGTAAAAGCTGCCTATTACAGACGTTTACAGGCCCTCTAATATGAAGGAACCTGCAGGTAGATGTATCAATGTAGGCTTTTGCGATTCCTTAATTGCGATTATTAAGGAATCGCAATTAAGGAATTGCAAAATCCTATGAATGTAGGAATCACTATAAAATTAGCGATTCCCGAACATTCCTTAATTGCAACTCACAAATTGCGAGTCGCAATTAAGGAACGCCTTCCCATTCATTCTTATGGGCCTACAGGCCCATAGGAATGAATGGGAGATATCATGCACAATTTGTGAGTACCAGTAGGTACTCACAAATTGCGCATGCAATTTCAAGGGTGCAAGGGTGTCAAAAGGACACCCTGTTGCACCCCTGAATTTGCTCTGTGCACACATGTTGGGCACACACATGCCCCAAGGGCATGTGTGTGTGTGTAAGCTACAACTTTGAAAAATGCACTTTAGCGCATTTTTCAAAGTTTTTGCTAATTACCATCAAGTTCAACTCGATGGTAATTTGCGCCCCCTAGTAGCAAAATCGCTATTCCTTAAATGCAATCGCAATTTGAGAAATCACAATTAATTCCGAATTCTCAAATTGGGAATGCCTTGAACCTTGATGCATCGCAAATACCCTTTTTGCGGGCGCATACAGTCGATTTTTGCGGATCGCACCATTTGCGCTCGCAAAAATGGTTGATCCATGTGCCTGCTGGAGTCTCTGTTCTTCAGCATCTCCTCAATGGCTTGCAGAGTGATTCACTTGTTATTCTGGTGTACAATGCTTCAACATCAAGGCTCACTTTACTTTGCATCTCAGGGTAAAACATGGAACCATAATGAAGTTGAGTACATCCTTGTATATAAATTAGATATGTAGACATCTCTCCTACTTTTGAGAAATGACACAACTGGAACTATAGGCTTTCCATGGGTAGATGTTCTGTGCTTATGAACATTAGGAAGTGTGTAAAAGATATACTCTTCAAGGGTTGTCTAGTATCAGGAGGTCTCTTTCACACTTCGCCTTCCACCAGTTGTGAGGTCCTCTGTTACTTGGTTCATAATCAAGGTTAGGATTTTCTTCAGAACGTTAATGGTCAGTTTTCTAAAGCTGTTTTCATCAGACAGGAGCATAAGATGTTGACAGTGGTGTGCTTGTGACCCCTCTTGCATGCTTGCATGTTAGTTCTTGCTCTTGTTGCACCACGCTCCTGCTGTCGCGTCTCACCACTGTTAGAGTGCCTTTCACGATAGTGATCTTCCCTGCTGCAGGCTTTGCTTTCCCTCTTTCTTATTTATACAGGTGTCTTAATGAGGCCAGCATAAAACCTCCCAGGATATCAGAAACGTGGGTTTCCGTTCTGTATGTGCATATACCTGTCCTAGTACATTAGATGGTGAGTGATATTACCCGGCTGCCAGTATACCACTTGCCCTCTTCTGGAGGGGGGTGCTGCACTGTGTGGCAGCTAGTTTACTTCCAGCCGGATGGCTTGATCACTCCATTGGGGGTGGCATTGGGGATGCATCAGACTCCAACCTACCCACTCCCCAAGCAATGATACAGTCAGTTGTGATACAACTGTGATAGAACAGTGTTGTGTTGCCACAGGAGCCTTGTAATAGACATTGTCTTGGGAATTTATTCCAAAGTGGGAATTTCTGAGCCCCTGTACATCCGAACTCTAAGTGGTCTTAGAGACTTCGAACAGTGACTACGTAATTGTAACTGAAAAACGTGATTGCGACTGTGGCTGTGATTGGAAAGCGCAGTCTGTTGATAGCAATCCTATATTCACCTCCTCTTGGGGTTGTTCTCGCCTATTTGCCGGATCATGAGAGCAAGCGTGAGCAAACAAGGTCAACTGTGAACATTTCAGAAATAGTGAATTGCAAGTAGCAAAAGTATAACGCCAAAGGAAGCAACAGCTAAAGCAAGGGGGCGAGGTGACGTCATACCACACACCATAGATTGTTATACCATAATACCAAACACCCTAGTAGGAGAAGCCTAGAGATCAAATCAATCATTACAGCCTATTATATCGAGTGTTTTTCCGCTGCTACGGCATTTAGATACCCACATTTAGAGACTTCTTCTGAGTTTAAGCTGAAAAACCTAAAGAAATCTAGGAACCAAGGCACCCTAGAACTGAATGAAATTGATAAATCGCACTGTGGGGTGACTTATATGAACCCATACAAATTGTGAAGTCATGATTCAAAAGGATGATAATCCTCGGGTCCATCGTTGGTCGATCAGTTCCAAAGTCCCAGACCTGCTTATCAATGTTTCTGTTGCCCTGACGGTCTTGCATCAGGAGGAAAGACCTGATATATCGGAAACTGGTTAATGGAGTCTGAGAAGCAGGCTCTGGCATGTTCCTTTTATGTTTAACTAGTGTTGACTGTTTACCAGCGACCATAGCGTATATAAATAACTTAAACCTTAAGTTACAACACACCCCTATAAGTGGTAAAAGGGATGAACCAGCCCCTATGATCCAGACAATCCTTAAGAGGGTACAATAGGTTATTTGCCCATGAATCCAAAGGTGCAAGGTCAAACATAACAAACAAACAGAACAAGTATCTCAACAGTATTTAAATAATTGTAGTGAGTCTACCATCATGCCATGCCCCTGAGTAAATGTAATAACAGACTATTTCTCCAAACATCTAAGTGAGTTATCCCTGTGGCTCCCGAAAAATTGAACTGAAGGTAATGAAAGAACCTATTACTGAAGCTACTAGTGAGGGTGACACTCCTTTTTCCACTCCCTCCGTTGTATTTGAGACTTCAGACCTGAAGAATCCTAGGCCGAAATTTCGAACTACAGTGAAAACCCCTGAGGCAGAGAAACTGTACAAAGGGGATCCCCTCTTCTAATAGGGTTTCTGATGTAACTAGCACCTAAGATTTCAAAAGGGAGTTGCTTACTCACAATATTTGACTTCCTTGACCCGTACAGCTAGCGAGATCTTCATTTAAAATCGACTACAGTCTCCCTGATATACCATCAGGTGGGCTAAGCTGTGTAATGCTGTAGCTGCTTTAGTTATGTACAGCCTAAACAATTAACCACAATACATTCAGCTGATGATAGCTCCTGTTTACAGCTTGGAGACTCAGCCTCTATCGCCACAGGAGCATCACTTTTTTGACGTTTCTGTAGGGATAACTTTGCTTAATGCTGCCTTGTACATAAGGTAAGCATGAGCGAATTTTGCGGATCTCGCGTTCGCGAATTTTGCGGATTTGCGGATTCGCAATCCGCAAAATCCGCAAATTCCCGCGAATTTTTTTTTTTTTGTGTTCGCCCGTGTTTCTGCCAGTTCGCGAGGGTTTTGTACACTTTCGCAAATTGCGAACTTACCTGTCGGGTCGCAAGTTTCGCGAACTTGTTGTTTCTACGTGTCCAGCCTGTTTGGGACACTCTTCTTCATCACTGCCACTCTCTGTCACCACTGCCACTCTCTGACTACTCATGCCACCCTCTGGCCCACCCATGCCACCCTCTGTTTCATCACCACACCCTCTGGTTGTCCAGTGTACATTATTTTCGGCAAAGCAAAGCACACCTTCCCTGCCTCAAGTGACCTGAATTAATTTGGGGCTGATTCATGTGTCACAGAATATTTTTTTAGCTGGCACCTGCTTCCTTAGTGCGCCCTGATTAGTGATCTTTTGCACTTGCTAAGTGCTTTCATTGTTGCAAAATTAGTTACAACACCTGCCCTGCCCCAACTGACAATAATGAATTAGGGGCTGATTAATGGATTTTAACTTCCAGCCTGGCTCCTGCTTGTCTCCCTTAGCTGTAATTCAGGACCTTTGTGGCATATGTGTAACTATTCTGAGGTTCAGAGCAGGGTCACATAATAGTTTCAACTGGCAACTGAACTCTGGAGGGGCCCCTCAGGAAGCACTCCAGGAAATGGCTACTAATGATGAGCCTGAACTTTTGAACCTGGTAAGTAGTTACTTTCAGTTTTGCTAAGATCGTATTTCTGCAATTTTGCACTTATTCGCGGGGCGCGAACTCACGCGAACAGTGCGAGCAGTGCGAGCAAAATCCGCTGCTCGCGGATTTGCGGATTTTGCGGGAAATTCGCAAATCTCGCGGATTGCGGATTTCCCGAAAATCCGCACAATCCGCGAGCGGAACGGATTTTCCGCCCACGCCTAACATAAGGCACCCTTTCAAGCTTCACTTTGCGTGAAAGGGGCGGGCAATGGGTGTTGTGGTGCGCGTTCCACCACAACAACCATTGATTTTGATGTTGCCTCATATTTACAAGGGTGGCATAAATTTGGGACAGCGCCACAATAAAGACCAAAAACCTGGTCATAACATGGCCAAACGAGGAGTAATGCATAATTTCTCCTCATTTTTGCTGTTTCTATGTGCGCTGTATTGCACAGCACACATAGAAACAGCAACACATTTTGCATGATTAAGTGTAGGAAGGAGCCCCTTCCTGCCCATAAACAATCATTTTAAAAATGACGAATTGCAACTTCTATGTGTGCTGCACTAAACAGCCCACATAGAATTTACAAATAGCCATTAAAGATTTTCTATATTGCAGGAAGGGACACCTTTCTGCTAATAAACAATAATTCACACAACGCAGGCACCTTTGCACTATGGTGCGAGGGTGCCTGCGTTGGCCCTAGGCAGCTGCAATTAGTGTCAGTGCGGGGCGAAACGCAGTGCTACACCGTATGCAGTCCTGCGCTTCCAAAGTGAGGGAGCGAGGCGTTCAGCCAATAAGGTTAACAACGCACTTCGTCACTTTCCTTGTAAATATATCCCTCCGTTTTTGCGAGTATGCCTTGTCAGAGCAAATATGCTGCGCATTCACCCAGGAAATCAGCTGACAGGGACTTTGTATTCTCTGAAGCACAACCGGCACTAGAGAGAATTTTGAATTCTCTATTTTTTGTTAATGTAGAAATCCTTGGATGGATCCAAACATATTTCATCATTATTGGCAACGAAATGACAAGTGCTATCACAAATGAAGGGAATCAGCAACGTGGCATCACAAACCGCGCCTCCAACAAGTACCATGAGACATACTTGACTACATACCTCAAATGCCAAGTCAAGTACGGTTCCGTCTATTCCGCCTCAATTCTAGTGTCTCCTCTATTCTCCAGAGTGGGAGCAGCCTGTCTCTCAAGGCTTGAGGGGTTGTTGAGAGGTCTCAGGCAGATCTTCTCAAGCTCACTTCTGCCCCAGGTCCTAGTTATGCGGGGAGGACTGAGCCTCCTGTAACTTGAAAAAGCATCCGGAAGCGTGCTTATGAGGCAAACGCAAGACATCCATCGTGTGAGACCTGTAAATGAAATGAAACAGGGCCAAGCAATGGCTCATTCCCTGATGTTGAAGGCAAACTGCCTGGCACTGGTGGTGGATGCCTCTGCTGAAATTTCTACTGTAAGTCCATGAATAATTCAGATATTCACAGCAAGTCTGAAATGGCCAAGAACGCACTGTCGAAACTGCAAAATTGGATATCACTGTCACCAAGGAGAGATCATTAAGAGGAAACAATTTTAGGAACTCACATGACATCTGTATGGAACTTCAATGTATTTTCCTTGGTGCGGGGATGCCACGGGACATTTAAAAGGTGCTAAAAAGGAGGCAAAAGAGAAGTTGGCAGAAGACCGTTGTAGATCACATTTGTTTAGAAAACTAATCCCTGTAACAGACGCTGCAGGGTGCCTGACATGAAGAAATAATAAGCATCTTAGTGTTATGAAAGGGAAAAGTAGAATTGTATGTGTCAGAAACTCACAAAATCAGAGAGTGGATCCATTGATAACCCCTGCCATTCCATTATCAAGAAGTGAGTTAAACAGGAAAAAGGGGGAAAAAGAGACAGACACACACACAAATGCCCATCTCTCTACTTAGTACAGTGCAAAGTTTCAGAATACAAGAACAGTCATTTCATAAAACAAGAATCTAGTGTGTGAAATGAAAAAGGGGTACTTGTAGATATTAACAGGTGAAATGGGAGGAAGTGTTCCACCAGTCTCCAGGAGAAAGAATGCACTAACGAGTTTCACACCAACCAGGATACAGACATAGAACTCAGAAGGAACCAGGGGTGGAGAAGAAGAAACTGTGTACAAGCTGTCACAGAGCGGCAGAAAAGAACAACAAAGGAATCCCCTTGAGGAGAGCCTGATACAGACCTATTAACTCACACAACGCTTTTGACAGGTGTTCTTATTCCTGTAATATCAAATGCTCACCCTTAATGCACCATGAGGTATGGCTGACAAACGAGCTGCCCTCAACAACTTACCCACTTTTTGGTTCAACCGTTTCACTGACTCGTTTATAGCTCTGACCGATTACCACCTCACCAACTCAACCTCAGGACAATATTGGACCACACAATTATTTGCTCTGGGAACGTCTTTGAGAGCCAACACATTTCAGAAACAATCAACCCAAACAGGTCTCTTCGCACTAGCTCTGCCAAATCATTCCCTTCTAGATGCACAATTATCACCGCTTGAAGTGTAAGCCTCCGGGGCAACATTTTGTCTAATGCTGATCTCCAGTAGGCCAAGCGTAGCCCCCGCTTGTCCGCAGAAGGTCTTTGCTCAAGATGCATAGTCTCCTGCTAAATAAAAACTCTTTGCGCTCCTCACATACGAGTAGCCCAACACCACATCTGTAATGCCTCTTGCTCCCACATAAGCCGGAAATTGCAAAAAACACAGTTGATGGACAGAATGCAGAACAATGTCTTACATTCACCCCAGTACAAAGATCTGGGCCTAAATCCATCGTTTTTTGTTCTCCACACCATCCTAGGTCAGACACTGGCTATATGCAAATCAGCCTTGACCCTGTGCCTCATGGGAACAGTCCAGCCCGAACTACCAAGCCATGTCTTTCCTAGACCGGAATCAAGCATCCAAGGACCGGTTTCTGTCTAACAGCCTTCTTCAGCATGGACAGCTTGACTCCAGTGATGTGGAGAGCCTGGGACTCACGTCTGAGCATACCCAGCCCACTCGGGGTGAAAATTGCAAAAAACACAGTTGATGGACAGAATGCAGAACAATGTCTTACATTCACCCCAGTACAAATATCTGGGCCTAAATCCATCGTTTTTTTGCTCTCCACACCACCCTAGGTCAGACACTGGCTATATGCATCTCAGCCTTGACCCTGTGCCTCATGGGAACAGTCCAGCCCGAACTACAAAGCCATGTTTTTCCTAGACCGGAATCAAGCATCCAAGGACCGGTTTCTGGCTATCAGCCTTCTTCAGTCTGGATAGCTTGACTCCAGTGATGTGGAGAGCCTGGGACTCACATCTGAGCATACCCAGCCCACTCGGGGTGAAAATTGCAAAAAACAGAGTTGATGGACAGAATGCAGAACAATGTCTTACATTCACACCAGTACAAAGATCTGGGCCTAAATCCATCGTTGTTTTGCTCTCCACACCACCCTAGGTCAGACACTGGCTATATGCAAATCAGCCTTGACCCTGTGCCTCATGGGAACAGTCCAGCCCGAACTACCAAGCCATGTCTTTCCTAGACCGGAATCAAGCATCCAAGGACCGGTTTCTGGCTATCAGCCTTCTTCAGCCTGGATAGCTTGACTCCAGTGATGTGGAGAGCCTGGGACTCACGTCTGAGCATACCCAGTCCACTCGGGGTGAAAATTGCAAAAAACACAGTTGATGGACAGAATGCAGAACAATGTCTTACATTCACCCCAGTACAAAGATCTGGGCCTAAATCCATCGTTTTTTTGCTCTCCACACCACCCTAGGTCAGACACTGGCTATATGCAAATCAGCCTTGACCCTGTGCCTCATGGGAACAGTCCAGCCCGAACTACCAAGCAATGTCTTTCCTAGACCGGAATCAAGCATCCAAGGACCGGTTTCTGGCTATCAGCCTTCTTCAGGCTGGATAGCTTGACTCCAGTGATGTGGAGAGCCTGGGACTCACGTCTGAGCATACCCAGCCCACTCGGGGTGAAAAATGCAAAAAACACACTTGATGGACAGAATGCAGAACAATGTCTTACATTCACCCCAGTACAAAGATCTGGGCCTAAATCCATCGTTTTTTTGCTTTCCACACCACCCTAGGTCAGACACTGGCTATATGCAAATCAGCCTTGACCCTGTGCCTCATGGGAACAGTCCAGCCCGAACTACCAAGCCATGTCTTTCCTAGACCGGAATCAAGCATCCAAGGACCGGTTTCTGGCTATCAGCCTTCTTCAGCCTGGATAGCTTGACTCCAGTGATGTGGAGAGCCTGGGGCTCACGTCTGAGCATACCCAGCCCACTCGGGGTGAAAATTGCAAAAAACACAGTTGATGGACAGAATGCAGAACAATGTCTTACATTCACCCCAGTACAAAGATCTGGGCCTACATCCATCGTTTTTTTGCTCTCCCCACCACCCTAGGTCAGACACTGGCTATATGCAAATCAGCCTTGACTCTGTGCCTCCTGGGAACAGTCCAGCCCGAACTACCAAGCCATGTCTTTCCTAGACCGGAATAAAGCATCCAAGGACCGGTTTCTGGCTATCAGCCTTCTTCAGCCTGGATAGCTTGACTCCAGTGATGTGGAGAGCCTGGGACTCACGTCTGAGCATATCCAGCCCACTCGGGGTGAAAATTACAAAAAACACAGTTGATGGACAGAATGCAGAACAATGTCTTACATTCACCCCAGTACAAAGATCTGGGCCTAAATCCATCGTTTTTTTGCTCTCCACACCACCCTAGGTCAGACACTGGCTATATGCAAATCAGCCTTGACCCTGTGCCTCATGGGAACAGTCCAGCCCGAACTACCAAGCCATGTCTTTCCTAGACCGGAATCAAGCATCCAAGGACCGGTTTCTGGCTATCAGCCTTCTTCAGCCTGGATAGCTTGACTCCAGTGATGTGGAGAGCCTGGGACTCACATCTGAGCATACCCAGCCCACTCGGGGTGAAAATTGCAAAAAACACAGTTGATGGACAGAATGCAGAACAATGTCTTACATTCACCCCAGTACAAAGATCTGGGCCTAAATCCATCGTTTTTTTGCTCTCCACACCACCCTAGGTCAGACACTGGCTATATGCAAATCAGCCTTGACCCTGTGCCTCATGGGAACAGTCCAGCCCGAACTACCAAGCCATGTCTTTCCTAGACCGGAATCAAGCATCCAAGGACCGGTTTCTGGCTATCAGCCTTCTTCAGCCTGGATAGCTTGACTCCAGTGATGTGGAGAGCCTGGGACTCACGTCTGAGCATACCCAGCCCACTCGGGGTGAAAATTGCAAAAAACACAGTTGATGGACAGAATGCAGAACAATGTCTTACATTCACCCGACTACAAAGATCTGGGCCTAAATCCATCGTTTTTTTGCTGTAACATAAGCCGGAGGCAATGAAGTATCCAGAGGCTCTATCCTTTTAACAACTCCTCCACCTGCATTGACAGGAGAATATGGTAAGGAATGGGAAGATTAAATCAGAAATAAATGGGACATTCACAACATGTTCAATCTCACATAACGCTTGCAGCAATCTACTTCCATTTACCTATCCTTTACACTGCCTGTCCCGCCAAACCCATGCTTGCCGCAGCTGTCGCTGCGCCAATTCGAAATGAATGGGAACTATATTCTGCCAGATCCAAACCTGCTTACACCAGAGCACTGCTGAGCACCCTGGTGAATTGAAACCTTGTGAGTGTCCCTTCCTCCTGTACAAAAAGACGGCCTACTGTGCCTTGAAGCTGGTGAACCATAAAGGCTTCCATATTCTTCAGCGGGCAACAGTCATTCCCTTTGTGGAGCAGTATGGGATCTCCCCTGCTCACTTGGTCAGTCTTAGAGCGAGTAATGGTGACTGTCAGGGAGCTATTTGGCCATTAAAAGTCTGTTCATGGCAGACCACCCCTCATACCTTTTTTGTTCTTGGCTATCAGCTCACCTACTCGCAATACCCCATAAAATGCCAGGGAGAATGTTGCCCTAAAAAGGCAAACTTCATTGGACAAACTACATACCTTGCCAAGACTGACCATGATATTTGCCAGCTGTGTTTATGGGGTGCCTAGAGTCTTGCCTACAACCCTCTAAGCTCTGCCAGCCCTTCAGTGCCCTTTGCACCAGGAATGCCCTTGTTCCATCCTTGTAATCCAGCAACTTTGCAAAAAATGAGATTGCCACAATATGTCGCTTGGCATGGGACACAGGTCTCCCTTCCCCTCTCAGATATGCCAGGAATGCGATTCCTGACTCAGGTAAAAACCATCCCCCCACCATTTTACTTCCTGAAACCTGTGAAATGTGCAATACGCCCCCCATGTTTCGATCTGAAGTCAACATTTAATCTCAAGCATAGCAATATGATTTCTTTCAATAATCGCAAGATCATTTTACACTTGCCAGCTTGCAGATTAATGCACTCCACAACTGTCATGTTATCAGACCAGAATACCACTGATTGATTGCAGAACTGCTCTGGCTATATCGTGAGGATCACCAAAATAGGGAAGAGCTCAAGGTAACCAATGTTCGCTACCAGCCCAGATTCTAACCAGTCTCCTGGCCATCACTGAGCACACCACACTGTCCCTAAAATGGCACCAAAGCCTGTGCTGCCTGCTGCAGCTGTAAAAAGACCCAACAAGTGCTTAGCCACCTTGCCATTAAATTCCTTCAAAAATGCTTCCCAAATTCTCATGTCCTGGCGGACCTCACTTGTCAGCCTAGTATGATGGTGCTTCTCCTGCAGAGCAGACATGGTCTGCGCTATAGACCTAGAAAATGGCAGAACATGGTCATAATGCGGAGAACGAAATTTAACTGCACCACTAACATCTGAAACTAATGTAGTGTCACCTTTTGGGCCTCTAGGCATTCTTCCAAAGACTTTGTGAAAGCTCTGGACATCTCCTCTGGGAGCCTGGATACACCTGACCTATCCCCAAGAATCCAATTGCAGTTGCAGAACTACATGTCTTTGTTTGCGCAAGTACCCGTCAATTCCTGGAAGCACTGCAAAGCCCTCCCACACTCCTCTGTTGCAGGCAAGGCCAAAAATAAGAAGTCATCCAAATAATGAAGTGCCCAATGATGTCCTGATCTCTGACTAAAAACCAATTCCAAGAAGGTACTAAACCTCTCAAAGTAAGCACAGGAGAGGGGACAGCCCATGGCCATACATTTGTTAAAGTCAAAGGCACCCTCAAATTTGAAAACTAATAAATGAAAGGCATAGAGGTGCACTGGAAGCAGCCAAAAGGCCGATTCTATATCTGCTTTTGCCAGCAATGTTCCAGGTCCCAGCTCCTGGTCTTGTGAAGCAAACTTAACCAAGCACAATGTCCCATCATTAACCTCCTTGTCCCCTAGGTGCTAAAAGGTTGTGTATCAAATGGTACTCCCTCGTTCCTTTTTTGGGAATTATCCCCAAAGGGGAAAACACAAAATTCTCAAAAGGGATGGAATCAAAAGGACCTGCCACCCTCCCCAAATTCCTCTCTTTCATAATCTTGTTTATGGCAATGCTAGGATTAGCCTTTAATGACTGCTGGTTTCTGCAATAAGCCAAACCTGCATGACCAGCAGCCGAAATCCTAAAGACATTCTTAAATCCCTCATATAAAGACTGTGCTGCTGTTGGGTTGCTGTAGATGTTAAACCATGACACCATTGCTTGCCAGTTAACTGAGAGAGGGTCTTGACCAATACTGGGTGCTCATTTATGGTCATTGATCTTTTTGGGGCCCCTATCATTTGTCTTTTTGAAGCACTTGGACTTGGGGTGCGAGGGTAGGCTGCAGAAAGAGCAGTGTTTAAACTTACAAATCCCTGGGGCTCTGGAACAAGTTATTTTACTGAAGTCCCAGCCAGGGCCGGTCCTAGGCATGGGCGGTATGGGCAGCTGCCCAGGGCCTCGCGCAGCAGGGGGCCCGATATGAAATGCGGGAAAAGCGCACTCACGCAGGCAGTGAGGCACTTAGAGGGGCCTCACATCTTCCCTTTCGCCCGGGGCCTCAGAAGGCCTCAGAAGGCCTAGGACCGGCTCTGGTCCCAGCATGCCCCCTTTCTTGCCCCGTCCCCTGAATTACAGTTTGCCCCAGAGCCCTCTCAAAGGTCGGGCTTGGGGCAGCCACCTCCCCCTGAGGATTCCTGTATCGTAACCATGCATTCACATCTATCTGATCCCATCCCAAAGTGGGTCAAGTGGCCTTGATCCGCCTGACTTCATTGTCATAATCATTCTAGGCAGTGCCTCCAAACTCATCATGCGCACAAGCTATCCTATTTTGGTAGCACGCCAACTGTCCCTCTAGAGTTTGGAACCTCTCCAATAAGATTGCCTCGAAAATCGAGAAACCTCTGACCCAATTCATAATAGTCTTGTCTTCCCTTTTCTTGTAAGGCCAATGCCTTCACTCCATGGAATGCGAGCACTCCTTACACTGTTTGCTCTCCTCCCTGTCAGGCATATCTACAATTATCTCACATATATCCACATAAGCAACTTTCCAGATATTTTCCTTAATATCTGGATGCATGTGTGTGCCCAACTGATCGGGCTCTGAACGCACGTCCCCAAACCCGAGCCTGACAATGGCCATAACATACCTGTAGGTGAAACTTCCTTGAGGGGAGGTATGGACTCGGTTGCCGCCTGAACTGTTTGCGCCTCACTACTTGTTTGCGAGGTAACAGCTACTACTAACCCCACCACTGCTGACACACCTGTCCCTCCTACTTTTCCTTGCATACCCATGCCATTCATATGTGCCACCAACCGCTTGGCCCTTTCAACATGGTCGCTCTCCGTTACCGCTGCCAATGCACCTCCGAATAACAGTGCGGACCACACTCCTATCTTTGAGAGCCAAGGCAACACACTGGCTAAGCTTGCCAACAACTCTGGCTGACCTGCAGTGCCGACTTGTGTCATAAAGCTGTTACCCATCTGTACGCTGCTGCTGATTGCTGGGGGCACTGCCAATGTAGGAGCGCTGCCCTGCCCTTTGGGACCATTTACTCTGCCGCCCGGCACAACTTCTACAGGAGCCCTGCCCTGCCCTTCACTTATACTGCCCACTTTACGAAACCTCAGGTGTGGCCTGCGCCTCTTGACCCCCTCATCAGGTGTTCCCTGCCACCTAACGTGCTTCCTTACTGGGAGGAACACTGGCCAAGGTGCAACCCCTGGCCTCCATGGACTATCCATGGGCACTGCTGGCGCTTCTGGCTGCCCTCCCTGGGGTCCCTGTGACTGCAATAGCCTCAACCTCTCATCCACCGCCTCCATCCTGTGCTCTATTCTGATCATCATCTCCTCCATCGTAACTAACCGGGCGTGCTCTCTTAGAGCCCTCCCTTGATCCCCTAGGCATGCTCGCAGAGTACTAATCTTATGCTAAATATGGTGCTACTGGTGGAAAAACCATATTTACAACAAGGGGTGGTGAGGGACAGAGTCTCTGAATTAAGCAGAAAGCTCTCACCCAGTCAAGAGATCAGGGCTAGATCCAACACCGTTTTTTAGCTCACTGCACCATCCCAGTTTCAGAACCTGGCTGTATGCAAATTAGTCTGTTCCTGTCCCAGTGCATGATGGGAACAGGGCAAACCAAACTACAAAAGCCAATTCTTACACTGGGAAGGAAACAAGCTCCCGGGGACCGGTTTCTGGCATTACAGCCGTCTTCGGCCCGGTTTGCTTGAATCCTGATGGTGCAATGAGCAAGGGTCTCACATCTGAGAATACCCTTCCACGCTTAGGGTGGACAAATATATTTACAACAAGGGGTGGTGAGGGACAGAGTCTCTGAATTAAGCAGAAAGCTCTCACCCAGTCAAGAGATCAGGGCTAGATCCAACACCGTTTTTTAGCTCACTGCACCATCCCAGTTTCAGAACCTGGCTGTATGCAAATTAGTCTGTTCCTGTCCCAGTGCATGATGGGAACAGGGCAAACCAAACTACAAAAGCCAATTCTTACACTGGGAAGGAAACAAGCTCCCGGGGACCGGTTTCTGGTAGGTTTCCGGTAGCTTGTCTCCTTTCTGGTGAAGAATTGGCTTGGTAGTTTGGTCTGCCCTGTTCCCATGATGCACTGGGCCAGGGACAGACTAATTTGCATATAGCCAGGTTCTGAGCTGGGATGGGGCAGTGAGATAAATAACAGTGATGGATCAAGCCCTGAACTTTGGACTGGGTAAGAGTGGTCTGCTTAATTCAGACACTCTGTTCATCACCACCCCCTTTCTGTATCGTTTTTGGCCACTATAGGTGTGGCAGGGTATACTCAGACATGAGTCCCTTTCTCACTGCTCCATCAGGATTCAAGCAAGCCGGGCCGAAGAGGCTGAAATGCCAGAAATCGGTCCCCGGTAGCTTGTCTCCTTTCTGGTGAAGAATTGGCTTGGTAGTTTGGTCTGCCCTGTTCCCATGATGCACTGGGCCAGGGACAGACTAATTTGCATATAGCCAGGTTCTGAGCTGGGATGGGGCAGTGAGATAAATAACGGTGATGGATCAAGCCCTGATCTTTGGACTGGGTAAGAGTGGTCTGCTTAATTCAGACACTCTGTTCATCACCACCCCCTTTCTGTATCGTTTTTGGCCACTATAGGTGTGGCAGGGTATACTCAGACATGAGTCCCTTTCTCACTGCTCCATCAGGATTCAAGCAAGCCGGGCCGAAGAGGCTGAAATGCCAGAAACCGGTCCCCGGTAGCTTGTCTCCTTTCTGGTGAAGAATTGGCTTGGTAGTTTGGTCTGCCCTGTTCCCATGATGCACTGGGCCAGGGACAGACTAATTTGCATATAGCCAGGTTCTGAGCTGGGATGGGGCAGTGAGATAAATAACGGTGATGGATCAAGCCCTGATCTTTGGACTGGGTAAGAGTGGTCTGCTTAATTCAGACACTCTGTTCATCACCACCCCCTTTCTGTATCGTTTTTGGCCACTATAGGTGTGGCAGGGTATACTCAGACATGAGTCCCTTTCTCACTGCTCCATCAGGATTCAAGCAAGCCGGGCCGAAGAGGCTGAAATGCCAGAAACCGGTCCCCGGTAGCTTGTCTCCTTTCTGGTGAAGAATTGGCTTGGTAGTTTAGTTTGGTCTGCCCTGTTCCCATGATGCACTGGGCCAGGGACAGACTAATTTGCATATAGCCAGGCTCTGAGCTGGGATGGGGCAGTGAGATAAATAACGGTGATGGATCAAGCCCTGATCTTTGGACTGGGTAAGAGTGGTCTGCTTAATTCAGACACTCTGT
This sequence comes from Lissotriton vulgaris, assembly GCF_964263255.1. Classification (NCBI taxonomy): domain Eukaryota; kingdom Metazoa; phylum Chordata; class Amphibia; order Caudata; family Salamandridae; genus Lissotriton; species Lissotriton vulgaris. Next base: position 379,223,953 of record NC_141687.1, read on the forward strand.
TCATCACCACCCCCTTTCTGTATCGTTTTTGGCCACTATAGGTGTGGCAGAGTATACTCAGACATGAGTCCCTTTCTCACTGCTCCATCAGGATTCAAGCAAGCCGGGCCGAAGAGGCTGAAATGCCAGAAACCGGTCCCCGGTAGCTTGTCTCCTTTCTGGTGAAGAATTGGCTTGGTAGTTTGGTCTGCCCTGTTCCCATGATGCACTGGGCCAGGGACAGACTAATTTGCATATAGCCAGGTTCTGAGCTGGGATGGGGCAGTGAGATAAATAACGGTGGTGGATCAAGCCCTGATCTTTGGACTGGGTAAGAGTGGTCTGCTTAATTCAGACACTCTGTTCATCACCACCCCCTTTCTGTATCGTTTTTGGCCACTATAGGTGTGGCAGGGTATACTCAGACATGAGTCCCTTTCTCACTGCTCCATCAGGATTCAAGCAAGCCGGGCCGAAGAGGCTGAAATGCCAGAAACCGGTCCCCGGTAGCTTGTCTCCTTTCTGGTGAAGAATTGGCTTGGTAGTTTGGTCTGCCCTGTTTCCATGATGCACTGGGCCAGGGACAGGCTAATTTGCATATAGCCAGGTTCTGAGCTGGGATGGGGCAGTGAGATAAATAACGGTGATGGATCAAGCCCTGATCTTTGGACTGGGTAAGAGTGGTCTGCTTAATTCAGACACTCTGTTCATCACCACCCCCTTTCTGTATCGTTTTTGGCCACTATAGGTGTGGCAGGGTATACTCAGACATGAGTCCCTTTCTCACTGCTCCATCAGGATTCAAGCAAGCCAGGCCGAAGAGGCTGAAATGCCAGAAACCGGTCCCCGGTAGCTTGTCTCCTTTCTGGTGAAGAATTGGCTTGGTAGTTTGGTCTGCCCTGTTCCCATGATGCACTGGGCCAGGGACAGACTAATTTGCATATAGCCAGGTTCTGAGCTGGGATGGGGCAGTGAGATAAATAACGGTGATGGATCAAGCCCTGATCTTTGGACTGGGTAAGAGTGGTCTGCTTAATTCAGACACTCTGTTCATCACCACCCCCTTTCTGTATCGTTTTTAGCCACTATAGGTGTGGCAGGGTATACTCAGACATGAGTCCCTTTCTCACTGCTCCATTAGGATTCAAGCAAGCCGAGCCGAAGAGGCTGAAATGCCAGAAACCGGTCCCCGGTAGCTTGTCTCCTTTCTGGTGAAGAATTGGCTTGGTAGTTTGGTCTGCCCTGTTCCCATGATGCACTGGGCCAGGGACAGACTAATTTGCATATAGCCAGGTTCTGAGCTGGGATGGGGCAGTGAGATAAATAACGGTGATGGATCAAGCCCTGATCTTTGGACTGGGTAAGAGTGGTCTGCTTAATTCAGACACTCTGTTCATCACCACCCCTTTTCTGTATCGTTTTTGGCCACTATAGGTGTGGCAGGGTATACTCAGACATGAGTCCCTTTCTCACTGCTCCATCAGGATTCAAGCAAGCCGGGCCGAAGAGGCTGAAATGCCAGAAACCGGTCCCCGGTAGCTTGTCTCCTTTCTGGTGAAGAATTGGCTTGGTAGTTTGGTCTGCCCTGTTTCCATGATGCACTGGGCCAGGGACAGGCTAATTTGCATATAGCCAGGTTCTGAGCTGGGATGGGGCAGTGAGATAAATAACGGTGATGGATCAAGCCCTGATCTTTGGACTGGGTAAGAGTGGTCTGCCTAATTCAGACACTCTGTTCATCACCACCCCCTTTCTGTATCGTTTTTGGCCACTATAGGTGTGGCAGGGTATACTCAGACATGAGTCCCTTTCTCACTGCTCCATCAGGATTCAAGCAAGCCGGGCCGAAGAGGCTGAAATGCCAGAAACCGGTCCCCGGTAGCTTGTCTCCTTTCTGGTGAAGAATTGGCTTGGTAGTTTGGTCTGCCCTGTTCCCATGATGCACTGGGCCAGGGACAGACTAATTTGCATATAGCCAGGTTCTGAGCTGGGATGGGGCAGTGAGATAAATAACGGTGATGGATCAAGCCCTGATCTTTGGACTGGGTAAGAGTGGTCTGCTTAATTCAGACACTCTGTTCATCACCACCCCCTTTCTGTATCGTTTTTGGCCACTATAGGTGTGGCAGGGTATACTCAGACATGAGTCCCTTTCTCACTGCTCCATCAGGATTCAAGCAAGCCGGGCCGAAGAGGCTGAAATGCCAGAAACCGGTCCCCGGTAGCTTGTCTCCTTTCTGGTGAAGAATTGGCTTGGTAGTTTGGTCTGCCCTGTTCCCATGATGCACTGGGCCAGGGACAGACTAATTTGCATATAGCCAGGTTCTGAGCTGGGATGGGGCAGTGAGATAAATAACGGTGATGGATCAAGCCCTGATCTTTGGACTGGGTAAGAGTGGTCTGCTTAATTCAGACACTCTGTTCATCACCACCCCCTTTCTGTATCGTTTTTGGCCACTATAGGTGTGGCAGGGTATACTCAGACATGAGTCCCTTTCTCACTGCTCCATCAGGATTCAAGCAAGCCGGGCCGAAGAGGCTGAAATGCCAGAAACCGGTCCCCGGTAGCTTGTCTCCTTTCTGGTGAAGAATTGGCTTGGTAGTTTGGTCTGCCCTGTTCCCATGATGCACTGGGCCAGGGACAGACTAATTTGCATATAGCCAGGTTCTGAGCTGGGATGGGGCAGTGAGATAAATAACGATGATGGATCAAGCCCTGATCTTTGGACTGGGTAAGAGTGGTCTGCTTAATTCAGACACTCTGTTCATCACCACCCCCTTTCTGTATCACTGGTGGAAAAACCGGCGGCCACTATTTCACACTGTCTGTGCACACTCATCTGCTATGGTGACAACACAGCCTTTAACACCAGACTTGATTTGCCAAAACACTCAGCTTTAAAATGCCCCTAGTATGATGGTAGCTGCTCACAGTCTCCAACACCAACTCTCAACACAACAGGGAAATGCTCCTCTTCCCTCTACATAATGATCTTTCTCCCAGTGCTCAACAAATGAGCCCCAAGCATTCCAGCGCTCATCAGCTTACCCGGAAAGCCTATCGCTAACAGGCAGCTGCTCCCCACATGCGCTAAACTAAAGAAAATCAGCAATTCAGAAAACAGAAGGGCAAACTTATCATCCCAACAGTGCTACAACATAAGCGCCACAAATGCCCAAGGAAATCCCCTCCCACACTCCCCCTTTACCTTTTCATGGCTACCTGCCGAGGCGGTTGCCATCTGACAGTGATGAGTTTTGGATGCCGAGGCGGTAGCCTCATCGCTTCACATTTAGTTTTGAGTTTTGTTTTTTAGTCGCTGTTTCGGGTTCACAAGGTTATCACTGTAATGGGACGTGGATAGCGGTCAAATGGGTTTGCAGTGATGTCGGCAAATTTCCTGATCAGTGGGTTTTCTTTTTGATCCAATCCTTTGTAGAAATTCTTGTTGAGCTTGCAGAGATGGTTGTCCAACATCTCAACTCCTAGGTCTCTGTGAAGGTCTGCTGTTCTTGTGAAGCTCGGAGCCCCTACTGCAATACGTAAGGTCTTGCTCTGTTCTTTCTGTAAGTCTTGTTGATACTTCGGATGGCAGCCAATACAAACCGGCGAAGCATACGTCATTGTTGGTCGAATTATTGCGTTGATTGCTCGCACCTTGCTTTGCATGGGCATCGACTTGGTCTTCAGTAGTGGGTACAATGCAGCCAGTGTGGTTGTTGCTTTCTGGCAGGTCTTCTCAAAGTGGTTTCTCCAGCTGAGTTTAGAGTCCAGAGTCACCCCTAGGTGGGAGCTGTTGGTTTTCCATTTGATCTCCTCTTCATCGAGGAGGATCTGTGGATGCTTTCTGTTCAGCTTTCTGGTGAATAATGTTGCTGTGGATTTGCTTGTGTTCAGGGTTATCTGCCAGTCGTTGTACCATTTGGAGAAAGAGCAAGATCAGTGTTCTTCAAGTCCGTGGGGATATAGTTCGTAAATATGTTAAATAGGAAAGGTCCAAGAATTGATCCCTGAGGCACTCCAGCAATAATAGGGTGAAATGTTGAGCATTCTTTTCGTACTGCCACGTGGAAGTTCCGTTCTAACAAGTAGCTAGACAGCAGCTTAGACAGGTAACGTGGAAACTTGAGGTGGATGTGCTTGTAAAGCAGTCCCTCGGGCCATACTCAGTCAAATGCTTTGGCTACATTCAGAAAAACTACTCCAGTAGACTTGTGGATGTTGAATTCATGGCTGATGATGTCCACAACTCTGAGAAGTTGGTGATTTGTTGAGTGGTCTTTCCGGAACCCAAACTGTTCTCTGGAGAGGAGGTTTTCACTTGATGCAAAGTCGATGAGGCGGGCGAGAATAACTTTTTCAAAAAGCTTCAATAGGCCAGATAGCAGACTTATAGGGCAGTAGTTTGCAGGGTCTCACAGTGATTTACCAGCCTTAGGGAAAACAATGACTCTTGCTTCTTTCCAAACATTGTAGAAGTACTGTTGTTGCATATACGCATTGAATATCTATGTAAGTCGATTCATTGCAGCATCTGGGAGCATCTTGATGGCTTGGTTGGTTATTCCGTCCTTTCCTGGAACCTTGCCATTTTTCAAATTCTTTACCAGGGCTAGAACTTAATCAGTAGAACATTCCTCGATGGTTGCAGCTTCTGTTTCTGGTGGGTGCTCCAGGTGGTGCTTAGTGACCTCTTGCTCAACTTCTGCTGCCAGTTTGCTTGCCTGGTTAGGTCTGAAGGATGCCTCCAGCGTCTCAGCGAAGACCTCAACCTTGTCCTTGTTGCTGCATGCCAAGTGTGTCTTTTCTTGTATGGGTGGGTTTGGTTCTTTCTTACCAGTTAAGAGTCGGGTCATTTTCCAGAGAGTGTTGTCAGAGACCTTCAAGTTTGTTGTAGCTGCTTCTCTTTTTTCACCTCTGTGTTGGCTTATTTGCATCTTTAGCTGTCTTGTCAGCTCGTTGTACTTCGTCAACAGGTCAGGGGTGAGATTCCTTTGCCATACTCTCCAGGCTCTGTTCTTGTCAGATATCGACTGCTTGATGAGGTCGTAGATGGAGGTCATAGATGGAGCAGCGTTGGGTTTTCTGCTTGGGAACACTGCATTCAATAGCAGTGTGGATTGCAGCTGTGAAATGGTGAACCGCCCGGTCAATGTCTTCAATGCAGCATAAAGGACCAGGGGCCAGTGTTTCCTCCAGGCTTCTCTTGTACAGGCTCCAGTCTGCCTTCTTGAAGTTGTGCCTGGTGCACTTGTGTTGGTTTTCAATCACGTCTCCAACTGTGATCAATACTGAGTTGTGGTCAGACGTCAGCGCTGTTAAGGTTTCCAGCTCCATAGACTGGGAGAGATTCTTTATGACGACTATGTCCAGAATGTCCGGTGCATGCAGTGCAGAGCCTGGATAGTGTGTTGTGCAAGTTGGGCCGGCCACTACAAAGTCCTTCTTTGAGTGGGCAAGTAGTGCGTGTCCTTTCCTGTTTGCAATGCGAGAGTTCCAGCACTGGTGCTTGGCATTAAGGTCTCCTCCAATTAGTGTTGGGATGTTGGGGTCCAGTAAGGCATCTAGGTCCTTTGGGTGTAGCTTTTCTGGGGGTGAGTAGGCAGCAATCAAACGTAGCGGGCCTGCTGATGTCTGGATCTGTATACCAGTTGCTTCAATGCTCCTGACTGGTGGCAGTGCAATCTCGTGGTTCTTCAGGATGATGGGAGGGATCCGTAGTCGTTTTGTAGGACTGTAGCGTTCTCAGCTTCAGCTGTCTCATGGTCCTGAGGGTTGGTACCGTAGTCCTGGGCATTTCGGAGAACCTGAAAGCGGTTTGTGGTTACAATTACGGCACTTCTGGGAGGTGCCGGGCAACCTTTGGGGTTTTTTTCTGGTGAGTTTGGGCATGAGTCGTGACTTCTCCTTGCCTTAGTGTGCCATTCCATGTCTTCGGTGTTGCTGGGGTGAGCCATGGCGCCAGCTTCCATCGCTGATGATGCTTGGTGAGGCTGGAGAGGGGCTCCTTGGGGAGAAATTTTTGCTCAGATATTTTAGCTCAGATACTTTCGCTCAGTTGGTTTCTCTGTTCGCTGTCCCTTTGGTCAATCTCGTGGTCCTACAGCTGACCGCAGTGTCTGTTAGAGGTGCTCGCCCTTAAGTTCCTTCCCCCTCAGCGCAGCCTTGCTCCGGGCAAGCCAGAGAACGAAGGCCCAACCTTGGGGTCCAATCACCCACGGTCTGGACTATCGCCCCTCTGCCACTGGTCAAGCCAGGGAGACGCAGGCCCACCACCTAGGTTGGTCTGGAGAAAGTTCTTGAACATTTTTAGGTATTCAGCCTGCCACCCACTCTGGTGCGCAGCCTGGTCCCGGTCAAGCCAGGGAGACGCAGGCCCAGCACCCAAGGGGAGCCAGCTGGGTATGTGGGTTTAGCCCTTCTCCTTCCCCTCCATTGTACGCACCCTGGTCCCGGTCAAGCCCTGGAAACACAGGCTCAGCACCTTAGAGGAGTAGGGAGAGAGAGCGGAGCAGAGGCAGAGTCCTATTTGGAGCCAAGAGACCTGCTCGGGGCCGCGCATCCCTTTAAATATTGGCAGGCATTTAGCCGCGCTGCACCGGAAGCACTTTACTGCTTCCGGGTCAGCACCATATTGGTGTCTCTCCCAAGGTCTCTCCCAAAGTCTCTCTGCTAGTAGAAAAGGTTTGACCCAGAAGCCCCACCCTCTTACTTACTGTGAGAGTAACCAGAAGTCAGAGGATACTAATTAGAAGAAAGGAGGGAACATACGATACAAACGGCAGGCACCACTACTTGTTGCTAAAAAATCACATTTTGATACATTGGTTGCACGAAATGGAACTAGGACCTACACTGTAGTAGGGAGAAAAGTGTAAGTGGGAGGTTGTGGAAAGAATACTTAGTGATGACAAGCTGCATTAAGATTTGCAAGAATGGATTTGAATGTCTGTTGACTTATTCGATCATGTAGTGAGTGATGAGCCCTGGTTTTTGCTGATGTTTTGATGTATATTATGCCTATGCTTGGTTTGCATTGCCCTGACTACAGAAGGGCTGGAAGAATTTGTGCATCAAGGATATGGTTGTGAATAAGGTACAAAGAAGACTCTTCATCTAAGATTGTAACTCTTTTGTGATTGGGTGCTCAGGGATTACTTATTTTCGCACTGACATTGATTGTCCTCTTTTAAGAGAATTTGGTAGCATCTCTTTCCCCTGGAGTGCCCGATCTTTGAACTTAGCAACAGAATTTACTGTGCTGATTGGTTTATTATTCTGTTATTTGTAATACTTGGTCTGTATGTGCCACCATTTACCCAGCAACCACTCCTCGTTTGCTAAGAGATGGGTTGGCACCTAGTGCTCGCCAACCTTCTCGCCCTGAGAGACCCGGCTTAAGTTGTGTGCTGTATACAGCGGTGTGATCTTTGCTTATGCTTCCCGTTACCTGCCTGTTTTTGTGTTTAAATCAATACAAATGGTTTAACAAATGTACATTAAGATGCTTATGGTCTGATAAATACAGCTGAACCAAGATGGCTCCTGGTTTGGGGGAGCTTTGCCTGCAGAGCGGGCTGACAAACCTCAGAGGCTGGGAATGTCAGGGAACATCAAGGGCATAAAAGAGAGATCCTACTGGGAGCAATTATCAGTCACAGTTATTTATGGCACAAAAGCACTGCTAGGCCTAGCTCATCTTATGACATGTCAGGTTCTCTGTTTGTACTGCACTTGCCACTCTTTGCCTGCTTCAAAGCGCTGTGTTGGAACAGAAGAGTGAGGGGGCAGAGAGGGAGGGATGAGATAAGAAAGAGAGATTTTTTGCTGCGCCTCAGAACTTAATTATTTTAAAAGACATGCGGGCCCAGATGCTTAAAGGTTTATCTTTGCTTTTGTATTGCTAAACCGACGTTAAACCTTTTTTGGGTTTCACAAATCAACCTAAATTGGTATTTGCGTTGGTTTGTATGGAAAAGTAGCGCAAAGCAGGGCAAAACGCTGCTATGCATTAATTTGCGGCAAGAGGGCGTTACATGGGTGGTACATGGGCGTACCCATGCCATCACGCAAACTCTATTCTCAAACATTGGTAGAAAGGGATTAGCAACAAAAATTAACGCCACTGAAAAGCAGGTGTTAAATGGCGATATTTTTCATTTCTCCGTGCTTTTCCGACTTTTCATGTGCGCTGCACTATTCAGCACACATACAAAGTATGAAAAGCTTTTCCACTTGTCAAAGCGTAGTGTTGTTTTGTACAGGAAGTATACCTCTCCTGTACTAACCCCAAGCTAGACTTGTGCACTCACTCTAGCGCTGCGGCGCTAGGTGTGTACGTGGCGCTCGGCAGCTGAAATCAGCACTGGAAATCAGCACTGGTGTTAGGGAGAGGGGAGGAGAGAGACATTTTGTTGTGAATAATGTGCTTGCCTGCCCCTTCCCTGTCACGCCACACAGTGCAGCATCTTTGGGTGCTGCGCTGAACAGCATCTTATGACGTTATTGCCGTTATTATGCTGTTTGGGTGACTCCAGACTCCAGGTTTCCACGAAGGAACAGGCCAGAACTGTATTTCTTTCCATTCTAGCACCCCGCTGTTGCTAGTCCTTTGATCCTTCCCGTTCCTGTCTTACCTCCTTCTGCCGCCATTCTATGCAAAGAGCGAGCAGGGTATGCACCTGCAGGGGGAAAACGAAATGCAATGAACGTATGTACTATAAAGGGCACGCATGCACTAAGAAAAAGACTGGTGGGTTCTCAACGCATAAAGTCAAAAGTACCTAAAAGGGAAGGAGACCAGTGAAAAAGGTGGATTGATACACTGTTTAATAGGTTCCAACCTCCTGCCCGCAAAGGCCACATTTGTTGTGTGTGTGTCACTGGCACATTAAACAATGTCATATTTCGGCACGAATTTGATGAAGAGCATGGGCTGTGGGATCTTCCTGTGTTCGACAAATATATGTGGGCCCTGGGTCCGGAGAGGGGTTTAAAGACGGCGGACTCTGGGGCCCTTTCTGACCTGCAGGGGCGCTTCTAGTGGGCTTGTTGGTCCCTGGAGACGGATTGTGCCAGGAGAAAGGTCCGTGTGGCCATTAGTCAAATGCAGGAGCACCGTTCATGGGCCTGGGCGAATTGTGGAGGGGCTGCAAGCCTACTGTTCGTGATGCAGAACAGTTGGGGGAGGCCCGCCCCCTAGTAAATCCTTCACCTTCTTGGAGCAGGCCCGAGAGCGCACCAGGCAGTGGCACCCGGACGGAGCCATTAGCAGTCGGGTGTCACGCCTGGAAGCACCCGATTAGCGGGGTCACGCCCCCTGCAGGGCCGGGGAGGGAGAGGCTTTTCCCTGGATACCAATTCCCTCATTTGTAAAGGCAGCGCGCGCCGCAGCAGCTCATTAGGCAAGGAGGCCCGCGCGGCCGCAGAGGGGCGGCTGGCAGCCGGTGCCGGCGAGGGAGCCATGCGGGCTCCATGGACCATTGCCCTCCTCGCGCCGTTACCAGGCAGGAAACGTCTGCAGCCCGGCGACCGTCGCAATGGAAACCTGGCAGTCAGGTGCAGGAGAATGCATCGCTCCCCGGGGACGCGATGGCGCGGCTCCTACCTGGGCTGCCTGCAACCTGTTTATTCTCTGCTGCATCCCTCCCTCGGCGAAGGGGGCTGCGCGCTCCGCGGAGCGCCCCGAGAAAAGCTGCGCTTGCTATTATTCCACGCTTATGTTTGATGGAGACTTGCAGTTGTATTTTATTCTACATATTTAATTGTTTGGATATTTTATCTAGCGATAGCATGTCGTCTTGAGCCACTTCATAGCACGGGCTTCGACAGATGAAGTTCTTCGGGCTAAAGTTGGTAACGCAGAATCCTTTTCTCCATTAGGGTTACATTTTACGTGGAGACCCTGCCCCACTACACTGACAGTCACTCCTTCGGCTACGACAAGGCTAGACTAAGCATCCCCTCCAGTGTCTGCCAAGAGGTAGAAAGGTGGCAGCGAACCTTCTAAGCGCAGGGTTCTCGCCTTTAAACATCCCAAAATCCCATCAGAAATCCCCAGTGCTTCAAATGGTCCGGTACTGTCCGGTACGGAGTACCGGGACTTTTTAGGTCGAGCTGATGTGGCATTCATGCGAAGCATGAATGCATCAGCTCGACAACTTATGCTGCCCGTATTTAGGAGACTGGACAGCAATCAGACGCGCGCTTTCACTCTGTCAGATTTCACCTCGGGAGCGAGCTTTCTAAGCTGCGCTTGCGCAGACTAACTCGCTTCCCTAACTCGCTTCCCTCGCACGCATTAACGGCACAGATACAGCCATCCCCCACCCCTCTGCACGCACGCGCACACATACACACGCTGCCGCCCCCTCACCCCACCCACACACACACACATACACGCAGACAGGCACAACACACGCAGGCACATACAAGCGGCGCACCCCCCTCCCCCCTTCCCCGTCTTACAAACCACAGTCACGCATGCGCACATACCCAGCCACACACACTGCATACACACACTGCATACACACACGCAGACCCACGCGCACACACGCAGACCCACGCGCACACACACAGACACATTCGAACAGACACACACGCGTACACCCCCCTCCCCCCTCCCACTCACCGGGCTCTTTCGGCGTGTCTCATCTGCAGCGCTGGTCGGAGTCGGCCGGCTTCACTGCTTCCTCGGCGGCGGAGGGCGGAACTTCCTGCTGGATTGCAGGCCCCGCCCCCGTCTGGGCCAAAAGTGCCTGACTTCCGGTTTTCACGGAGCAGGGCTGCGGCGGTGATTTCTTTCTTCTTACAATAAGCAAAAATCTCGCGAAATATGTTTGCACTTGGAACTGTAAAGTGGGTGCGTCATGATCTTGAAAGCAGAGGCTGGGCAAGTATATCTTTTTTGCTTCTCTGAGCAAGTTTAGACATCTGCGTAACTGCGAGTGTTGCATGCAGATAAGATGATGAAATGAAAGGCAGGGAAGCCACCCCGAAGTTCATCAGTAAGGGTGTGGTGTCACGGCAGTCTGTTAAAAACAAGGCGAAGGAAGTTTATTCTGCAAATATAATCCACCTTTATGTGGTTAGTAGAGGGGGGAGGTGGGTACAATGATTATTTCAGTTATCAGAAGTCTGGCTTGGTAAAATTCACATGGAAACGTATTGGAGGTTGACAGGCACGAAAAGATTCCATTGCTATCGCATGCTAACGTAGCCCACTACAACGGCTCTTTGCATCGTCCCGAGGCCTTCCATCATCCATAGGACCTGTACATGCATCCCCCAGACCCTTCCACGTCTCAAGCTTGTATGTGTTCCTTTTTGTGCAGGACTTGAATCGCCATTAGATCTGTACATGCATCGTCCAGATGTGTCCACATGTGGGCATCTGTTCCTTTTGCAGACCGTGTGCCATCCATAGGGACCTGTACATGCATCCCTGTGACCTGTCCACACGTGAAGCGTGCATGCTATTTCTGCAGGCCTTGGGTCATCAATAGACCTGTACATGCATCGTTCAGATCTGCCCACGTGGCAGTGTGTTCCTAATGCAGACCTATACCATCAATAGGACGTGTACATGCATCCTCCAGATCTGTCCACATGTGGGCGTGTGCTCCTAATGCAGATCGTGTATCATCAACAGGACGTGTACATGCATCCTCCAGATCTGTCCACATGTGGGCATGTGCTCCTAATGCAGATCGTGTATCATCAACAGGACGTGTACATGCATCTTCCAGATCTGTCCACACGTGGGCGTGTACGTGTCCCTTCTGCAGACTTTTTATCAACAATAGGGCTGGTATATCCATACCACAGAGCTGTCCACACGTGGCCTTCCTCGCAGACGATATCTCATCCAGAGGACCTGTACATGCATCCTACAGATCTGCTACATACTTTTCCTGTAGACAATTTATTAGCAACGTTTCATAAACCGGACCCATACATACATCGTCCAGATCTGTCCACACGTGGGAGCGTGTTCTGTACATCATGTGACATCAATGTTTTTTTATAGTTAAAACTATTGGCATTGTAAATGACAAAGCTATTAATTTTGGTATTTTCAAAACCAACAGATAAATATAAAATTTGCCATTTACAATACCAACAGCTCAAACTTTCCTAATGCGAGACCTATTGCATTGCAAATGCTTGTTTTATTTTGAGAGGGAGAGTACCGGCACTTCTCCAGAGAAATGCTATACTTTTAAATGGAGACTACCAGCACTTCTCAGATACAAGTAGATACTCTGCTACAGAGTACCTGCACTTCTATTTTTCCATTTCAAGCACTGGAAATCCCTGCACAGCTCCTGGCATTCAAAACAGCCTTCCTGGAGGAATCCTTACCTATTCCTACAATGACCTTGGGACCTCCTCAGCCCTGTCTCTACTGACTGGGAACCCTTGCGCAAGATCACACAGCGTCTCCAAGTCCAACCCCACGAAGGGGTAGGTGCTCTCGAGAAGCTGGGCCCTCAATAGGGCAAATAAGCCTATGTGACATATTTGAGCTGCTCAAGAGGGATAAATACCGAAGATGTGTGGGAAAGAAGCACTGTTCCGGGTGGTGGGTGCTCACCCGTGATAAGGAGATGGGGGCGGGGTCTAAGTGCTCTTAGGGCCCGCTCCTACTTGACGGACGTATTTCCTGGTGGGAATTTAATGTCTGTCCAGGCTCTCTAAACAGAAGTCCCAGGGGGGTCGTCCGTGGCTTAAACAAAACAAAACCTGCCAACACACTTTTGAGGAGGCCCCTAAAAATGTCACATAGGCAGGCCGCCTCACAGACTTACGCAGGGATTGGACCGTGTGGGGCCTCAGGGTCCCGAGCAGGCGGCCACCGAGCGCTGAAAGGCTATTTACAGGTGGAGTGAGTCCTTTTATATTTGAACCGGGCTGTGCTGGGTTCTGTTTGAAAGCAGCCAGGCTGGCGGTGTACACACGGGTGTAGGCGAAGGCACATCGGGCTAACTGTTATTGCCAACACAAAATGTAAAGCCTTGAATGCCCTCCTCACCAGGGCATGTTGAGCCGAGAGGCCTGTCCTTCCACGGTCCCACCCCGTGCCAAGCGCTACTTGCAGACAGTATATTAATTACGCAGTCAATAGCAGGCAGTGGATTAAAGACGGGCGATCGATAATATTTATACAATTCGGAGACAGATTTCTCGAGGGAGGGGAAGCTCCACTGACCCGGCTGTTCAGGAAGGCAGGCCGACCACGGCGCAAATCGAAGCCAGCGCAGCCTGCTCCAAAACAAATCAGACGACAGGCCGTTTTATTTGGTCTTTTTGGGTCTTGCTGGCTGAAGTCGATTGTTCGACTTCTCCATTAAGCGCCCGTGAAAGAAGTCGAAGAGGACGCGGCTGTAAAACAAGCCCGGCATCGCAGCGCCTGTGCGCTTCAGAGAGCTGCAAACAAACGCAGCAATTGTCCGAAGCTAAGGCTGCTGTTTCTAGAGGGGATAGGGGCAACCGCCAGAGCCGGAAGAGCGCCACCTACTGGCCTCACTGCGCAACTATCCAGGATCTCCGAAAAAATAACAAATCCGTCTCCTGCCTTGATTTTGGTAGTTTAGGTTTTGCAAGATCACTTCTGTTTTCCCCCTATATCCTGTTATATTTTCATGTTTAAAGATATGTTCTTCAGCGTTAAGAGAGGACGTGCTTTGTTAGCGCCCACTAAGTAGTGAGCCACCCGGCTCATACAATACTATGTTGCCACTTCCTGCAACTACCTGGGCCGGGCGTGGACCGGTGAGTCGTGGCTGACGGCACGGTCCCGAACTAGAGTATGGCCGTGTCTTCCTTCCTGGTGCCCGAGGTGTAGGCCGCAGACCGTTACCCCTACTCTTTTGTGTGTCCCCCCTACCCTCCCTCTGGTTGTCCCGGCCCTCACATTGACGATGAGGTGGGTGTGCATCCCGTGCGTGCCCTCGCAACGCACTTGGGAGGGAGAGGGGAGGCAAGCACTACCGACTACCATTTTGTGTGTGTAAAAGGCCGCTTTATTGAAACAGGTGCACATCACATTATTACCAAACTGGCAAACCGCCTTACAAAACTAAAACCTCTCTAAACATCGAGTTACCTGACCCCCTTTTTGTTTTTCTCCCTCCACCCCTACGATCCCACATGATAATATCCCTCCACCCAGCAACATAACAATATATAACAGCATTATATCCTATGAATATCCAAATTTCTCCCCTACCTCTTAAATCCAAAACCTCACAATACCTACATTCCTAACTGTCCTATTGCAACTGTAACCAAACTACCCTCTAATGTAACCCCCAAACTGTTTACCCTTTCCCCGCTCCCGTTCCCCAAGTCCCCAAACTTAACGACAAAATACCGAACTCCCGCCAAACTTGGCTAACCTCCCAAACAAACTCCACCACCCAGGCAAAGGTGGATTGCAGGTGAATACACCGCTTCCCCCTTTCCCTGTCCCCCCCACTCCGTTCCGCGCAGCGAATCAGCTCCAACACTGAAAACCAGGATCCTACTCACGGCGCACGCCTAACAAACGGGCCAACACCTCCCGAAGCTCCAACAGGTACAAATCCATCCCATTCCTCAAGAGGTGTACCCCATCACCCCTGAACATTTCCGGTGCATCATAGTGAATATCCCTGTGCCAAATCCACGCAAACCCCAAATGCCGACAGAAACGCACCATTTCCACGTTTATCTTCTTCCGCGCCTTGTCTACCGCCTGCGGCCGACTCGCCCCGCGCCACACCCTTCGCAGCACCAGTTCCGTCCACACCACCGAACAACCGGCCCAGCATCTCCGCAATTCCGCCAAATCCCGCTGCATCGCCCTCATTACCACCAGGCCAGTCTCCCGCACCATATCGTTCTCACCCAAGTGGAGAACCCACACATCTGGGCTCCACCCCCCTTGCACCATACCATTCAATGTAGACATGAGTTCCTTCCAGCGCATGCCCCCCCTCCCCATCCACACCACCTGAAACAGAGCAGGATTAAAGCCCAAGTTCTCCCCAAAATAACTAACCTGGGCCTGCAACTTCGCTCTCTTCACATATGAATGGCCCACAATCCAAATCAACATTCCCTGCGCGGCAGGACCCGCCACCGAACCTGAAACGAAAACCAAATGTAAGTAAATGTGTCCCCCCAACATCCTGCGCGCGCCTTACGCCAACTCTGAGCTACGCACATACCGCCGGTAGCAAGCTGAGGACCAACTCCCCAAGCGCATGATGGCCCCTTGCCCACAACCTCGCCGATGCTCTTCCGACGCTGCCCCAATTCGGAAAGAGTGCGTGCCATACTGTCTGCCATTGACCCTCAACCTGCCCAGCGCCTTCCTCAGCACCCCCAGCATCTGCGGCCCCGTTGGCCGGTTTCCATCTGCATGCTGAAACACCAAACCGTCCCCCCGACGTACACCGTTCCAGGACCACCCCCAGCGCACCGGCACACCAGACCCCCCCCCCTCCTGCAACGTCACCCAGGCCCCTGCACAACGCTGGTCCATTTTAGACTGCCGCAGCCAAATGCGCACTTCTCGGTGCCCCAACCGCACCTCTGCCAACCCCAGACCCTGGCCCGTTCTCCCGCCCACCATTTCCGACACCCGAAAGGCCCCCGCAAACATCCACACCATCAGTGTCGCAAACAAGTACGTTTCCCGCTCATCCCTACACAGCAAAGGCAACACCTTCACCACTCTCCTTAACAGCTCCTCTGACAACGGCCGCCGCTGCACCCCTGCCCGCCCGCACTCCCGGGCCCATCCCGCCAACATCCTTGACCCGAGTTCCCCCGCGGAAGGTGCATAGCCCCAACACAGCTTTCCCATGAATGATATCCCTGCTAACTTGCCCGCTATGGTCACCCTCCGGAGACCCCTATTTATAAAGGAGAGCATAAATCGGACCACATCTTCCCGTCTTTCAGCTCCCGGCGGCCTCCACCACGCCCCGGACGCCAAAAACTCCCCTCATGCCGCAACATACATTGTCCTGGTCGAGTCCGCCAACGATCCTAGAACCAGCGGTAAGATCTGGTGTTGCCCACTCGCCACAGCTGTGTCAGCATGGGCGTCGGGTCCCTCTCTGCGTCCTCGGCCAACCCACGGAATCTCCCCCACTGCGAACGAGACAAGGCATCCGCAATGTCATTGTCGATTCCCGGGACGTGCACCGCGCGAAAAGCAATGTCATGCCGCAAGCAGCCAAGCACAAACACACGCAACAGCTTCAACACCTGCTCGTCCCTGGCTGACTGCCGATTCACCACCTGTACCACAGACATATTGTCCACATGGAAAGTCACCCGTCGGTGTGCGAGCACCTCCCCCCACAGCCAAATCGCCACCACCAAAGGGAAAAGCTCTAGAAAAGCAATGCTCCGGCCCCCTCCGTGCCACTCTAGGGGCCAACTCTCCGCACACCATTTTCCGTTCCAGTACAAACCGAAATCGTCGCTGCCCGCCGCATCTGAGAAAATCTGCACATCCCAAACCATGTCCACGTCCCGCTGTAAGGGCACACCGTTGAACTGGTTCAAGAAAAAACGCCACATCCGCAGATCCTCCCGCACGCCCGCCGATAAGCGCACGTGGTGGTGTGGAGGCCTGTTGCCCGCCAGCGCCCTACCCAAACGCCTACAGAATGTCCTCCCCACGCATATCACTCTGCATGCAAAATTTAGGTGTCCCAACAGCACCTGAATGTCCAGGACTGCCACCTTGTGCTTTGCCACCATCACTTCCAGCAATCCCAACATCTGCCACTTTTTGTCCGCCGGCAACCTTGCCTCCATCCGCACTGAGTCAAGCTCAATGCCCAAAAACAACAGCCCCGTGCCTGGCCCCACTGTCTTTTCCGGTGCTAAAGGCACCCCTAGGTCCTCCATGAGCTCCTGAAACCTGTCCAGCGCCACCTGGCAGTCCGTGGAGTCTGGGGCCCCGACCAAGAAAAAGTCATCCAGGTAGTGCGTAATTCCATGGTGACCCGTGCGTTCCATAAAAAAACATTGGAGGAACGTGCTAAAACATTCAAAAAGGGCACAAGACATCGAGCAGCTCATCGGCAGAGCCTTGTCCACATACCAGCGGCCGCGAAACTGGATCCCCAGTAGGCAACAATCGTCTGGGTGGACCGGGAACAGCCGGAAAGCCGATTTGATATCGCACTTGGCCATTTGTGCGCCGGGGCCTGCTTCCACCACCAAAAGCATGGCCGCCTTCACCGAGGAGAACGACACCGTGGCCTCATTTTCATCAATGAAGTCGTTCACCGACCCCCCTTCCGGCCATGACAAATGTTGGATGAGGCAAAACTGCCCCGCCTCCTTCTTGGGCACAACTCCAATGGGGGACACTATCAAGTGTTCCAACGGCCAATCCGAAAACGGACCTGCCATGCGGCCCTCCTGGACCTCCCTGTTCAACTTGCTCTGTACCACCTCCGGGTGCTCCCTTGCCGACCGCAGATTGTCCGCCCAACGCCTCTGCTGCGGCCCCGCATAACCCAAACGAAACCCCACCCGAAAACCGTCTCGCAAGCACTCGGCGGCCCCCACGTCCGGGTATGTACGCAGGGTCGCTGCCAATTGTTCCAACTTAACCGGAGTACGAGCCTTGGGTCCCAGAGCCCCGACCACCTCGCCCGCTGCCCGCCTGTGGGGCGGCTCCGGGACGCGTGCCTCCCCCCCGCGCCTGGGATCCCCCTTGTTGTCGTGTGGGGCCCCAGCAACGTACCACTGGGTGTCCGTACCTACCGCAACCCGAGCATTCATGCTTAAAACGGCAATGCTCCCTGGCACATGCTCCTCTGTTAAAATCCCAACAGGTGCCCGCCGCTCCGGGCTGGTTCTTGGCCCCTGCCCCCACCCCCCCACGGGTGGGGCGCCAGTGAAAGGGCTGGTACACTATCGACAAACCGCTGGCGGTAAAGATAGCCTTCCCCGACCCCGCCAGCCCCATTGTGTGCTGCCAGAGGTCACAATCCAGTTCCCCCCACTTTGCCTCCGGATCCAACGCTATCCGTGCCCTAAACTCCTCATCGTACTGTGCCCATGCGTAACCCCTCGTGATCTGCGCCTTCCGTATAACATCCATGTACTTAAACATAGACACCAAACGCTCAGGGAATTTCTCGCAATAGACACTCGCGAAAATTAAAAACGCCACCGTCCAGTTCTCAATCGTCAAGGGCACCCTCGGCCTCTTCTGAAGCTCATTTTCCTCCTCCTTTGACCCTTCCTTCGATCTGACCTCACGGTGTAGCAATTTCAACAGCTCAACATATTCCCCTTTCCATATATTTTCCTTGGTGGACGCCATTAACTGCGCCCCCAGCGGCATCGTGACCCCCATATAAGGGAGCCGCTTTATCGTCAACTCCTTGCTCTCTACCTTCTCCGCACCGTCGTCTGCCGCCGCCGCCCCCGCTGTACCCCCCGAGGTCCCGGGCATCCCCCCGGCCCTGACTCCCCCGGTGTACCTTTCCCCGCAGGCGCCAACGAAACCTCCTCTGAACCCACACCCTTATCCGCCACATACTTGCCTTTGCACATCTAAACACCTAGCGAGCCAGCAGAGGCGCCAACTGTACCCTACCAGCAGCCCGCTCCCCTTCTCTACCACCAGACCATACAAAACAGTCCTCTTCCATGTTGTTCTCCGTCCGCCGCTGGACCCCAAGCCGTGGGGGCCCTGTGAGGTGATGGGCCAGCGAGCCCGCCAGGGGCCTTCGTGTGCCAGCCATGTCGTGTTCCCTCCCTGTCTCCGAGCCTGCTGCAAGAAGCACGGCCCTCCCTTCACCTTGGCGCCGTTCCGCCGCACCAAGCCTGGCCAAGTCTGCAACCCCGCGCCGATCATCCCCCTGCAATAAAAACAGTACTGCTAATGTGCTGGGTCCCTGCCACTGCGTGGCCCCCCACCCTCCTGCCCCCTGTTTCGCATCCCCACAACCTCCCCCACATCCTCCTCCTCGCTCCATGCCAGTTCTCCAACCCCAGACCCCCCTATCTCCGGGGAACCCTCCACCACCTCCCTTGCACCCCGACCCTCCGCCTGCCCAACCCGTGGTGCCGCCACCTCCCACCTCCCTACCCTGCCCCCTGTCGCACCCTGAGCCTCTCTCAACCTCTCCCCCAGAAATCAAAGACATCCAGGCGCTCCCAATCCTGATCGCCATCCCTCGCCTCTATTAATAATGGGGAGACCCAACCGCTCCCACCCAGCTCCTCTCTCCACCCCCCGAACCCTCCAAATCTCTCACCCGCTGCCCCCTTGCCCCCCCAATACCCTGCCTCACTCCCCTCTGTGCCCCCCTTCTATTCTCTGGCCTTGCCTCCTTCCTGCCCCTCCCCACCACCAAGCTGTCCCCTTGTCTGGCCGGGGAGGGGCTCCCCCTCCTCAGCTGTGTCCCCCCTACCTGCCCTCTTTCTGGGGGCCCTGTCCTCTTCTGTGTCCTCTTGCCCCCCCGCCCGGCGCCTGCTATGACGCCTATCCCGCCCTCCCCCTCTTTGCCCCGCCCCCCATGGCCTTCCTCTCCGGCGGTCGCCTAACCGCCGAGTCCCTGCCCTTCTGAGGGATCTACCCGCCGTCAGCCGACGTGCTGGGGAGATCCTGTGCGTCACCGCGCTGCCCCGGCTCATTACCCGGGGCCTTCTCTACATGCGGCAGGCCTTTGTGCTCCGCTCCTTTTTTAATATCGCAGCGCTCCTGCAGCGAGGCGCTTTTCACCGCGTGCTTCACCCCCAGCGGCTGCCCCGCCCCCCGCCAAACCGCGGGCCGCGCTTCAGGTATCAGCCAGTGGAGTAACGAACCTTGAGGGGGCCCCCCCTGCAGGGTACGTGAAGGGGGCCCCTCCGGACTCAATCTAGTGCAGTAGTGCGGTGCTGACGGGGCTCCCTGGTGGGTGAGGGCCCCCCGCACTGCAGGGGCTGCAGGGGCTTGTGTTACGCCCCTGGTATCAGCGCGGCCCCCAGCACCCACCTGCAATTTTGGGTCTTTACGCGCCGGCGAGCAGGCATGGATCGCCGCTGCCACACCTGCCGCGGCGCGCCTCGGCGGGCGCGTTCTCGCTACCGGGCCCACCAGGAGGTCCATCCGCCCCACCTCGCCCAGCAGGCGGATGGCCTCTAGTACTCTAAAATCCCCATGTGCAGCCATCCTATCGTCCGATGAACCGACCACGCAGAAAACGCTCTGAAACGCTGACAAACAAACTCCACGTTAGACAAATGCTAAATAAACTACACACTGCTCCCAGCCACCAGGTTTCAATACCTAAAATGGTGGCTGGGGAACGCGGGAAGCCCCTTTTATTATTGGGCTACAAAACATGGAATTGCGCTGCTTTTGGGCTATACCCATGCAGCCCAAAACGGCAAAATGGCCGTGCCCATGTCTCCCTCCCTCCCCCTCCCAAAACTGCCCGGGGGGGCAGACCTTGTGGCTCGGCTGCCCCCCAAACCCCCCATCAGCGTTGAAGGCACATGCCTATGTCCCCTGGGCCCCACGTCGTGAGGAAGGTGAGCCGCGGGCCGCGCTGTTGCAGTGCGCTGCCCAGCCGAAGAAGCAGTGCTGCTGGGAGCCGGCGGCAGGTGCAGAGCAGCGGTGAGGAGCCAGCAGCGTGGCTGGGCCCTGAGCAGCGACGGGAGCACATGGCGCGCACTGCCGGGGATCGGCTCTCCCTGAAGAGCGCAGCCTTCACCACAGGCGTGCATGACGTACCAGCGCCCGAGTAACACAGAGACCGCTGCGTGTCCGAAAGAGGGACTGGGAGCCAGCGCGAGGAAGGAGATCTGGGAGGAAGCAGGTTTCCGCGTGTGGGGAGCTGCAGGGGTGGCAAGAGAGCAGAGCCAGGCCCCAGTGTAAGAGTTGCTGAGACAGAGTAAGGCCACAAGCAGGCCAATGGTTCCCTTTGCTACCCCAAGTCTGTCAGGGGAGTGGGCTGTGAGGCACTGAGAGAGTCCAGCCCCATTTGCAGATATAGTGCAAGGCAGGCACTGCGGAAGCACTAGGAGACCCAGACCCCATGAACATAGAACCTGGTCAAGCGGACAGGCAAGGGCCAAGGGCACAAAGGGAGATGTCAGTGCCAGCTCGTGGAGAGGCCCCAGGGCTTGCAGATAACAGCTCCCAAATGTCTTTAAAAGCACTGCCTCCATTTAGCCAGCTAGCGGATCGGGCAAAAGCTGCACCACAATGGCGTAAATGGATTGGGCAATTGGAAAATTACTTTATCGCCACACGGGAGAAAGACAACACAGTAAAATGCTCAACCATGCTGCACATGGGAGGGGAGGAATTATATTAACAGGGGACAGTAAAGACTACGAAAAGGTGGTCAGTGCGCTAAATCGTCACTTTGACCCGGAAGTCAACCCCGACTTCGAGAATTTCAAACTGCACCAGGCTAAGCAGAAAGAGGAAGAGTCTGTTGACAATGTTTCATGCGTGCCTGGTGAAACTTGCACTCTTGTGTGAGGGAATTGATAGGCCTTTTGAAATTCAGGCGCAGCTGATTCTAGGGTGCAAGTAGTTGGAGTTGCGCAAACTCACCTTGCGCCGACCCGGAATATCGCTGGATGACATCTTGGTTTTGGGGAGAGCCCATGAGTTGGCAGATGCTAGAGTGGGTGAGATGGAATCCGCACTGGCGAGACGGTCAGCCACTCCGCAGCCTCTATACCCCAACCCCGTTAAGGAAGAGCGGGTAGATGCCTTCCGAAGGTTCAGCAGCCGTGGCAGGGAAGGTGCCAGTGGCAGCGGTGAGCGACCCAGAAAGAAATGATGTGGGTATTGCGGACTGGAGAGCCATCCACAGAGGGGGTGCCCTGACACAAGGCAATCAATGTTTGAGATGCAACAAATTCGGACACTTTGCAAAGGTCTGCATGAGTACCACAGCCAGGTTAGCAGCAGGCGGAGGTAAACAAAGGAAGTAAAAGCAGGTGGTGCGCACAGCTCAGGAAGCAGATGAGGTGGAGAGCATGTAGCGAAGAACGAACGTCACGGAAGACGACGAGGAAGACAACATGTTTGTAATCTCACACACTGGAAGTAACAACACCAAGAAAAGACCACCACCAATGTGTCAACTGTGGGTGGGAGATAATACTATCAAGGCACTCATCGACACAGGGGCATCCGTCAATTTTCTCGACGCAACTCAATATGAGCGACTCGTACCAAAACCGCTGCTCCTCAAGACGAAAGCCACATTTTTCACTGATGGGGGGGGGTCCCTATTCCCCTTCTGGGTGTGATCAAGGTGGAGGACAAGCATGGAGAAAGGTTGGCAACCACTCTATTCCATGTAACACGAGACAGCTCAGGATCTCTTTTGGGATGCCACTCCGCAGAAGATCTGGGGTTGGTGATGTTCGCGAGGCAAGTTCATCAGTCCCACGCGGAGTCGGTAATGGCTGAGTTTCCAGAACTGTTCAGAGGACTGGGCTGTCTGAAAGGTGTTGAGGTCAAACTTCACATAGATGACACGATAAAGCCGGTAGCCCATAAACATCGCAGGGTACCGTTCCACCTGAGGCCCTTAGTGGAGGCAGAGTTGGATCGCCTGGAGAGAGATGGAGTGATTGAGAAAGAGTCAGGGCCAACCCCATGGGTATCTCCACTGGTGATTGCTCCTAAACCCAAACAACCGGGGGCAATCTGCCCCTGTGTGGATATGAGATTACCAAACAAGGCTATCAAGAGAGAGCGGCATATCACGCCCAACATTGATGCGATAGTGGCGGACATCAACAGCGCTATGTGGTTCTCCAAAGTGGACTTGAATTCTGGGAATTACCAACTGGTTCCAGGAGAAGAAAATCTGCTATATAACCACTTCCTCAACCCACGTTGTGCTCAGAAGATTCAAGCGCCTCAGTTTCAGAGTTTCATCGGCCGCCGAGGATTTCCAGGATGCCATCAGGGAATCGCTATCCGGCCTGGTTAGTGTCATCAACGTCAGTGACGATGTCCTCATTTTCTCCAATTCACTCGAGGAGCATCACTCAAGACTCAGAGTGACAATGCAAATGCTCGTGGAGCAGGGTTTGACTCTCCATTAAGGAATATATGAGCTCTACACAAACAAAGTGGAGTTCTTCGGGTACCGGTTCTCTGCTCAGGGATTGCAAGGGGACCATGCAAAGTTGGAGGCTATCCGTGCTGCTGTGACACCCCAGAACCAGTCGGAGATGAGGTGTTTTCTAAGAATGGCAAATTACTGCGGCAGATTTATACCTCATTAAGCCACACTTTCAGAGCCCCTCAGAGCTCTCACAAAGAAGATCGTCAGATGGCGATGGTCCAGCGCGGAGGCAAAAGCGTTCACAAACATCAAAGGAGCGATATTGCAGGGGGCGACGGTGGCATACTTCAAGCCTGGGCAGCCAACAGAGTTAATGTTAGATGCCAGTCCGGTGGGGATGGGAGCAGTACTGCTACAACAAGATCAGGGTGAAGAGTGGGTGCCCATTGAGTATGCCAGCCGCGCACTTAAGGTGGTGGAAACAAGGTATGCCCAGATTGAAAGAGAGACACTGGCGATAAGGTGGGCATGCCAACATTTTGAAATTTATTTGTGTGGCCACAGCTTCACAGTGGTTAGTGATCACAAGACACTCGCGCCCCTGTTTAGTGCCACGGCCAGGAGTGGGCCGCCAAGGATGGATAGATCGGCAGTCCAAATTCAGCACTATAAATGTGACATTGTTTACTGCGTTTGGAGCTAAAAACCTGGCAGATTACCTATCCAGACATCCAATTGCTAGTCGGCCGGAGGCCCCTTTGGAGGTTGACAAAGGCTCGGAATCCTTTGTGAGGCCGATTGTGGACGCGGTGTGTCCGCGTATACTGTCAATGGAGGAAATTGTACAGGCCACCAACGAAGACGCCTGGCTCCAGGTGGTCAAGGAAACATTACACAGACACCAATGGAAAACTTTCCTCCAAGGATCCCGCAGTTTGACGGACGAGGAGCGGGAGGCGATGCTTGGACTGTGGAGATGTCACGAGGAGCTGAGTGAAGGGTGCGAAGAAGTGATACTCCGTGGGGCATGTTTGGTGATACCTTCCAAGCTCTGGAGGAGGACGTGGACCTTGCCCATCAAGGACACCAAGGAATCGAGAAGACTAAGGCTTGCATCAGATTCAAGGTGTGGTTCCCCGGCGTTGATTGGATGGTGTAAGACAAAGTAAGGGGGTGCCTTTGCATGTCTGATAACCGGAGCGGAACCACCAACTCTCCCAATAATCACAGAGACGCCTAGCACCAAGCCCTGGGCCAACATCAGCATGGACTTTGGGAGTTTTCCGGACGGGAGACACACGGTTGTCATGATGGACAGTTATTCCAAATTCCCAGTGGTGGAAGTGGTGCACTCGACAGCCTTTGAGGGGCTGAAGCCCATCCTGAAGAAAACATTTGCACAGCTGGGAATGCCCAAGGAGGTACGCACTGACTATGGGCCACCCTTCCAGGGGCAGGAAGTCCACGAGTACATGAGCCTAAACAATATCCGTCAACGCAAAATAACGCCTAGGTGGCCCCAAGCTAACGGCGAAGTAGAGAGGTTCATGAGAACCGTGAACAAGGCCCTGCGGATCGGTGTGGACCAAGAAAAAGATCTCAAAGGGTACCTGCATAGATTCCTTCGTGCATATTGTCAGACCCCTCACTCCACCACGGGATGTGCTCCCAGTGATCTGCTGATGCAGCAAGCGGTGAGAGACGTAGTACCCACAAGAAAGTGATGGGTGCCCTCTGTTCTGGACAGCA
The DNA here is from genome assembly GCF_964263255.1 of Lissotriton vulgaris. Lineage (NCBI taxonomy): Eukaryota > Metazoa > Chordata > Amphibia > Caudata > Salamandridae > Lissotriton > Lissotriton vulgaris. Next base: position 379,248,733 of record NC_141687.1, read on the forward strand.
GCTCAACACAAACCAAACAACAGCATACCAATGACAAAGCCAGTCAGCGGCGGCAAGCCAGGAACTGCAATCTTCGCAGAGGAGATCACGTGGTTGTAAAAAAACGATACACAGGCTCTAAGTTCCGAACCCCATTCGAGAAGGAACCATGCAATGTGGTTTGAGTGCAGGGATCAATGATTATTGTGAGGAGAGGAGGAAGTCAAATAGCCAGAAATGCTTCATCGTTCAAGAAAGTGACTGGCCCGGTGCTAGCCCTGACCGAAGAAACAGAGCCCAGAGGTGATGTGAGCTTGTCCATGGTAGAAGTCACCGGTTGTCCCTGCCCTCACACACTAGAGGTGTCGATCTCTCATCTGGCATCATTTTTGGTTCACTTGTGTTTATACTTCCTGAGTTAAACATTCTGTGCTTTTTCTTTGTGTGTTTATTGTGTACTTGTTTTTCACGAGGGCCTGCTACAGACCAATACCATATTTCACGTGCTTATGCTGTCTCATGTTTCGGATGTTTATGTTCTCCTTGTGCTACACATGCTTATGTTTTGTTTTTATTTTGTGTGCTTGGTCTCATTGTCTTGCTTCTGTTTCACCTCTTTATGATATTCATCTATATCATACCCTCATGCTTCTTATTTACTGCCCGTTATGCAGACTGCCATGTAGGGCAGCAACGAAGGACCCCCAGACGAGTTCTGTAGGGTGCCCCAGCTGTGGTTCAGGGTCTTCCTTTCTGTTTCCATAGTTCTCCTCCAGGTATCCTTTGGCCTGCCTCTCTTATACGTGCCTTCTGGAGGCCATTATACAGCTATTCTTGTGATGGAGCCTCGTTCTCTTCTGAAGATGTGTCCTATCCATCTCCATCTGTTTCTCGCAATGATGGTGTCCATGCTCCCTTGCTTACATCTGGTGAGCAGTTCCTGGTTGGAGATGGTTCGCAGACAGAAAATGCGCAAGACTTTTATCAGTATACTGGTGTGGAAGACTGACAGATTGGCGATGTCACTCTTTATCGCCCACCAGCATTCTGATCCATACAAGAGTGTGGGCAGAACACAGCTCTTATGCTGCTGCGACAGTATTTCATGCACTTGAGCTCCTGTTACGTCACGCTTCTGCTGCATGTGCTGCATGTGCTTATGCACCACTTATTTTTCAGGTTTTTACTTTCGATTGGCATTTTATGAGTTGATACCCTGTATGTATGTCTGCACGTGGTTTATAAAGAACAAACCTAGCCACAAGGCAGAAGAGTGATGTGCTGGGGCCACGGTAACATAAGTGAGGGATAGGAAGGGATGATGTGCCGCAGGAGTAGATGTGGACTTCTCATATTTCACATACATATTGTCCACATGGAAAGTCACCCGTCGGTGTGCGAGCACCTCCCCCCACAGCCCATGCCCATGTCTCCCTCCCTCCCCCTCCCAAAACTGCCCGGGGGGGCAGACCTTGTGGCTCGGCTGCCCCCCAAACCCCCCATCAGCGTTGAAGGCACATGCCTATGTCCCCTGGGCCCCACGTCGTGAGGAAGGTGAGCCGCGGGCCGCGCTGTTGCAGTGCGCTGCCCAGCCGAAGAAGCAGTGCTGCTGGGAGCCGGCGGCAGGTGCAGAGCAGCGGTGAGGAGCCAGCAGCGTGGCTGGGCCCTGAGCAGCGACGGGAGCACATGGCGCGCACTGCCGGGGATCGGCTCTCCCTGAAGAGCGCAGCCTTCACCACAGGCGTGCATGACGTACCAGCGCCCGAGTAACACAGAGACCGCTGCGTGTCCGAAAGAGGGACTGGGAGCCAGCGCGAGGAAGGAGATCTGGGAGGAAGCAGGTTTCCGCGTGTGGGGAGCTGCAGGGGTGGCAAGAGAGCAGAGCCAGGCCCCAGTGTAAGAGTTGCTGAGACAGAGTAAGGCCACAAGCAGGCCAATGGTTCCCTTTGCTACCCCAAGTCTGTCAGGGGAGTGGGCTGTGAGGCACTGAGAGAGTCCAGCCCCATTTGCAGATATAGTGCAAGGCAGGCACTGCGGAAGCACCAGGAGACCCAGACCCCATGAACATAGAACCTGGTCAAGCGGACAGGCAAGGGCCAAGGGCACAAAGGGAGATGTCAGTGCCAGCTCGTGGAGAGGCCCCAGGGCTTGCAGATAACAGCTCCCAAATGTCTTTAAAAGCACTGCCTCCATTTAGCCAGCTAGCGGATCGGGCAAAAGCTGCACCACAATGGCGTAAATGGATTGGGCAATTGGAAAATTACTTTATCGCCACACGGGAGAAAGACAACACAGTAAAATGCTCAACCATGCTGCACATGGGAGGGGAGGAATTATATTAACAGGGGACAGTAAAGACTACGAAAAGGTGGTCAGTGCGCTAAATCGTCACTTTGACCCGGAAGTCAACCCCGACTTCGAGAATTTCAAACTGCACCAGGCTAAGCAGAAAGAGGAAGAGTCTGTTGACAATGTTTCATGCGTGCCTGGTGAAACTTGCACTCTTGTGTGAGGGAATTGATAGGCCTTTTGAAATTCAGGCGCAGCTGATTCTAGGGTGCAAGTAGTTGGAGTTGCGCAAACTCACCTTGCGCCGACCCGGAATATCGCTGGATGACATCTTGGTTTTGGGGAGAGCCCATGAGTTGGCAGATGCTAGAGTGGGTGAGATGGAATCCGCACTGGCGAGACGGTCAGCCACTCCGCAGCCTCTATACCCCAACCCCGTTAAGGAAGAGCGGGTAGATGCCTTCCGAAGGTTCAGCAGCCGTGGCAGGGAAGGTGCCAGTGGCAGCGGTGAGCGACCCAGAAAGAAATGATGTGGGTATTGCGGACTGGAGAGCCATCCACAGAGGGGGTGCCCTGACACAAGGCAATCAATGTTTGAGATGCAACAAATTCGGACACTTTGCAAAGGTCTGCATGAGTACCACAGCCAGGTTAGCAGCAGGCGGAGGTAAACAAAGGAAGTAAAAGCAGGTGGTGCGCACAGCTCAGGAAGCAGATGAGGTGGAGAGCATGTAGCGAAGAACGAACGTCACGGAAGACGACGAGGAAGACAACATGTTTGTAATCTCACACACTGGAAGTAACAACACCAAGAAAAGACCACCACCAATGTGTCAACTGTGGGTGGGAGATAATACTATCAAGGCACTCATCGACACAGGGGCATCCGTCAATTTTCTCGACGCAACTCAATATGAGCGACTCGTACCAAAACCGCTGCTCCTCAAGACGAAAGCCACATTTTTCACTGATGGGGGGGGGTCCCTATTCCCCTTCTGGGTGTGATCAAGGTGGAGGACAAGCATGGAGAAAGGTTGGCAACCACTCTATTCCATGTAACACGAGACAGCTCAGGATCTCTTTTGGGATGCCACTCCGCAGAAGATCTGGGGTTGGTGATGTTCGCGAGGCAAGTTCATCAGTCCCACGCGGAGTCGGTAATGGCTGAGTTTCCAGAACTGTTCAGAGGACTGGGCTGTCTGAAAGGTGTTGAGGTCAAACTTCACATAGATGACACGATAAAGCCGGTAGCCCATAAACATCGCAGGGTACCGTTCCACCTGAGGCCCTTAGTGGAGGCAGAGTTGGATCGCCTGGAGAGAGATGGAGTGATTGAGAAAGAGTCAGGGCCAACCCCATGGGTATCTCCACTGGTGATTGCTCCTAAACCCAAACAACCGGGGGCAATCTGCCCCTGTGTGGATATGAGATTACCAAACAAGGCTATCAAGAGAGAGCGGCATATCACGCCCAACATTGATGCGATAGTGGCGGACATCAACAGCGCTATGTGGTTCTCCAAAGTGGACTTGAATTCTGGGAATTACCAACTGGTTCCAGGAGAAGAAAATCTGCTATATAACCACTTCCTCAACCCACGTTGTGCTCAGAAGATTCAAGCGCCTCAGTTTCAGAGTTTCATCGGCCGCCGAGGATTTCCAGGATGCCATCAGGGAATCGCTATCCGGCCTGGTTAGTGTCATCAACGTCAGTGACGATGTCCTCATTTTCTCCAATTCACTCGAGGAGCATCACTCAAGACTCAGAGTGACAATGCAAATGCTCGTGGAGCAGGGTTTGACTCTCCATTAAGGAATATATGAGCTCTACACAAACAAAGTGGAGTTCTTCGGGTACCGGTTCTCTGCTCAGGGATTGCAAGGGGACCATGCAAAGTTGGAGGCTATCCGTGCTGCTGTGACACCCCAGAACCAGTCGGAGATGAGGTGTTTTCTAAGAATGGCAAATTACTGCGGCAGATTTATACCTCATTAAGCCACACTTTCAGAGCCCCTCAGAGCTCTCACAAAGAAGATCGTCAGATGGCGATGGTCCAGCGCGGAGGCAAAAGCGTTCACAAACATCAAAGGAGCGATATTGCAGGGGGCGACGGTGGCATACTTCAAGCCTGGGCAGCCAACAGAGTTAATGTTAGATGCCAGTCCGGTGGGGATGGGAGCAGTACTGCTACAACAAGATCAGGGTGAAGAGTGGGTGCCCATTGAGTATGCCAGCCGCGCACTTAAGGTGGTGGAAACAAGGTATGCCCAGATTGAAAGAGAGACACTGGCGATAAGGTGGGCATGCCAACATTTTGAAATTTATTTGTGTGGCCACAGCTTCACAGTGGTTAGTGATCACAAGACACTCGCGCCCCTGTTTAGTGCCACGGCCAGGAGTGGGCCGCCAAGGATGGATAGATCGGCAGTCCAAATTCAGCACTATAAATGTGACATTGTTTACTGCGTTTGGAGCTAAAAACCTGGCAGATTACCTATCCAGACATCCAATTGCTAGTCGGCCGGAGGCCCCTTTGGAGGTTGACAAAGGCTCGGAATCCTTTGTGAGGCCGATTGTGGACGCGGTGTGTCCGCGTATACTGTCAATGGAGGAAATTGTACAGGCCACCAACGAAGACGCCTGGCTCCAGGTGGTCAAGGAAACATTACACAGACACCAATGGAAAACTTTCCTCCAAGGATCCCGCAGTTTGACGGACGAGGAGCGGGAGGCGATGCTTGGACTGTGGAGATGTCACGAGGAGCTGAGTGAAGGGTGCGAAGAAGTGATACTCCGTGGGGCATGTTTGGTGATACCTTCCAAGCTCTGGAGGAGGACGTGGACCTTGCCCATCAAGGACACCAAGGAATCGAGAAGACTAAGGCTTGCATCAGATTCAAGGTGTGGTTCCCCGGCGTTGATTGGATGGTGTAAGACAAAGTAAGGGGGTGCCTTTGCATGTCTGATAACCGGAGCGGAACCACCAACTCTCCCAATAATCACAGAGACGCCTAGCACCAAGCCCTGGGCCAACATCAGCATGGACTTTGGGAGTTTTCCGGACGGGAGACACACGGTTGTCATGATGGACAGTTATTCCAAATTCCCAGTGGTGGAAGTGGTGCACTCGACAGCCTTTGAGGGGCTGAAGCCCATCCTGAAGAAAACATTTGCACAGCTGGGAATGCCCAAGGAGGTACGCACTGACTATGGGCCACCCTTCCAGGGGCAGGAAGTCCACGAGTACATGAGCCTAAACAATATCCGTCAACGCAAAATAACGCCTAGGTGGCCCCAAGCTAACGGCGAAGTAGAGAGGTTCATGAGAACCGTGAACAAGGCCCTGCGGATCGGTGTGGACCAAGAAAAAGATCTCAAAGGGTACCTGCATAGATTCCTTCGTGCATATTGTCAGACCCCTCACTCCACCACGGGATGTGCTCCCAGTGATCTGCTGATGCAGCAAGCGGTGAGAGACGTAGTACCCACAAGAAAGTGATGGGTGCCCTCTGTTCTGGACAGCAGCTCAACACAAACCAAACAACAGCATACCAATGACAAAGCCAGTCAGCGGCGGCAAGCCAGGAACTGCAATCTTCGCAGAGGAGATCACGTGGTTGTAAAAAAACGATACACAGGCTCTAAGTTCCGAACCCCATTCGAGAAGGAACCATGCAATGTGGTTTGAGTGCAGGGATCAATGATTATTGTGAGGAGAGGAGGAAGTCAAATAGCCAGAAATGCTTCATCGTTCAAGAAAGTGACTGGCCCGGTGCTAGCCCTGACCGAAGAAACAGAGCCCAGAGGTGATGTGAGCTTGTCCATGGTAGAAGTCACCGGTTGTCCCTGCCCTCACACACTAGAGGTGTCGATCTCTCATCTGGCATCATTTTTGGTTCACTTGTGTTTATACTTCCTGAGTTAAACATTCTGTGCTTTTTCTTTGTGTGTTTATTGTGTACTTGTTTTTCACGAGGGCCTGCTACAGACCAATACCATATTTCACGTGCTTATGCTGTCTCATGTTTCGGATGTTTATGTTCTCCTTGTGCTACACATGCTTATGTTTTGTTTTTATTTTGTGTGCTTGGTCTCATTGTCTTGCTTCTGTTTCACCTCTTTATGATATTCATCTATATCATACCCTCATGCTTCTTATTTACTGCCCGTTATGCAGACTGCCATGTAGGGCAGCAACGAAGGACCCCCAGACGAGTTCTGTAGGGTGCCCCAGCTGTGGTTCAGGGTCTTCCTTTCTGTTTCCATAGTTCTCCTCCAGGTATCCTTTGGCCTGCCTCTCTTATACGTGCCTTCTGGAGGCCATTATACAGCTATTCTTGTGATGGAGCCTCGTTCTCTTCTGAAGATGTGTCCTATCCATCTCCATCTGTTTCTCGCAATGATGGTGTCCATGCTCCCTTGCTTACATCTGGTGAGCAGTTCCTGGTTGGAGATGGTTCGCAGACAGAAAATGCGCAAGACTTTTATCAGTATACTGGTGTGGAAGACTGACAGATTGGCGATGTCACTCTTTATCGCCCACCAGCATTCTGATCCATACAAGAGTGTGGGCAGAACACAGCTCTTATGCTGCTGCGACAGTATTTCATGCACTTGAGCTCCTGTTACGTCACGCTTCTGCTGCATGTGCTGCATGTGCTTATGCACCACTTATTTTTCAGGTTTTTACTTTCGATTGGCATTTTATGAGTTGATACCCTGTATGTATGTCTGCACGTGGTTTATAAAGAACAAACCTAGCCACAAGGCAGAAGAGTGATGTGCTGGGGCCACGGTAACATAAGTGAGGGATAGGAAGGGATGATGTGCCGCAGGAGTAGATGTGGACTTCTCATATTTCACATATGATTATGCTGTGCTCGTATTTCACACTGGACATGCTTCTGCTGTCCTGGTATTTGTTTGTTTATTTATTTATTTATTTATTTTTAGAGTTTTCTATAGCGCAAACTTGAACCGATTAGGTTATCAGAGCGCTTTACATAGCACCAGTTCCGTTACATGTTATCACAGCACTTTACATAGAATCAGTTACGTTACACATTTCAGGAACTTGAACCGATTAGGTTATCAAAGCGCTTTACATAGCCCCAGTTCCGTTACATGTTATCAGGCACTTTACATAGAATCAGTTACGTTACACATTTCAGGAACACATTTCTTTTTGTTCTAGTGAATAGGGTTATCTCTTCACTCGGGGGAAGGGATACACCTGGCTATATTCCAACAGTCACACAGGCGATTCGTCGTTAAAGCTAGAATTCTAAACACAGGGAGGGGATACACATGGATACAATCTAAAAATCACATAGGATACTAGTCGTTAGAGTTATCTTCTATCTACACATGAGGGATGTGACTGGAAACACTCTAAGGGTCACATAGGGGTGGTAGAGAGTACAAAGGTCCACTGAACACACTAGTGATAAGAGTCCACTACATACACATAGGAAGGGATATGACTGGTTAAACTCTAAGAGACGCATAGGGGTGGTATAGGGGTGCGTTCGTGTCCCTGGAGCCTGTGTCCGCCGGTCATAGGAAGCGTGTCCCCAAGGGCGCCATCTTGGAGTCAGGCACCGTTGGCGCGAAACAGCGTGGTCAGCAAGGGGGGGGCGGAGGGGGGGAGCATCTCTGCCCTCGGGCCCAGGCCCGTCTGTGGCGGAGAAAGGATGTATGGCCCCCGGAGCAGGTAAGTGGGATGGTTACTAGGCGGCGCCGTCGTCAGCAGGGGGCGCCGCCGTCAATCACCGGCCCTTTACTGGTGTGCCCCTGGAATGACCGCAGAGTCTCGGCGGGTGGCAGCGGGTGGCAGCGGGGGACGCGGTAGGAGCCCTACATACCGCTCGGGTGATCAGCGCCTGTCAGACTCGCCCCCGGTCTCCGCTCCTCGACCTTGTTGTTTAGCCCGGGCTGGTAACGGGCGGCCGCCATGTTGGGTCCCAGGCAGGGATCGGGAGCAGTCAACCAACGCCGCTCCACAGGCACCAGCAGCGATTGGGGTAGCCCTGCAGGTCTCCCACACCTTCCGCTTCAGTTGGGAGGCGTGTGCATCGCGGGGGGCCTCCTAAGGACGCTGGGCTGCAGGGTGGACACGGAGCTTCAGTTCTAGGCGCATTTGAGAGCACATTGTGGCCGCCATGTTAGAGTCAGGCATTTAAGGATGTACAGCGCCTCAGACTCCACCGCCTCTAGGGACCCCGAGCGCGCTTCGCAGGGCTCACCTCATGGATCCTCAAGGTTCAGGAATGTCAGTAGCAGCGATGTTACTCAGATGGGTCGGGCTGTCTCATCACGGGCGGGCTCTGGCCGCCATCTTGTCCCTCGCTGGATTGTTGAGGTCAGGCAATGAGAAAGCACAGCGCCGCAGAGACCACTGTCTCCAGAAACCCCGAGCACGCTTTGCGGGGCTCACCGCTGCGTTCCTCAAGGTGCCGGTGTGTTCCAAGCGTCTGTGGAGGCCACGCTGATCAGAGGGGTCAAGCCGTCTCTCGCATATCATTGGTGAAAGTGAAAATCATACAATGTAACTAGACCAATTGGTGGCTTAATATACTGGCTGAAAATATATGGCTCTAGCAGATAAGCAAGCTTACCGGCTGGGCAAGGAAAGGAAAATGAGAAATCCCCATCCATATGCAAGTTTAGTGACTGCTCAGCTAAGCAGAGAAATATGCCAAGTTGCCTAACTTCAGCGACAATCTTACATATTTGGAGGAGGAGGGTGATCCTTGTCGAACATGGAGCAGTTCAAAAGGATGAACCAGTGTGATTAATTGTATTATTGCTAGAAGCACTGTGTGCGCTCAGAAACCCTTACTAATATAGCCCTCTGTTTAAACTTTGATAAATGGCTGATGTAAGCTCAAGGGATAATGTGGAAAGGCATCACACTATGGGACTGTACACGATCACAGGGAGGAACCACTGGTAACGAGCAAAATGAATGGAGATTACTGCACAACAGAACTCACAGAAGAGATGGTAAGGTTTGTGATCCATTTCCATTTATGTCCGATGTATTTGACTCTAGAAGAGATTTAAGGAAAATGTCCAGGTCACATTGATTCAAGAGGACCCGGAAATCAAGGGGTTGGGTTGAAGGGTGTCGATTGGAGGGGCGAATGACGGGGTGGAGGTTATATGACGGGGGAAACTACAGACTAGTTAAGAAAAATATCTTTTGTAAACTACTGCCAACTGAGTCTTGCTGAAAAATGTGATAATAAATACTGAACCGTTAGCATAGCATGTCCCAGAAGTAAATACTGGAGCAGGGCCTTTTAAGCAGTACCATGGATAAAATAAGCTAACTCAATGTGAATTGTTTGGGTATTATGGAAAATCTTTAACATGGGCTAGCGGCACAGGCTCCCCAAGAGTTGAAAAGCACAAACTTATTCTGCAGCAAGCAGCTGCATCAAGCATACAACGGAGACAGAGTATGTCAACAAAAAGATGAGGGAATTGATGTAAATTGGTGTAATCCCTAAATAGTTCAATTGCCATAGATTTTTCCATTTAGTAACCTGGATTTTGTTCAGAGGAAAATGCGCTAATGCTCTTATTTGTTTAAAAAAATAAAGTTCAACAAAGTACAATGTCCAAATCCACTAGCCTGGATAATCAATTGTGATCAGCAATGCCATTTTCAACCTAAAAGTAAGCAACATACCTAAACAGCAAAGTTCAAAAAGGGTCTTAAACAACTTTTTAAAATAATCTTTCAAACTGAGCACAATTAAAGCCCTCTCCCTTGAATTCTTCATCAAGGTCAATCCTCCTCAGTTCATTACTACGACTTGGAGGCTTTCCTTCCAATCCCTTTCTCAATATCTGCTGCGCTCTTTTGTCCTTGTTCCTTGTGTATATGTTGCCTTTGTATCTCATTTGCCGCGCTTTGAATATTTCGATTATTTTATAACCACTTTATATGATTCCATCCACCCTAAAGAGTTTCTTGACGTTTGATGACCAGAGCGGGAGCAGAGAGGGGATCTCACATTGCTTTTCCGTCCTAAGAAAAGTCAGGTGGCCTGGGGGTTGTAGGATCACATGCCTATCCCCCCCTCTTTTCATTGTCAGATCACTAGCTACAGCTAAGGGAGAGATTCCAGGTTTGGCCGGAATAACATTGTCTGAAGTACCTGAACATGAAACCCTTGTGCATTGGTTTTACCCCAGGATGTGACTCACAAAGGCAGGACATGCCAAACCATTTTTATGGCTTTGGGTCAAGCTATAATATACCCCTTTGTTATTCTGGATTGCTGAAAAAGACATGAATAGTATTTTAGTGCTGCGTTTTTCAGAAATTCTCCTTAAAGCTGGAGCGTGCAATTGAGCTGCCGTGTGTACAAGCAGGTACGTATGTGTGGAAGCCGAGATGCCTGTATCGAGGGATGCCGCCAGCCCCAGGAGAGCCGAAGGCTTGGCGTGAACAATTTATCAGGCCCAAAGCCTGTCCCCTAAGCCATGCTCACACTGTGCCAATTTTCTTGATAGACTGGCGGCTCCAAGACGAGCTCAGCGGTTCACGCTAAATGCTTCCAGTTTAGCTCAGGTGAGCTCACAGGTCGATCAGTAATCTGCGTCTCAACGAGGAAGCTCCGCTGGGACCGCCATTTTCTCCTCAAGACTGCTCTGCTTTCTGTGGAAGGCTGCCACAGCCAGTCCGCCCCGCTGAGAGGATCGAGCGCTAGCTTGTTTGCATGATTGTTTATTATTTTAATGTGTATTGATTAGCAACCATAGCCCCTTCGAGATTCTCACTCTATTATCCTGACTGTTGCGGTCTGTAAAAGGGTCTGAGCAGCGCGTCCGATTGAGTTGGCTAATGCCTCTTAATGGAGCCGCCTAAAATAGCGCCAGGGAAGGTTCCGCGACTGAACATCATGTGCATGCAGTGGAGGTGGCTCAGCAGAGACCAGGCTCTGGTGGCGCCTTCCATAGACTGAGGTACAGTCTCCTGGTAGAGCCGCAGAGGCCTGTGGGATGCAACTCGCAGGTTCAGTCATCCTAATTCGCCGCCACAAGTCACTGAGCGTTCAGGTACTACTCACAGACCAAAATAAATGGCTGTTCCGCTCAACCATAGAAACACGCCATTGTCTCCCACAAACAAGCCATAGTCACTTGCTTTCTCAGAAAAGCCAGAAATACTGCCAGCAACACAATCGACTCCCTCAACCTACTCGCCATATCACTAAATGCTAGTGAAAATGATGGTGCCCGCTGCACCTCAATAGTCAAAACCTCCTTTATCCCTTAGTGTCTTGTTTTGCACAGCCCTGGAATGGAAATGCACCTTTTCAGAACACCGGGTGATTCACTCGAAGCAGCAGACCCAGATGGTTATTTCTTGGCACTGCGCCAGAGACACTCAGCACTGCATCTGGTAGATCACTAGCCCCAGTGTTGGACTTGCCTTCAGGCCAGTGGCTTGAAAGGGCCAGTTTGTGGACAGTTTTTTTGATCCACAGCCCACCGGACCCCCCCGAAAATGCCCACGGACTAGCCATTTCAAGCTGACCAATCTAGCAGTGGCAGACTCCCAGAAAGCCAGTCCAACTCCGTAAGACCCCGCTCTTCTGCGTCAAAGAAGCAGTGGAGTTGAATCACTTAGCTTCCTGTTTCCACTCCTTACTAAACAATCATTGGCAGAAATTAAAAGGAACTCTTCAAAGCTGCATCAGTAGGATGACATGGGGACATCTGCTAAGATCGCCAGTCACTGAAAATGTCCCCTTCTACTACAGCAACCCTGATGTGGGGATTATTGACCACACTTATTCCCTTGATACATCAAGTGAACTAAGGTCAAACACTCCTTTATCAACAAGCAAGACCAGCACTCAGCCCATGAAAGCTGAAGCTACTCTTGAAACACAAAGGGCTTGGAATTGTTTTCAGCAGACCCACTGTCACTCAACACTGATCCCGGCACTCCACCCTTGTGCCTAGAAAATACCCAGGCAGTTTCCAACAGCCAAGATAACACCCTAATAGTAAGTAAGTAAGTATCTTTATTGCTCAGTTAATTAAAACCATTGCAAATATTAATACAGTATTTAAATACAATTATCATAAAATAAATAAAATTACATTAGCTTCACTTTATAGATAGTCATTTCTACAGAACTCTAGGCTTCTTTTACACTGAGCTTGGATTAAGATAGCATAAGTCCCTTGTGTTGCTTGAGCATGCTATATAAAAAACTCTTGCACCTAGCGTTTCAAGATGTAAAATGGCAATCGCTTCATGCGGTAGATGGTGGTTAGTACAGAGATTTGTGCTGCTTTCCCGCGGAACATTAATTACGGTAATGTAAAGCCCTTGTGTTGTCTGTGGTGGCTGTGTTGAAGGGCTTGCCCCTGGGTTTTAAGTCGCACGGAGATGTAAACTTGGTGCATAAGAGAAAGTTGTTTTACACAAAGTCTAAAAAATATTTTGCGATCCCTTAATATTTTTTGTGTGCTGATTTGCATTCGGGAGTCTATTCCTTGCCCGTATTGGAAGGGTGGTTCACTGTTTAATGCCCTTTTAGGTGTACCTCTTGGGTAAACTTCAGCCAGTGTCTGCCATCTGACTTTCTTGTTTCTTTTCTACTTTCTCCAAGAATTTGACGACATGGCTTGCTAATTGAATATTTTTTCCGTTGAAGCAAGCCTTGACCGCTTGCCGGCATGTTCTTATGCCCAGCTTGTTGAAGTGCGGTTTTAAGTGAGATCTGCGTTCTATGTCCAGGCCTTTACAGGTGCAAATTAGATGTAGGATATCTTCTTTTGCGTTCCCACATATTCGGCAGTTGATTGTTACTTGGGGCCTTTTCCATGGAGGGAGATGTTTTTGTGATGGGGGTTGGCCCAGCCATAAACATAAGAATTTCTCCTTTATGCGCCTAGCGAACCCGACCCCTAGGTAGCTTTGGCAGAGGCTGCTTGTGTAGCTTTGAATGACCATCCAGCCATGGGCTCGATTGACTAGGCTTGCTTTGTCCTCTATTAGTGAGATAGATCTTACTGATTTATTCACTTGCTGTTTGAAGATGTTATGGGACCCGCTGCACTTCCAGGCTTCTTGTAGGCACAAGGAATTTATTGATTGCTTTAGGTATTTTGCGGCCGCGCTGTTGGTCTTACTTTCTAACTCTTTCCAAAGGTAGTAGTTTAGGCTTGCGTCTTCTCCTCTCTGGATTTTTTGCCATCTTTTGACATAGGCACCCATTCGCTCCAGCGTTTGGTCTCTCAGGCCGAATTCCAGCCTTATTTGTGCCTGGAAGTGTAGGCGGGCAGACTGAATATCATTCTCATGGCCTTCGCTATTATGCTGTTCAAAAGCTGAGTGTCCCTCCCTCTGAGACATTCACTTCCATACGTTATGGCCGGTGTTAGTTTTGCCTGAAGCACTTGAAACAGGGGAGTGAAGCTTCGTCCGACTCCTTTTGTTTTCAAGCTCCTTAGTGCAATCGCTATGCTGGTGCCCCTTCGTTTGATTGCTTCCTTTTGCAGGTGGAATGAGCCCTTTCTGTCCACAATTACGTCGAGGTACTTGTACTCCTCCACTGTTTCTAGTGTGAACCCTCCCATGTGCCAGCGGAACCATGCTGATGTTGTTTTGGCATTAATTCTCATTGTTTTAGTCTTCAAGAGATTCATGCTTAGGCTGTTCTCTGTTGAATACTTGAGGGTTGAACTGATTAGATGTTGTAGCCCTATCGGAGTTCTACTGATTAGCACAATGTCGTCAGCATATATTAAATTAGAGAGAGTAAATCCACCTATGCTTGGAGCATGAGAGTTACTTTCGTCCAGCTGCTGTGCTAGGTCAGACATAAAGATGTTGAATAATGTTGGCGCCAGTACACACCCTTGTTTTAGGCCTTTTGTGGTCTGTATTTTCCTAGATAGGAGGTATCCTGATCCTAGCTTGATTTGGACCCATGTGCCCATATGTAGTGAGATCAGCTGTGTTAGTAGCCCAGGTGGAATGTTCCTTTCTTTCAGCTTTGACCATAGTAGATTTCTGTTGATATTGTCAAACGCTGAGGTGAAGTCGATAAAACATACATACGAGGGCAGATTGGCTGTCTTGGTGGCATCAATGAGGAGTGAGAGGGCCAAAATGTATGATGATGTACCCAATTCTTTGCGAAATCCTGTCTGGGTGATGGGAATTACTGCGTTTGCTTCTGACCAGTCCGAGAGCTCTTCTAGGAGAAGACCAGCGTAGTATTTGGCCTCGTTGTCAATTAAGGCTACTAATCTGTAATTTTTAGGGTCCTTCACATTGCCTTTCTTATGTATTGGCGCTATTATTGAGCCTTTCCACGATGCTGGAGTTGTTGCAGTATCTGTTATCTGTTTGAAAAGTGGTAGTAAGGCCGCTGCCCAGTATTCCGGGTTTTGTTTATACAAGATTGGAGGGATCCTGTTGGGGCCTGGCGCCCCCTCCACCTTTCCTTTCGCAATCCTACTTACGATTTGTTTTTCAGTGGGGTTTGGTAAGGTGATGACCAGTTGTGGAGTCCAAGCTCGGATTTTCCTGACCTTATCCGGTCGGCTAGTTGTTGCTCTCTGTGTTACTGTGTTGAAGTGGGCCTGAAGATAATTGGACCAGGTTTCCTCAGTTCAGTAAGAATCAATGCTAGGGCTTCTAGAGTTCTGGAGTGTGTTGACTGTCTTCCAGAATCTTCCGCTCGTATTGATTCCTTTTGCGTCATGAAGAAGTCTGGCCCATAACTCATCCTCTTCTTCCCTTTTTGCGTGCCATATTGTTCTCTTTTTGCTCTGTTTTAGATTTTGCAGTTTTTTTTGGATTGCGATGTACGGTCCATCACAGTGTAGTTTCCGCGGTAGATTGTTAATGTTTCTTTTGAGGAGCTTTATCTTGGAATTTTGATCTATGGCCTTGTGGCAGCTCCCAGTTGATTCCAGCCGCTTTATTTGTTTTTTTGCAGTTTTGATGATCCGGCTTTGTGTGGTTCTTAGCTTTCCTTGTATGTGCCTGTCCAAGGCAGCTTGTGAATTGCTCCCAGGCGCTTAGGTGATCGGGCTGGTTTGTAATGTTCTTTTCCCACTGAATTATTGCATCAGTTGTGAAGCCTTCCAAATTTGTCGTGTTACATTTTATTCTTTTCTGTGCCACGGACAGCAAGCATCCTAAGTTTGTTGCTGGCGTGGATAGCACGGCCCCCTGAAAGTTAAGGCTAAATTCTTGCGGCTGATGGTCACTAGCTGACATTGTGCCTATTCGAAAGTCATGACTTTCCCAAAGAGTGGAAGAGAAGAGAATGTGAAGTCAATGTGGAACTGCCGGATGAATTGTGAAAGGTGGCTGACGGGGGTGGCTATCGTTTATAAAGCGACCGTTTAAAGTTGCTAGATTAAGATGTTCTAGGTCCTTTACGCAGGCCCTTGAAAGCTGGTTTTGTTTGTCCCATTTACTTGTCGCTTGTCGTGGTATGTTCCACGCCCGGAACTGGTCTTCCAAGCATGTCTCCCTAAGTTGAGGCCCTCCCAGGAAGATATTGAAGTCCCCTGTTACTATAAGGTTGGGAGTTTCCGCTTCTACCAGTGTATTAGAAATTTCTTCCGTCAAGAGGTTCATTCCGGCTTTTTTCTCCCGAGGATGTAGGTATACATTCATCATTCTAAACTTATGTTTTTGATCTTTTCCCCTCCCTTCTAGTTCTATAGTGAGTATTCAATTATTCCCTGACTGTTTCACATTTGTGTGCTTGGGATTGTTAAAGCTCTTAATGGCAGTGTATATTGTTAGGCCGCCTTTTAGGTGGCCATATTTGGCATTTCTTGTCGCTGGGAGATGATGTGAGTTAAAGCCCTGAATTTAATGTGGTTGGTCTAGCCAAGTCTCCTGGAGTGCTATTATATCGAATTTTTGGAGGTAGACAAAGTGTTCGGGGTCGTCTCTTTTATTCCCTAGGCCATTTATGTTCCAAGAACATATTCTTAGCTGTTGTGTAGAGTGGTTTTGTTGAGTGTTTTGTCAGAACCTTGGGGCCCTTGTGTTGATTGTCCTTGCTATCCAATTCCAATTGTCTTGTCCACGTGGCCCATGCGTTTACCTGTTGGTCTGGGAGGACATCCTTGTGACAGAGAGGATTCTGGCCCCCTTTAAGACACTTTCAGTTTTTACATGAAGTTGTTTGTTTGTTGGGTTTTGGCCTTGCCGCTCATTGTATGCCTGGCGTAGTGGTTCCGGGTACCCTGTTTTTTCCAGTCTTTTTAGGCTTATTCCCCAGAATAGAAAGTGTGATTCTAGTTCCATTATTCTCGTAACTGTTTCATTCCTTGCCTATGTTCTTTTTGTGACCTCCAACAGTTGGTTACAATGGGTGAATTCCACTGCCTCTAGGTCTTTAGTGCTAATATCAGTCAGGTTGCTGAAAGTTGATAGTAGGTGTAAAATATTGCCTCGGTTGAGGGTATCCTCTCTGCCTCTTGACTGGTATTCAGGAATGAACAGTATTATGCCACTATCGGCTTCCGCCTGCCCGGCCTCCCAATTTTTGCAGTCTTCTGTCCCTGTTTCTGTCTGTGAGATGTCATGTGTCTTGTCTCCTGTTTGGTCTCCCCCCTGCCCTTCCCTGTTTTTCGTGTTGAGAACTGCTGTGGCTTCCTATATCGAGGAAGTACCCTTGCTTCCGTCTGCTGACAATCCCCCCCCCTTGAGATTGAGTGGGTGGGTTTCTCCCTTTTTGTCGTCTTTACCGTCTCCTTGACCGGAGATCTTTTTGTAATTGTAAGCAGACTTTCTGTTTCATCTACTGCTTCTTTATCTGGGCTCTTGGTTATTCCTTTGAAAAATGTTTTTATATTAACCATCTTTTTTCTTCCTTTCCTTTTTGTTTGCGGGGTCTTTAGTTTTCTGCCCTCAGTTCTTCATTGCTTGTTATCCATGAGGTTTCGTTATTGGGATTTATAGAGGAGTCTTGTCCTAGCCCTTGCGAGTTTCCTGGGTGTATGTTTATTTGCCTTGGGGCTTCGCTCCTTCGCTTGTCGTGGAGCTGCCTTAATGATTTCCCTGTGACCCCTGCGTAAGTTTCGTAGATATGTTTGCTGCTTTCCGCACCGGTTGGGCTGCTTGGCTCACACTCTCCTCTTTGGCTGTCAGGCACAGTTGGTGAGTTCTGTGGACTTACAGTGTCTGGCTGTTCTCTAGGAAGTCTGGGGAGTTGTTTTAGGCCCTCATCGCCTGGATCTGGATTGATTATGGTTGTCTTTTCCGTTTTCTGTTTTAGATCCGCCAGAATGCTACTTAGGAGTTGAGGGATTGTAGTAAGTGTGTCCACAATTGTATAGCAGGCACAACTTGGCTGCTCTCTTTTGGTTTCCGCTTGCACCCTCTTTATCATGCCATTCATATCTGCCAACTTGTTGTCAATTTTGCCTACGTGTATGGCCAAGAAGTTTAAGAGGGATAGTTGGATGTCCATTTTTTCCGAGTGGTACTGCATGGCCTTTATTGATAATTGAAGCGTATTTAGCAGTGATGACCATAGGACTTCTGCACTTTTTGGGTGATCTTCCATTGGTGAAATCATGTCTGAGTCTCTTGTACTCTCTGCTGTATTACCGTCGACCTGACTGGTGGCTGGTGAATATGATGCTACCAACCTCTACCACTCTTCTGGTGTTAGCTGGGAGTTGTCTTCTGTGTTAAAGGCATCCGTTTGATCCTGAGCCTGAGTTGAGTCTGGAATTCCGTTTTTTTCTGTTGGTTCGATGGTTTCTATTCGATCTCTTTCTGGCATTTTTTCTGGCTCTCTTCCCCGCCCCATGTGGGCATGTTTTTGGGCATCTGGTTGGTCCTGAGCCTGAGTTGGGTCTGGAATTCCATTTTTTTCTGTTGGTTCGATTGTTTCCATTCGCGCTCTTTCCGGCGTTTTATCTGGCTCTCTACCCTGCCCCCTGTGGGCATGTTTTTGGGCTAACTGAGTCCCCAGGGCTATGTCCTGATTCCGATCTGTGGCCCGGGCCACCTTCACCATGCCGGTGTTACTTCCAGAATTGGATTTTGTTTTGTTTATTTGAACCGGCTCCTTTGGAGGCTCCATAACTGGCAGGGTTGGGTCATTTGGCTCACCGGTTACAGGTGGGGATGTTTTAGTGTTGTTTTTGGGCTTGTTACTGCTATTTTCGGCCCCTGTTGCTATGACCAGTGGCTCCATGTTTTTCTGTATTACAACTGTTGGCTCGAGGGGGTAACCCTTTTCGCTGCTGTTATATGTGTTTGTTTCGTTGTCGACCCTTCTATCGCCTTTGTCGAGGCTTTCAGTTTGGGTACCCCTTTTCTTGCGTGTGTACAAGTTCCATGTGTTTCCAGTTTTTTTGTCTTCCGCGGTTTCTATGCGGATACTTTGACAGCCCCCTTCAGGCTCCATTGGCGGGGGAGGCCCTTAAGGTTGCTATTTGAGGTACTTAGGAATGACCCGGGTTCTTTCAGAAATGAAAAAATAGAGTAGATTTTTGGTTGACTGCTTTTTCTTTCTGTTTTACCAGTATGTAAGCCGGTCCTTTCAAACCTTTCTTGCATTGAGTCAAGTAGTAGGGGTTCTTCTTGTTTGGTTAGCGAGTTGTTTGAGTTGTTTGTAAGTTTGCACTTGCTGGCCCTACGGCGTTTGGCCGGGACGCTGGCTGTTTCTTTCCTGATTTTTCCTGACCTCATAACGTACTTTGGCACTGTTCTTGTGGGTCCTGTCCGTCGGAATTGTGATTACTTGAATATGATGGGTATGCGTGTTGTGCTTTTGTGGTATCTTGTTGAGGGCCCACTGTCTTGTCTTTTAAGCCTTGAGTGGCCAAATTGCACACCTCCCTGCGGTAGTTTGCCTTGAGTTGTTTGCATTGTTTTTCTAGTGTATTTCTGGTGTGTTTTCTGGTGTGATTTTACACAAGCTTACCTTGGTTATTCCTTGGTTGGCCCTTGGTTGTTTGATCTGTTTGCTTTAATTGGTTCCCCAGTTTGGTAATAATTATTGGTTAATTGAAGTTTGAAGTTTGAGACAGCCAATAGTTACTTTTTGTTCCTATGTGGATTTGAGTTTTGGCTGGGTTATCCGGTTATCTGATATTCAGTTGTTTAGTTTAATATATTCTGCTTATTCAGGAAAAAGTCTTTGTTTTATCGGATATGGCTAATTTCCCTCATGAGGGATAGGGCGGGGCACGGTTCGCTAGATCGCTAGTGGCTGACCTGAATGGGGGTTATGCTCCTCAGCGCCCTTGGCCTGGCGCCTGTGGGTAGGCACCCCCTACTCGCAGCCCTCCTGTTCGTCGGAATTGTCATTACTTGAATATGATGGGTATGCGTGTTGTGCTTTTGTGGTATCTTGTTGAGGGCCCACTGTCTTGTCTTTTAAGCCTTGAGTGGCCAAATTGCAGACCTCCATGCCGTAGTTTGCCTTGAGTTGTTTGCATTGTTTTTCTAGAGTTTTTTAGGGCTCGCCTGCTGATGCGCTTCTGCGCATCACTGGCGAAGCTCTATTACGGCTTATCCAGTGTTGAACCACCACTGGCGATTCCACTGGCGATTCCTTCAAGTGCATGTGCTTTTTAGGTCATTGCGCAAGCGCAAGCCCTAAAAAGCGCGTGCACAATGCCACCAGCCGCCTGCCTGCCTGCCTCGCATTACCAGATCAAAGGCAGCCCAGCCCCCCTCCCACAAGCTTCTCAGCGTGTGCTCTGCCTCAGGCCGGCATTTCTCCTCCCCTCGGGCAAACAGATAGCCACAATAACACCCTCCCTGCTCAGCTTTTTTCTCAATTTCTTCCCGTCTACACTTCCCATTAGGAGCCCTTCCTCCCCCCAGATAATCTATCTCCATAAGAGATAAGCAGCTCTTCCACCATCTCAAACCCGTATTAGTGCACGATTAATGAACCAACAGCGCCACAAAGACACCATTTGTTAAAGCAATGGACCTAGCGGCTCCTCACTATGCATGTTTTTACTTAGAAAATCAGCACAATGCAGCAGTGTGACATCAAGCCAGGTTCATCGACATCACTGCAAAAGTAAAGTTTTTATTCCCCATTTCCTCTTCAAGAAAGTGACTGCGCATCAGCCTCTACGGATCAGAAAGCGGAGCCCCTCCACTGACCGGGCTGCGAGTCAAATGGCCATGTTTCACAAATTATGGTTTTCGTGGTCTTATTCTGGAGTAGCCCTGTTGGCAAGAGAGGAAAGAGCAAGGCTCTGACAGTCAGTCCTCCTCTGCTTCATAGTATGCCGCGCCACTATAGTAAGTTGAACAAGGGATATTATTTGACAGAAAGAGGCAACCTGCATCTATTCACGGAAATACATTGAGCAGTCTACATTTTTATTTTTTAAAGCTACATACAATGCACCATAACTATTCTAGGTCTACAAATCGAAATACATAACAAGCAACATTTTTATTTATTTTTTAAGCGGTGCATACTTAAAAAAATGATTACAAAAATTAAACATCAACTAGTAATTAAAAAACCGAGCAATTAAGATATGCCATGTCAAATAATAACTTTTGTCGCCAATTAATTATCAGTGTCTGGAATGGATATGGTCACACCCTCACTCACCCTCAACCCCTCACCCTCACTCACCCTCAACCCCTCACCCTCACCCTCACTCACGCTCAACACCTCACCCTCAACCCCTCCCTCACGCTCACCCACCCTCACCCTCACTCCCCCTCAACACCTCACCCTCAACACCTCACCCTCACTCACCCTCACTCACCCTCAACCCCTCACCCTCAACACCTCACTCACCCTCACCCTCAACATCTCACCCTCACTCACCCTCAACCCCTCACCCTCACTCACCCTCAACACCTCACCCTCACTCACCCTCAACCCCTCACCCTCACTCACCCTCAACCCCTCACCCTCAACCCCTCACTCACCCTCACTCATCCTCTATCACCCTCAACCCCTCACCCTCACTCACCCTCAACCCCTCACCCTCAACCCCTCACCCTCACTCACCCTCAGCCCCTCACCCTCAACCCCTCACCCTCACTCACCCTCAACCCCTCACCCTCACTCACCCTCACCCTCACTCACCCTCAGCCTCAACACCTCACCCTCACCCTCACTCACCCTCAACACCTCACCCTCACTCACCCTCAACCCCTCACCCTCACTCACCCTCAACCCCTCACCCTCACTCACCCTCAACCCCTCACCCTCACTCACCCTCAACACCTCACCCTCACTCACCCTCACTCACCCTCAAACTCAACATACATACATACATACATACCCTCACTCACCCTCACTCACCCTCACTCACCCTCAACCCCTTACCCTCACTCACCCTCACTCACCCTCAACACCTCACCCTCACTCACCCTCAACACCTCACCCTCACCCTCACTCACCCTCACCCTCACTCACCCTCACTCACCCTCACTCACCCTCAACCCCTCACCCTCACTCACCCTCAACCCCTCACCCTCACCCTCACTCACCCTCAACCCCTCACTCACCCTCACTCTCACTCATCCTCACTCACCCTCAACCCCCTCACCCTCACCCTCACTCACCCTCACCCACCCTCAACCCCTCACCCTAACTCACCCTCACCCTCACTCACCCTCAACCCCTCACCCTCACTCACCCTCAACCCCTCACCCTCACTCACCCTCAACCCCTCACCCTCACCCTCACTCACCCTCACTCACACTCACCCTCACCCTCACTCACCCTCACTCACCCTCACTCACCCTCACCCTCACTCACCCTCACCCTCACTCACCCTCACCCTCACTCACCCTCACTCACCCTCAACCTCACTCACCCTCACCCACCCTCAACCCCTCATCCTCACTCACCCTCACCCTCACTCACCCTCAACCCCTCACCCTCACACACCCTCACTCAACCTCAACCCCTCACCCTCAATACCTCACCCTCACTCACCCTCACTCACCCTCAACCCCTCAGCCTCACTCACCCTCAACCCCTCACCCTCACTCACCCTCAACCCCTCACCCACACCCTCACTCACCCTCATTCACCCTCACTCACCCTCACTCGCCCTCACACGCCCTCACTCACCCTCACTACCCTCACCC
Source organism: Lissotriton vulgaris (assembly GCF_964263255.1). Taxonomy (NCBI): domain Eukaryota; kingdom Metazoa; phylum Chordata; class Amphibia; order Caudata; family Salamandridae; genus Lissotriton; species Lissotriton vulgaris. The sequence continues at coordinate 379,271,108 of NC_141687.1, forward strand.
ACCCTCACCCTCACCCTCACCCTCACTCACCCTCAACCTCACTCACCCTCAACCTCACTCAGCCTCACCCACCCTCAACCCCTCATCCTCACTCACACTTAACCCTCACTCACCCTCACTCTCACTCATCCTCTATCACCCTCAACCCCTCACCCTCACTCACCCTCAACCCCTCACCCTCACTCACCCTCACCCCTCACCCTCACTCACCCTCAGCCCCTCAACCTCACTCACCCTCACCCTCACTCACCCTCACCCCTTCACCCTCACTCACCCTCACTCACACTCACTCACACTCACCCTCAACACCCACCCTCACTCACCCTCAACACCTCACCCTCACTCACCCTCAACCCCACACCCTCACCCTCACTCACCCTCACTCACCCTCACCCTCACCACCTCACTCACCCTCAACCCCTCACCCTCACACACCCTAACCCTCACCCTCACTCACCCTCACTCACCCTCAACACCTCACCCTCACTCACCCTCACTCACCCTCAACTCAACATACATACATACATACATACATACCCTCACTCACCCTCACTCACCCTCACCCCACTCACCCCACTCACCTCACACCTCACCTCACTCACCCTCAACCCCTCACCCTCACTCACCCTCAACCCCTCACCCTCACTCACCCTCACCCACAACCCCTCACCCCTCACACACCCTCACCCCCTCACCCCTCACACACCCTCAACACCTCACCCACACTCACCCTCACTCACCCTCAAACTCAACAACATACATACATACAACATACCCTCACTCACCCTCACTCACCCTCACTCACCCTCAACCCCTCACCCTCACTCACCCTCAACCCCTCACCCTCACTCACCCTCAACCCCCTCACCCTCACTCACCCTCAGCCCCTCAACCTCACTCACCCTCACTCACCCTCAACCCTTCACCCTCACACACCCTCACCACACTCACTCTCACTCACCCTCAACACCTCACCCTCACTCACCCTCAACACCTCACCCTCACTCACCCTCAACCCCTCACCCTCACCCTCACTCACCCACACACCCCACACCCACACACACCCTCACTCCACCCTCAACCCCTCACCCCTCACTCACCCAACACCCCTCACCCTCACCACCCCACACACCCCTCACACCTCACCCTCACTCACCCTCACTCACCCTCAAACACAACAACATACATACACATACACCCCACCACCTCACCCTCACTCACCCCACTCACCCTCAACACCTCACCCTCACTCACCCACAACCCCACACCCTCACTCACCCAACCCCTCACCCTCACTCACCCTCACCCTCACCCCTCACCCTCACTCACCCTCACCCCTCACCCTCACCACCCTCAACACCTCACCCTCACTCACCCACACACACCCTCAAACCAACATACCATACATACATACATACATACCCACACACCCTCACACACCCCTCACTCACCCTCAACACCTCACCCTCACTCACCTCACTCACCCACACACCTCACCCTCACTCACCCTCAACACCTCACCCTCACCCTCACTCACCCTCACCTCACCCACACCACCCTCACTCACCCTCACTCACCCTCAACCCCTCACCCTCACTCACCCCCTCAACCCCACACCCTCACTCACCCTCAACCCCTCACTCACCCTCACTCACACTCATCCTCACTCACCACCCTCAACCCCTCACCCTCACCCCTCCACACACCCTCAACCCCACCCTCAACCCTCACCCTAACTCACCCACACCCTCACTCACCCTCAACCCCCTCACCCTCACTCACCCCTCAACCCCCTCACCCCTCACTCACCCTCACCCCTCACCCTCACCCTCACTCACCCTCACTCACACTCACCCTCACCCTCACTCACCCTCACTCACCCTCACCCTCACGCACCCTCACCCTCACCCTCACTCACACTCACCCTCACTCACCCTCACCCTCACTCACCCTCAACCCCTCACCCTCACTCACCCTCACTCAACCTCAACCCCTCACCCTCAATACCTCACCCCTCACTCACCCTCACTCACCCTCAACCCCTCAGCCTCACTCACCCTCAACCCCTCACCCTCACTCACCCTCAACCCCTCACCCACACCCTCACTCACCCTCACTCACCCTCACTCACCCTCACTCGCCCTCACAACGCCCTCACTCACCCTCACTCACCCTCACTCACCCTCACCCTCACTCACCCTCACCCTCACCTCACCCTCACTCACCCTCAACCTCACTCACCCTCAACCTCACTCAGCCTCACCCACCCTCAACCCCCTCATCCTCACTCACCCTTAACCCCTCACTCACCCTCACTCTCACTCATCCTCTATCACCCTCAACCCCTCACCCTCACTCACCCTCAACCCCTCACCCTCACTCACCCTCAACCCCTCACCCTCACTCACCCTCAGCCCCTCAACCTCACTCACCCTCACCCTCACCCTCACTCACCCTCAACCCTCACCCTCACTCACACTCACCTCTCACTCACCCTCAACACCTCACCCTCACTCACCCTCAACACCTCACCCTCACTCACCCTCAACACCTCACCCTCACTCACCCTCACTCACTCTCACCCCTCACCCTCACCCTCACACCACCCTCACTCACCCCTCACCCTCACTCACCATCAACCCCTCACCCTCACTCACCCTAAACCCCTCACCCTCACTCACCCTCACTCACCCTCACTCACCCTCACTCCACCCTCAACACCTCACCCTCACTCACCCTCACTCACCCTCAAACTCAACATACATACATACATACATACATACATACCCTCACTCACCCTCACTCACCCTCAACCTCACTCACCCTCACCACCCTCAACCCCTCACCCTCACTCACCCTCACTCACCCTCACTCACCCTAAACACCTCACCCTCACCCTCACTCACCCTCACCCTCACCCTCACCCTCACCACACCGCACTCACCCTCACCCTCACTCACCCTCACCACCCTCACCCTCACCACCCTCACTCACCCTCACTCACCCTCACTCACCTCACTCACCCTCAACCACTCACCCTCACCCTCACTCACCCTCACTCACCCTCAACCCCTCACCCTCACTCACCCTCAACCCCTCACCCTCCCTCAACCCCTCACTCACCCTCACTCTCACTCATCCTCACTCACCCTCAACCCCTCACCCTCACCCTCACTCACCCTCACCCACCCTCAACCCCTCACCCTAACTCACCCTCACCCTCACTCACCCTCAACTCCTCACCCTCACTCACCCTCAACCCCTCACCCTCACTCACCCTCAACCCCTCACCCTCACTCACCCTCACTCACACTCACCCCTCACCCTCACTCACCCTCACCCACCCTCACCCTCACTCACCCTCACTCACCCTCACTCACCCTCAACCTCACTCACCCTCACCCACCCTCAACCCCTCATCCTCACTCACCCTCACCCTCACTCACCCTCACCCCTCACCCTCACTCACCCTCAACCTCACTCACCCTCACTCACCCTCACTCAACCTCAACCCCCTCACCCTCAATACCTCACCCTCACTCACCCCTCACCCTCACTCACCCTCAACCCCTCAGCCTCACTCACCCTCAACCCCTCACCCTCACTCACCCTCAACCCCTCACCCACACCATCACTCACCCTCACTCACCCTCACTCACCCTCACTCGCCCTCACACGCCCTCCCTCACCCTCACCCTCACTCACCCTCACCCTCACTCACCCTCACTCACCTCACTCACCCTCACCCACCCCTCAACCCCTCATCCTCACTCACCCTCACCCACCCTCAACCCCTCACCCTCACTCACCCTCAACCCCTCACCCCTCACTCACCCTCACCCTCACTCACCCTCAACCCCTCACCCTCAATCCCTCACCCTCAGTCACCCTCACCCTCACTCACCCTCAACCCCTCACCCTCAATCCCTCACCCTCAGTCACCCTCACTCACCCTCAACCCCCTCACCCTCACTCCACCCTCAACCCTCACCCACACCATCACTCACCCTCACTCACCCTCACTCACCCTCACTCGCCCTCACTCGCCCTCACTCACCCTCACTCACCTTCACCCTCACTCACCCTCAACACCTCACCCTCACTCACCCTCAATGCCTCACCCTCACTCACCCTCAACACCTCACCCTCAACCCCTCACTCACCCTCACTCTAACTCACCCTCACACCTCACCCCCACCCTCACTCACCCTCACTCACCCTCAACACCTCACCCTCACCCTCACTCACCCTCACCCACCCTCAACCCCTCACCCTAACTCACCCTCACTCACCCTCAATCCCTCGCCCTCACTCACCCTCAACCCCTCACCCTCACTCACCCTCAACCCCTCATCCTCACCCTCACTCACCCTCACCCTCACTCACCCTCACCCTCACTCACCCTCAACCTCACTCACCCTCAACCTCACTCACCCTCACCCACCCTCAACCCCTCATCCTCACTCACCCTGATCCTCACTCACCCTCAACCCCTCACCCTCACTCAACCTTAACCCCTCACCCTCACCCTCACTCACCCTCACCCTCACTCACCCTCAACCCCTCACCCTCACTCACCCTCAACCCCTCACCCTCACTCACCCTCAACCCCTCACTCACCCTCACCCTCACTCACCCTCACCCTCACCCTCACTCACCCTCACTCACCCTCAACCTCACTCACCCTCACCCACCCTCAATCCCTCATCCTCACTCACCCTCACCCCTCACCCTCACCCTCACTCACCCTCTCTCAACCTCAACCCCTCACCCTCACCCTCA